>NC_081553.1:146712744-147023994 GCF_963082655.1 Stomoxys calcitrans | reverse complement strand
TTATTGTTTAAAAGCTCAAATATAATAGTAGCAGTTAATATTCTGCTTTTTTTTAAATTCATTCAAAAATTAGCAAGTTATAGAAAATTGGATAAAAATTACCTTATACGCCGATAAAATTTAATGTTAAGTTGGAATATAATTTTTTATAATGGATTTTCGATCTTTTTTAATTTTTTACCATTTGAAAACAGCAGAAAACGTAAATAGCTTACAAAAATGGCCCATTTTCAGCAGACTTTCTGCTGTTTTAGCAAATTTTTTTGCTGTTTTTACTAACAAATTTCCCTAAGTATACCGAACGACTCAGAACCACATTTTGACTCGATTAAGATATGTCCGTCTGTTCGTCTGTCTGTCCATGTTAATTTGTGTAGAAAGTACAGGGCGCAGTTTTTATCCGATCGTCTTAAAATTTGGTACAGGCATGTTTTTCGGCCCAGAGACAAAGCCTATTGAAATTGGAAAAAAATCGATTCAGATTTGGATAAAGCTCCCATATATATGTTCGTCCGATTTGCAGTAAAAATGCAATAAAATGGTCATTTGTTAACCGGTTCTCTCGAAATAAAGCAGGAAGGGTTTTCTCGTGACTCTCGAAATTACTGGCGAATTCTATAAAAATCTGTTCAGTTTCAGATATAGCTCTAATATATATATCGCAAGCGCATTTATTGACCAATGTTGCCAAAATTTTGCAAAACGCTTTCGTCGACGACTACAACAATACCTTGGAAGTTTACTCGAAATCGAATCAGATTTAGAAATAGCTCCCATATGTATGTTAGTCCGATTTAGAGAAATATTGTAATAAAGTGCCCATTTGTTAACTGGTGAATTTTATAGAAATCGGTTCAGATTTAGATATAGCTCTCATATATGTATATCGCCCGATTTTCACTCCAAGAGCCACTGCAAGCGCATTGATGGACCAATCTTGCCGAAATTTTGCACAGCGCTTTCTTCGGCAACTACCACAACATCTGAGAAGTTTGCTCGAAACCAGTTTAGATTTAAAATTATTTTCAATGAAATTTTTGGTAAAGAAAAACGAAACTTCTTCTGAAGACAAACTTCTAAACTTTTTTTAATAAAACAAATTTTGATGAAATTCCTTCTAAAACCAAAATTTTACTAAAATTTTTTATATATTCCAAAAGTTTAATGAAGTTTTTTTAAGACAAAATATTAATGAAAATTTTTCTAAAGAGAAAAGTTCAATTTATTTTTTCCCAACACAAAAAAAAACTCCAATGAAAATTTTCGAAAACCAAATTGCAAGACAGAAGTTACAACGAATTTTGTTTTAAGACAATTTCTACGATTTTTTTAAGACAAAATTTCAAAGGAAAGCCATAGATAGTGTTGCTATCTTTGGCTTTTCTTTTCCATTTGCATCTTCGATTATCCAGCTCGTCTCGAAAGAGTAACAAACAAAAAATTTTAAGATTTAATGATCTCGCCCTAACAGGCAAAAATCTTTGTTCTTAAGTCAAAATATCATCAAAATTTTTTAGATAAAATGTTTATTGTTGAGTTCTGCCTGCGTACTGTACAAGAATTCTATTATTCCAAATACAAGGCAATTGCTTTATTCAATGTTTTCTAAGCAACTAACAACGAACATTCAAAAATATTTCAATAGCAAAAGGGCAAAAAAAAACAAGTAAGAGCGTGCTAAGTTCGGCCGAGCCGAATCTTATATACCCTCTACCATTGATCACATTTGTCGAGTTCTATGCGCGGCATCTCTTTTTAGACAAACATAATATTGAATAAGAACTGTTATGCTATTGGAACCATATCAAGTTATAGTCCGATTTGGACCATAAATGAATGCTGAACATTGTAGAAGTCATTGTGTAATATTTCAGTTCATTTGGATAAGAATTGCGCCTTGTAGGGGCTCAAGAAGCAAATTCGGGAGATAGGTTTATATGGGAACTGTATCCAGCTATTGATCGAATCAGACCATATTAGACACGTATGTTGAAGGTCATGAGAGAAACCGTTGTACAAAATTTCAGCGAAATCGGATGAGAATCGGTTTAAATGGCAGCTATATCAGGTTATGAACCGATTTAAGCCATACATAGCACAGTTATTGGAAGTCATAACAAAACAACTCATGCATGATTTCAGCCAAATCGGATAAGAATTGCGCGATCTATTGGCTCAAGAAGTCAAGATCCAAGATCGGTTTATATGGCAGCTATATCAAAACATGGACCGATTTGGCTCATTTACAACACCAACCGACCTACACTAATAAAAAGAAATTGTGCAAAGTTTCAAGCGGCTAGCTTTACTCCTTCGAAAGTTAGCGTGCTTTCGACGGACGGACGGACATGGTTAGATCGACTAAAAATGACATGACGATCAAGAATATATATACTTTATGGGGTCTTTGACGCATATTTCGAGGTGTTACAAGCAGAATGACGAAATTAGTACACCCCCATCCTATGGTGGAGGGTATAAAAAACAAGATCAGCATAGGCTTCATATTTAATAACATACAGTTATGAGTGGAATTCATATACTGATCTAAAAGAACAAACGAACAAGTGTATTTTGTTGTTATTCTAAATAAATAATATTGTTGTAATCTCGCAGAAGGCAGTTTTATGTAGTGAGAGAAACAGGAAGTACTGTAGAAAGTGGTTGCGTTTACCGACTTAGCTAACAGCGATAATGACTGAACCGTAAATCTTTAAAACCTTTTGTTGAAGCAAAAATTATGCGAAATTTTCTGAAAAGACCAGTGCGAAGAAATTTTTCTAAAGATAAAATTTTTGGGCCTTCGTTCTAAATTTTCATTATTAAATATGTATGAAGTATGATCTCTAAAATGATACGCTTGGAAAAATTTTGATTATTAATATTTAATAATAATAGACCAATTAAAAAATCGTTGACAATGCGTAAAATTAAAGATTTTAAGTAGCCAGAAACCCCGATTTTACCACCCCGAACTGTTGCGACTAAATAATTTCTATTTTCAAATAACTATGTTAAATCAAACCATAACTATTTTTCTTGTTCTCAGTTCTAAGTTTCCAATTTTCTTTTTTCTTGGAATTCTACAATTAAAAACAATTAAAATAGTTTGCTAAAAATTAATACAAAATAAATTAAGTTGTAGGGCATAATTTAATTCTACATACCAAATTTCTGTCAAACCAACAAAAGTTAAAGCTTCCAGAAACCGAACAAGGATGATCGAGAGACCGGTTCACATAGGAGCTATCTCAGGTTATAGACTGATTTTGGTAGTACTTGGCAGAGATCTTGAAAGTCATACCAAAACACTGCATGCAAAAATTCAGCCAAATCGGGCAAAAATTTCGGTTAGTAAGGGCTCAAGAAGTCAAATCATACCGTACTGAACATAGTTGTTGGAAGTCATAACAAAACACTAGATGCAAAATTTCAGACAGTTCGGACAGTTCAGTTCAAATCAATCAACGTTAAATATTTACAGTAATTATACTCACAATGAATACAAATAATTGCATATTTAAAAAAAGAATTTTCAAAAAATTTCTATAGAAAAATTAAGCAATGCGGGGGTTGCCATTTATATTGCGGGATTGTACAATCCTTGTGTTGCAATCTGCAAACTGACAGCTCTATTATAAAGTTTGACATTTGTGAGGTTATACGTACTCAGAACGTTTTGATATACGCGCGCTATTTGTGTTGTTTACAATCACTAAAAAGATTCATCTCGCCCAAAAAATGTAATTAAATCGGGAATATTTTCATGCGATATTTCCTACTTTCAACGTGGATTAACTCAACAACTGGTGATCGATGAGCTTAATTTAATTTTTGGCAATGAAGCTCCATCAAGCACCAGTGTTTATCTATGGTTTGTTGAACTCAACCAAAGTCGTAGTTCACTCCAACACGAATTTCGTGAAGGTCGTCCAAAGTCAGTTGTTGTTCCAAAAACCATTGATGCTGTGCGCCAACTGATATTGCAAGATCGTCATGTGACCTATCGTGAGATTAAGACAACCTTAGGCATCAAAAGTGCTACCTCAATTAGAGTGGCAAAAGTGTGTAGATCTTAACGGGGAATATTTTGAAAAACAATAAAGCGATTTTCGATAATTAATATTTGTTTTTGTGTTCACCGAAATATTGGGTTGCCCAAAAAGTAATTGCGGATTTTTCATATAGTCGGCGTTGAAAAATTTTTTCACAGCTTGTGACTCTGTAATTGCATTCTTTCTTCTGTCAGTTTTCAGCTGTTACTTTTAGCTTGCTTTAGAAAAAAAGTGTAAAAAAAGTATATTTGATTAAAGTTCATTCTAAGTTTTATTAAAGATGCATTTACTTTCTTTTACTTTTTTTACTTTCACCCTCGTAGAACAATTTTGCGAATTAATGCAAAAAAGCCAATAAACATTCTATTAAGGAACAGAAGAATACTTCTCTCATATCAATGAGTGCTCTCCGATACAGGTGGAAGGCGGTCAGCGCCAAAGGCAGACGATTGATTACCTCTGAGCTCCACTGACCCCCCAACTTTTATATTACCTTAACTTTTGGGAAACTAAAACATTATTTAATGGGGATATTAGACTAGAAATAGATTTCTGTCGTTTTTTTACAACTTTGATTTCTCCAAAGGATTCTTCTTTTGAAAATTATATGTTTTGAGAAGGTCCTAAAGTATTTACTGGACGACGAAAATAAATCCAATAATATTTAATATGCAAATAAAATTTACGAAAAAATTTCCAATAGTAAGAACGTAGATATCTCTTCATATAAATATATTTTAGACCTTCGGTTCTAGCACCTTTTAATTTTTTCTCAAAAATTATGAAAATTTAGGACTTATAAGAACACTATGCAGAATATGGGCATATAGGAGAGAATAGAGCAATAGGAGAGAATTTAAAGAAGACCTTTAGGCAAAATGAAGATTGCTCTTCGTAGAGTGGTCAAAAAGGATTTATTTGAAATATTTAATAATTACATTTGTTTTGAATTTTTTTGCGTAGAATTTTATGAGAATAAAAAGCATTTAAATGTCTAAAATTCAAAAATTTCCAGATATCAATAAAATAAAAAAAAATATTTTGAGCTTAGATTAAAAAACAAGTAAAAGCATGCTCAAATTGTCATGCTATTGGAGCCATATCAGGTTATGGATCGATCCAAAACATACTTGGTTTGACTGTTGGAGACCATAGAAAAGACATTGAGCAAAATTTTAGCCAAATCTAATAAGAATTGCGCCCTATAAGAGATCAAGAAGTAACATCGGGAAATCGGTTTCTATGAAAGCTATATTAGGCCTTATTTGGCACCCATATAGAAGGCCATAGAAGAAGTCGTTTTACAGCCACATCTGAAGACAATTGCGCCCTCTATAGGCTCAAGAAGTACTGTCAGGAAATCTTTTTATTTTGGAGTTATATCAGGTTATGAACCCATTTGTACTATACTTGGCATAGTTGTTGGCAAAACAAAAGACTTCATGTCAAACCTCCTGGATTTTCCGAACATATTGTCACATCTTAAACCTCTTTTCTAATCCTAACACTTTTCACTGTTGCATCCGACGTTGACAACTTTGTGGAAAATAAATAATTTAAAATTTTATGACATACATATAATAATTGGTAGTTGATATGGTTAAGTCCAGAAACTTTGAATTAAAGCAATATGAATCTTGCCCTTGCTGTCCTGTCCCTGTTCGTAAGGCTGCACTGTCTGGTGCTCTAATATTAGGATCCTTGCTTATACAAATTTTTCAAATCGTGAGTAAATGGGCTTCTTGGGGGTAGACTATGGTCTCATCGTCGGCTCCCTGTGTGTTAGGCAGCATTGAATTCGCTATCACTGCACAGCCTGATTTTTTAGCATTAGGATCTTTATTAATCTTCCTAATCTTGAGAAAGTCGTTGATGGTTCCATCGTCGGGTCCCTTTTCGTAAGGCTGTGTTGGTTCTCTTGCCCCTGCACTGGCTGATGCTTTAGTATTAGAATCTTTGCTTATCCTAGTTTTCCCAATATAAGAGAGTCAGTGATAATATCGTCGTCGGCACCCTGTCCGTTAGCCGTTATTGAGTGTCCCACCACTTCACCTCCCGATGGCTCAATATGAGGATGGTTAGGTTAGGTTTAGGTGACAATCTGCCATCAGACTCACTTAGATGATTTTGTCCATTGTGATACCACAGGAACAGAGAAAGGAAGATGCCTTCTAGTTCCTACCGTTGAATCGTCCTGGTCGCTTTAAAGAACCAAATAACTAGCAAACACTTCCGCTAAATAAGACAGGTTCTCAATGAAATGAGAACCTTTAGTGGAACTCCTTTTGACTGCTAGTGCACACACACAACACACAGAAGGTGTTGATCTTCGATGTCTTCACAGCTTTTGCAAAAGTCTTTGCTGGCAACCTTTAGTCTGGCAGCATGTTTTCCGATTAGACAGTGACCTGTCATAACAGACACAATGGCTGAAACATCTGTTCTAGCCGGTGACAGCAAAGCGTCAGACCTCTTCCAGTCTAGATTAGGCCACATAATTTTTAGAATGCCCACAGCCATCTCTTTGTGACCATCTATCATTCGTTGTCCTACGGGCCTGGTCTAAAAACTTAGCTTAAATATCCCTAGAGACATACCCACAGATTGCAGTTTCCCTGGAATGTGTAAGACAGTTCCTAGTCTTGCAAACTCGCCTGCTTCACAATCCCCTGGGATATCTCTGTGGCCCGACACCCAGAACAGGTGAATTTTGAACTGTTCAGTAAACTCGTTGAGAGATCTGCTACAGTCGAGGGCGGTTTTTGTGTTCAGAAATACGCTCTCCAGGGATTTAATGGCTGCCTGGCAATCGTAGATATGACATTATGTCTTAGCCATTCCTCCACTTCCTTTATTGCAAGGATATCCGCTTGATTCACACTGCAGTGGTCGGGTAACCTTTCGATATGACCAGCTCTAGATCTTAAGAGTACCCCCCAGAGCTCACCTGGTTGTTCAGTTTGAAACCATCCGCATCGAAGTCTATGTAACTACTGTTGCCAAGGATATCGTAGTTTCAATCGGTTCTATCAAGAATAGTGGTGCAGTAATTTTTATCAAAAAAGAGGCTCAGTTAGGGTGTAATCCACATTGCCTGGAACATCGGATATTGTATCAAGGATAACACAGTGTCAGTAGCCGTCACATGACCAAAGAGAAAGCTCTCTAAGCCTCACGGCAGTGGTCGCAGCAATTTTTCTAGCCACAATATACAGAGGCATTAGATGTAGCATTAAATTCAGTGCATCAGATGGTGTCGTCCTCAGTACGACGGTGGTGCACAAACAAGCCATCCTTGTATCCGGGTTAGGGTTGAGCAGTGGTGGACTTTTGAAGCGCCGTCCATCAGACCACAACACCATAGCATTATAGTTCTGACAACTGCAGTATATACCCAATGCATGACGCGAAGTCTAAACCCCCAACTTTTGACAAAGGCTTCCTTGCAGGTGTATAGGGCAAGAGTGGCATTTCTTGCCCATTCAAAAATGTTGAATTTGAAGTTCAATTTCCTGTCCAGCAAAACACTAAGGTATTTTGCGCTTTCTGTAAATGGAAGATTCTCTCCTCCCAAGAAGACAGGTGCCACTACAGGCGACTTGTATTACCTGCTGAAAAGGACTACTTCTGCCTTGCACAGATTAATAATTAGACCACTTTCGATAGCCCACTTCGCTGTTGCACGTAGAGCTTCCTGAAGTATATCTCTTAGAGTGGTGGGAAACTTTCCCCTAACCGCAATTGCCACGTCATCAGCAGATGCGATCACTTTTACACCTTTTGCTTCCAAAGACAATAATATATTGTTAATATCTATATCCCAAAGTAGACGGGTCAGTACACCTCCTTGAGGTGTTCCCCTCTTTAGATCCACAGATCCTAAGCCTGCCGCAATGCATCTTTTAGTAAGTAAGTTATTAATAAACTTTCTTACGGTATAGTTGATGCCTAGAAACTCCAACTCTTTCATGATTGACGTCGGTTTTACGTTATTGAAAGCGCCTTCAATGTCAAGAAATGCTACCATTGTATTTTCCTTGACAGCGAGAGAACCTCTATGTAGCCGAATAGGTCGTAAAGGGCTGTTTTAGTGGATTTGCCTTTACTTTATGCATGCTGCTACCGCGACAGGCCATCTGCAGGGTTCTTTGCCCCAAGATATGTTTCTGTCAACCTCTCAAGAGTCTTCAGCATATAGGTTGACAGACTAATGGGGCGAAAATTTTTCGCCTTTGTGTGGTAATGTAACAACGTGGTTTCGCCACTTTGTCCTTTGGAGAATTCCCCGGGAAATGTATATCAACGAGTTGTTACAGTGTTTCCTCACTAGGAATAGTCCATATATTCTCTGACTCATGAATATACCCCACCGTAATATTTCTCGAGGACAGAATCTTCCTTAGCCTAGAGGCCTCAGATATATCGTCCACGGACCTGCAGAACTCTACCCAGGATTTGTTCTGAGCCTTTCTCAGCTCGCCCTTATATTTTCTTAGCTCAGCCTTATAGATGTCCCAATCGTGTGGTGCTCTTGTGGCCTTGGCTCTGTTGAAAAGTTTTATGCAGTCCTTCGGTCGCTGTTTGCCCCTTGGCTTGGTACTAGGACATGCTGACACAAGCGAGTCATTTAGGGTCTTCGTGATCCACTTGTCCATTATGTCTATATCCTGCGCAGTTGCCATTTCTTTTCCCCCTCCTATCAGGTGAACCTTTAGTGCCACTGAAACTTCCTTACAATGGTGGAAATTTATCTGTAGAAACCGGACCATAGTCAGCATTCAGAACTTCCATTACCTCGTAACACTCGTCTTCTTACTCCGCCAGGAGTTCATCCTCACAAGATTCGTTAGATCTTATCATGATGACTTCCGTACGCATCCAGGGGCAGGTGAGAAAGTGGAGAAGTGAAACCACTCTTCCTCAGGACACTGGACACTTGCGGCAATTCCTCCATTAATGCTTCGCTAGCTGCTGTCGAAATACTTTTTGAGTTCCCTCCTTCCTCGTTATACCACCTAAACAGGGCTTGTCGGGTCCCTTTTCAAAGCCTTCCCCCTGTCTCGTCAGGGAGATATTCAGTCTCCTGCAATCCGCCAGACGTTAGCGATATGGTCGATAGTTCCTCAGGCAAGTGTTCAGCAACAACTGCTGAGTCGTCTACTGATTCCCCACACCCCGAACGCAATTAGTCTGTATCAGCCCTGATACCAGCATGCATCGTCACAAACCGGAAGAGTCCCCGGAAATTCCGCAACAACATCGGAGTATACTGATGACAGTTCTTCTCCTTTGTCGACAACTGTCATATTAAACCCCAGGAACTTTAATTTTACATGTAGCCCATAGAACTACCCAATATAGTAAGCATGGAGGTTGACTTAGTGTAAGTTCATCTGCAGTTTCGGCATCTGAAATGTATTTAGTTGTAATCTGTAGATCTCGCGGGGTAAAGGTACGAAATCTCTTAATAGATATTGAGAAATTCTAGATTTATATCGCTAATGCAATGTGATCTATATGATCGATTCATGAGATGTTTTAAGCTTCAATTAATCTTTTACTAGCCATCCAAATCGCATCAAAACTGTTTCCTTCTTCTTCCGCTAGTAGAGCTTTTATAAAATACCCTTTTATAAATCTCACGTTTAAGACAATGTTAACAGAAAATAACAAAAAAACTGTTCAAACAATAAAATTAAATGTCGTTTTAAAATTCTTAAATAATTTTTGCAACAATATGGTCTTTTAAGGCTGTAGAAGCCACAATTTTGGTGCCACCTTTACAAAATTAAGTAATTGATGTTGTATTTGACGTTTTCATACGTGTGAAAAATTTCGTCAAAATCGGGCCAGGTTTACAAATAGCTTGCATATATATCTTTCAACCGATGTGACCTTTAAGGCTGTAGAAGCCACAATTTTGGTCCGATCTTTACAAATTTGCATGAATGTCTTTTTTGACGTCCTAATGCGTGTGCAAAATTTCATTAAAATCCGATCAAATTTACATAAAGCTCCCATATATATCTGTCATCCTATATGGACCTTTAAGGAGTAGCCACAATTTAGATCCTATCGTTACAAAATCTTATAAGGTTCTATTCTATACTTCAGACGGACCTGTGCTCAAAATATATGGTAATAAGCTTCAGTGAAAATTTTTTACAAAATGATTTCTCCATAAAAATTGTGTTTGGTATCTCACAGATTAAAATTAGGGATGTAATTTTCCCTTCCGTGAGTGTTTTTGAACGAGAATTTAAGTTTTTTAAACTGATTAAAAAGCAAAATTTCTCGGAAATTTCTATATCCAGTTTAAGTATATGAGCTTGTTGCAATTTCTTTGAAAATAGGATGCGTTTCCATATTTTAGCAAAACTTCGTAACAGATGAGAAAATTTTCATAAAGCGTAATAAAATTTTTATTCTAATTGGAAATAGCTTCCACCGCCCATCTCACATTGGTTCGTATTCGAAAAATTTTCAAAATCCTTCTGTAACTGTGCAATGAGTGGAAACTATAAAATTTTTTTCGTGAAATATAGTTTTTGTTGTTGTAGGCACATTTTTAAATGGAGGTGGCGATCCTAGTCGAGCTCCATAAAAGAGCACGCTTGTTCAGGCCCAAAGTATCGATCGCAGCGGGAATGTTATGGCCATTGATTGTTTATGGGCGCCATTAAGTCGCTTATCATATCGAGTACCATAGGCACGCAGAATTTAAACAAGAGCGGATGCTGCTTGGCTTTCCTGAGACTTCAAGATTTTCATGGCGATATTTTACTTTTGTTTGATTTTGCAACAAATTTACATTTTGCTCTAATTTTAATTTGTTTCAAATTGATTATATGATTTCAACAGAATATTGTGCCGATTTCGTCAATCGGTTTTAAGCGCTATTTATTTCCATAATATACTACGCAATCAAACTGAAAACATTAGATTAGGTTTGGCTAGGTTGAAAAGAGGGTGCGGTTATTAATCCGCCCCATGCCATTGTGGAAGTAAACTCGAAAAAGAAAGTTAGGAATTCTGTGCTACATAGATAATTGTTTTCCATATAATGTCCCTTAGTTGATTCATATCTGCTATTTTCTATGTCATTGCCCGGCTTTCGCGGCTAACAGACACTGGTAGCCCAACTAAGTACCGGTGTCTGTTAGCCGCGAAACCCGGACAATGACATTCGATATTCTCCAACGTCTCATCATTTTCCCCCACATGATATCACTTGCCGCACCGATTTTGCATAAGTCATCTCGTAGTTATATGTATACCGTTATGAAATCTAGACTGACCTCCTTCTTACTTCCCTTGAACTGAAAACATTAAGCAAAAGATTATTGTGTTTCACTTTAATGCCTTTTTACAAACTTAAAGCCTATTTAAATTCAATCTTGCCATCCATAAAGGAAATTCTATATGTAATTGCGCTGCTAATGCCATATTCCTTAATTTTTTACATTGATAAATGATGTAAATCGGTTCCAAAAACGGAACAAAAAACTAGTTTCGAATATTGGATAGGCAAAGAAATGGTTTAAAGATATGCCACATAAATTCTCAAAGTCTGGTAAGGTAGATTGATGAATTTAAATATATTGTTGAAGGAACAGGCATAAATATTATATGCCTCTCGGAAATTTGGCTTAGTCCTTCCATAGCTGAGAGTCTCGTCAACTTAAACGGATATACCGTGTTCAGGTCGAATAGAGGAAGTCGCGGAAGAGGTGTTGCCATTTATGTCAGAATAAACCTGAAAGCTAGGATTCGTTTATAGTCTGAATTCGGGGACCAGATAGAATATGTGTTTTTTGAATTATCTTCAAATCATGAGAAAGTTTTAGTTTGTTGTATCTACCGTTCGAATAATACGATTGACATGCATGGGCTACCGGTTCTACTGGAGTCCGTAACATTAGGTTATACTGATGTTATAATTCGTCTATTCGTTACCAATAATACAATCCCTACACATTTAACGTCAACCGTCAATACACTCTTAGATTTGTTCTTTGTCAATAATTCTTCGAAGATATCATTGTATGATCAGATTTCTGTTTCATGTTTCCCTAAGCATGATCTGATTTATCTCGCCTACGATTTTGCTTTGCAGGAGGATGAGGAGGACATATCTTATCATGACTACAGAAATTTGAATTATGAACATTTTGTTGGTATGGTCTACCAGGTGGACGGGGATGACATATTTACACTATTAACTGTCGATCAGTAGACGTCTTTCACGACGGATAACATTTTACGTCTTTATGATTCAACAGTTCCAATAAGGATTAAAAGGGCCTCGCCCAACACAAAGCCATGGTTTAATTCAAGAATCAAGGCGCTTATCGGGGGCAGGAGCTTGGCTTACAGTAGGTGGAAGCATTTCAAGTCTCCAGTGCTGAAAGAATTCCGTGAAGCCAGGAGGAAAGTTAGCAGTTTTATTAATGCGGCTAAATGCGAAGTATTATTCTTATAGATTTAATTCTCAACAGGACCTTCGTAAGCATACCCGATAAACACACGGACACGGAATTTTACAGTTATGATAATGGGCCGGCCTTCGCTTTTGATGCCCGAAATCCTTTTGTGTTTAGATGTGTTCCGCGTGAGGAAGTTTATGAGAGTTTTGTCCGTGTTAAGTCAAATGCAATTGGTTTGGATAGTTTCTTCCATATCTCCTACCTGTTTAATGCAATTTTGAGCTCCAGTGTTTATCCTTTTATTTGGAAGCATGCAAAGAGTATACCCATTCCCAAATGCAACCTTGATTATCGGCCGACATCTCTAAGGTCTTCGAGAAATCCTTAATAGACAGATGTTGGTATATCTTCACAAAGAGTCCCTGTTATCGGAAAACAGTCCGGCTTCCGTTCTGATCATAGTTGCATTACTGCATTGGGTGAAGTGTCTGAATCAATAGAAAATGACATTGAAGAGAACAAAGTTGGCTTTCTGGATCATTTGGATCACTCCAAAGCTTTCGACACTGTTGATAACCTGAATTTGTGCAAGAAACTACGAATTTTTTTTTAAATCCACATCAACGGCAACGAGTCTGATTATTTCGTATCTGAGCCATAGACGGCAGTCTGTATGCGCAAGAAATACATTATCTAACCACTTGCTCGTACTTAAGGGGGTTCCGCACGGCTCGATAATAAGTCCACTTCTTTTATAATTATATGCGAGCAACTTGCCTCTAGCACAGGTCAGATTATGATGTATGGTGATGAATCCAGATTTTTCAAAGCGGCTTTGTGGACAATGAAAACGACTGCTAAGTAAATTTAACGCGGACCTATTTCGCATTTATGACTGGGTGACTGCAATTGGTTTGTTGTTAAATTCAAGTAAGTCCAAAAATTTCGTTGTTCACAAAAACAAGAATTTCAACATGCGACAACCGGATATTTACGGTAACGGTCAGAGGATTGATATTGTATCTAGTGCGAAGAATTTAGGCGCGGTCCGATCATGCTGACGTTGCAGCCGGACAGACTTATGCAAAGCTTCGTTATTTATGGATCACACACTCTTTTACAGCCATAAATATCCGAATTCTTATGGCGAAAACATTCCTAGTTCCAGGATTGATATGTGGTTGTGAACTTTTTTCGAATTGTGATTCATTGAGCATCTGGAAATTGAATGTAGCTTTTATAGGCGTAGTCCGTTATGTGTATGGTTTAAATAGTAGTCAGCATGTTTCGCAATATGTAGACTCTCTATTTGGACTTTGTTTCAACAATCTTCTAAATACCAGATCGTTAATATTTTTACATAAGGTTATTGTAGAAAAGAAACACAGACATTTGTTTGGGAGATTGATTGACTGAGATTTCATTCATTCTCATTCTGATAGAGGAAGAAGGTAAATACATTTAAAAGACGGAGCCTTATGTCTGAACGACAGTTTTATATTAGCAACATACGTCTTGAAATAATCTACCACACGATATTGAATGTATCAGCAACACGATTACATTTAAAAAACGGCTTATTCAATTTTTATCATAGTTAACTGATATTTTATTTCTTTAAATTTTGCTTTAACATTTTTTTAACTCATAAATTTATCTGTGCTTTTTATACCCTCCACCATAAGATGGGGGTATACTAATTTCGTCATTCTGTTTGTAACTACTCGAAATATTCGTCTGAGACCCCATAAAGTATATATATTCTTGATCGTCGTGGCATTTTATGTCGATCTAGCCATGTCCGTCCGTATGTTCGTCCGTCCGTCCGTCTGTTCGTCCGTCCGTCCGTCTGTTCGTCCGTCCGTCCGTCTGTCTGTCGAAAGCACGCTAACTTCCGAAGGAGTAAAGCTAGGCGCTTGAAATTTTGCACAAATACTTCTTATTAGTGTAGGTCGATTGGTATTGTAAATGGGCCATATCGGTCCATGTTTTGATAAAGCTGTCATATAAACCGATCTTGGGTCTTGACTTCTTGAGCCTCTAGAGGGCGCAATTCTTATCCGATTTGAATGAATTTTGGCACTACGTATTTTGTTATGATATCCAACAACTGTGCTAAGTATGGTACAAATCGGTCCATAACCTGTTATAGCTGCCATATAAACCGATCTTGGGTCTTGACTTCTTGAGCCTCTAGATTGTGCAATTCTTGTCCGATTGGAATGAAATTTTGCACGACGTGTTTTGTTATGATACCCAACAACTGTGCCAAGTATGGTTCAAATCGGTCCATAACCTGATATAGGTGCCATATAAACCGATCTTGGGTCTTGACTTCTAGAGCCTCTAGAGTGTGCAATTCTTATCCGATTGGAATGAAATTTCGCACGACGTGTTTTGTCATGATATCCAACAATTATGCCAAGTATGGTTCAAATCGGTTCAAATCGGTTCATAACCTGATATAGCTGTCATATAAACCGATTTCGGATCTTGACTTCTTGAGCTTCTAGAGGTCGCAATTATTATCCGATTTGCCTGAAATTTTGTACGACGGATTCTCTCATGACCATCAACATACGTGTTTATTATGGTCTGAATCGGTCTATAGCCCGATACAGCTCCCATATAAATCGATCTCTCTATTTTAATTCTTGAGCCCCCAAAGGGCGCAATTCTTATTCGAATTGGCTAACATTTTACACAGGCCTCCAACATATAATTTAATTGTGGTCCAAACCGGACCATATCTTGATATCGCTCTAATAGCAGAGCAAATCTTTTCCTATATCCTTTTTTCCCAAAGAAGAGATGCCCGGAAAAGATCTCGACAAATGCGATCCATGGTGGAGGGTATATAAGATTCGGCCCGGCCGTACTTAGCACGCTTTTACTTGTTTTAACATAGCTTTTTCTCTTATTTTTCTTGATATCACTGCGAATTTCTTAGAATATGCTCAAATTTCGATACAGCTCCCATGTAAGTGTATTGCCCGATCTTCCCTTCTAGAGCCTTTTCACGCGATTTTATCAACCGATTTTCTCAAAAATTTTGCACAACGTTTTCTTCTACGACTATCACAATTTACTAGGAGGACTGTCAAATGTTGCATAGAGTACCAAAAGTTTCTCTTCGCCTGCCTTTGTCCGGCCTTACTTGTTGGAAATGTTTCTATTACTCAAAGCCATGTTGAATTGGTCAAATTTAAGTTGATAATATTTTGTGTGTTGTTGGTTGAACTTGTTGTCATTTAAAACAAAATATTCTCTGATTCAGAGTATTTTGGCTGATATCGCAAAAACTACAAAACAAATAAAGAGTGAAAGCGAACTAAGTTCGGCAGGGCCGAATATTATATACCACTCGCCAAGGATGTACTTTGTTATGTTCTTTGTTATAGACATCAGATATGAACTGCGCTCCTCAGATTATTAACAAATCAAGTTATAATAGAAGTCTTTTTGTAGAATTGTATCTTAATTGGATAAAATGTGTGCCTGAAGCGACTGAAGAATTCAAATATGGGCCGATTAACTTATCAACTAATCGAACATCAACAAGTAAAAGCGTGCTAAAGTCGGCCGGGAAGAATCTTATATACCCTCCACCATGGATCGCATTTGTCAGGTTGTTTGCCCGGTATATCTTTATAGGCAAACATAGGATAGTGGATAAAAATTACCGTGCTATTGGAGCCATAACAGGTTGTCGACCATTTCGCCCTTACTTGGTTTAAATTATGGAAGTCATAGAAAAAGTCATTGTGCAAAATTTTATCCAAATCGGATAAAAATAACGATCCATAGAGTCTCAAGATGTAATATCGGGAGATCAGTATATATTGAAGCTATATCAGGTTATAGACCGATTCAGACCATATTTGGCACGCACATTGAAGGTATGAGGAGAAGTTGTACAAAAATTCATTCAAATCGGATTAGAATTGCGATTTAGCCTTTTCCGTCCGTCTGTCAAAAGCACACTAGGCACTTGAAATTTTGCATGAATACTTCCTATTAGTGTAGGTCAGTTGGGATCTTGACTTCTTGAGCCTCTAAAGTGCGCAATTATTATTCAATTTGGCTGAAATATTGCATGAAGTTTTTTTTATAGCTTTCAACAACCAAGTGGTATAAATCGGTTCATAACTTGAAATAGCTCAATATAAACCGATCTCGGATCTTGATTTCATGTGCCGTAAGAGTGCCCAATTATTAGCCGATTTGACTGAAATCGTTCGTGAAGTGGTTTGATTTCCAACAACTGTGGCAAATATGGTATAAATCGGTTTATAACCTGATACAGCTCCCATATAAACCGATCTGCCGATTATAATTTTTGAGCCTCTAGATTCTATCGGATTCTAATCCGATTTGGCAGAAATCTTGCACAACGACTTCTTCCATGACCTTATAGATGCGTGTTAAATATGGTTCGATCGGTCCATAAACTGATATAGCTCCACATATCTTATCCGATTTGACTACATTTTTGCATAATGGCTTCCACTTTAGTCTCCAACAGCCAAACCAAGTTTGGCCCTAATCGGTTCATAACTTGGTATAGCTCCAATAGCATAGCAATTCTTATTCATTATGCTTTGTATGCATATAAAGAGATATCGGGCTAAGAACTGTGGAGGGTATATAAGATTCGGCCTGGCAGAACTTAACACCCTTTTGTCATGTTTTGTACATATTGGGTTGCCTAAAAAGTAATTGCGGATTTTTTAAAAGAAAGTAAATGCATTTTTAATAAAACTTAGAATGAACTTTAATCAAATATATAATTGCCATTTTGTTCGATAACCTTTTGCCATCTTCCTGGCAAATTTAGTATTCCACGCTCATAGAACTTCTGGCCTTTATCTGCAAAAAACTGAACCAAGTGCGATTTTATAGCCTCATCATTGCCGAAAGTTTTACCATTTACGGAGTTCTGCAAAGATCGAAATAAATGGTAGTCTGATGGTGCAAGGTCAGGGCTATATGGTGGATGCATCAAAAGTTCCCAGCCAAGCTCACTCAGTTTTTGGCGAGTGACCAAAGATGTGTGCAGTCTAGCGTTGTCCTGGTAGAATATGACACCTTTACGATTGACCAATTCTGGTCGCTTCTCCTTGATGGCTGTATTCAATTTGTCCAACTGTTGACAGTAAACATCCGAAATAATCGTTTGGTTCTTTGGAAGCAGCTCAAAATATACCACACCTTTCCAATCCCACCAAACAGACAGCATAACCTTCTATGGTGGATATCAGCCTTTGAAGTGGTTTGAGCTGGTTCACCATGCTTGGACCATGATCGTTTGTAAACAATCCATCTCCAGTTATGATTCGTTTTAAAAACGGATCGAATTCATTGCGTTTAAGGTGCATATCACAAGCGTTGATTCGGTTTGTTAAATGAATTTCTTTCAATACATGTGGTACCCATATTAAAATTGACGCCAAACAAACATATGTAAACAAAATTTCGCGCACTTTTTTTCTAAAGCAAGCTAAAAGTAACAGCTGATAACTGACAGAAGAAAGAATGCAATAACAGAGTCACAAGCCGTTGAAAAAATTTGTCAACGCCGACTATATTACTACTATATTAGCGACAATTACTTTTTGGGCAACCCAATATTATTCGTAAAAATTTTTGTTTTTCTGCTCGTTTTCTTGCCACCCTCACTGAAGTTTTGATATCATTTTCAGCAAAAACTTTTGTTTCTCTCCTCATTGAAATGTTTGGTATTAAAATAACTCAAAAATATGCCAAAACTTAATTTTTACTTTTGGCCAAAAAATGGGTCATTGGGCCATAGTGCTTGGATTGTTGGATGAATGCTGAGTTACTTTTTTTTAGGTGCTCAGAATTGTGGAAAAATTAATCTTTTCAAATAGTTTTTCCCTATAAAGTAGCTTTATGATATTTTTTCGAAACTTTAAAATTTTTTTAAAAATGTACCATCATGCACGAGTTTATTTTTTATTTTTTTATTTATGTCTTTAGATAATAAATACCCTTACTGACTAATAACAATATATTTACAAATGTATTAACCTAAGAATTTAAAAATAATATAATTTTTCTTTTTAAACTCTCGATTCTCAGATAGATCTATTTTATCTTTCAGTTGATTAAATTGATAACATAGGTGCCGAATAGGATCATTATTGGGATAGTTGGTTTTATAATAAGAAATTTTCAAAAGATTAAAGCATCTGGTAGGTCTGATAGGAAGGTTAAAGAAAATTCGACTCAAAAGAAAGCAGGAATCTATTTGGCCATGAATTAATTTAGTCAAAGACGTAATGTTTAGCATGGTTCTACGACTTTTTTATGTAAGAAGCTTTATAAGATTAATTCGGTACTCATACAAAGATAACGAACTTCTGTTCCACCTATTTCAACGGAGACAATAGAAATTGTTTTTGAACCGATTCTATCAAATCAGAATGAATATTGTAGTACGGATCCCATACCACTGAACCGTACTCGAGATTAGTTCTGACTAGCGACGTATATACGTTTTTCGCAACAGATAAATCATTAGCAAAGAGCACTACGTGCTTGTTTACAACCATTGAGATGTGTTGACGAAAGTTTCAGCGTTGGTCTAGAAAAAATCCAAGGTCTTTAAAGCTATAGACAACTTCAAGTTGATTGGAACCCAAAAAGTAGCTAGTTTTAAGAGAGGCTATTCTTGAAAATGATATGTGTTTGCATTTGGAAATATTAAGTGCCATAGAGTTCTGGTTGCACCATTCGTAAAGAGTTTCAAGTTCACACTGAAGATAACAATGTTCATCAGAGTCTCTCTTTGATCTGAAGATTTTTACTTCATCTGCATACATCAAAATATTCGAGTGCTCTAAAGTTAAAGGGAGATCGTTTATGAACAAACAAGGGCCAATGTGACTACCCTGTGGAACACCTGAAGAGACAACAATTGATTTGGAAACTGCAGTACCAAATTTAACTCTTTGAGTACGTCCAGTCAGATATTATCTATTCCACTTTAGTAAAGATGGACTGAAACCAATAAGATCTATTTTTCTTAACAGAAGGCTGTGGTTGACTTTATCAAATGCTTTACTAAATAAAATCGGTATTTGTAGTATACGTTTGGTAGCGTTCCCTAAAGCCGTCGTTGACCAAACAAGTAAATTCTAAAATATTTGTTATCATTATTATATTTGTTATTTTATTTAATTTTCTTCGCTGGATAATTCTCGAAAATCTCTAAACAAAAAATTCTCTGAGGTCCACAATATCTCTTCTGGTCTTGGGGAATTCTGGATCTAAATTTTTTCTATTAATAGCCTGTTTGTCGATAGACGGATTTTAGTATATAGTTTTTTATGAGTTATTAGCTCTTTTGATTTTGAACAATCTGTTTATATATCGAAATTCTTCCCTTTTTGCTCAAATTGCAGATTAAACAAACTCTTCAGCTAAGCGAAAAAATCGTTTGGAGATAGACAAACAGGCTTTAAATCCACTGCAATTCAATCGCGTCTGCTTGTGCTATTCTTCTTGCATGGGCGTTACTGGATATTTAATACTTCTCCACCCTACACAGAAAAAAATATCACGAAATTCTTTTCAATTAAAAATATAATTAAAAATAAGAACGTTTTTAATTACAATATTAATTAAACATGCAAAAGCGTGCTAAGTTCGGCCAGGCCGAATCTTATACACCATCCACCATGGATCGCACTTGTTAAGTTCTTTGCCCGGTATCTCTTTATAGGCAAACAAAGAACGATGGATAAAAATGTATATGCTATTGGAGCTATGTCAGGTTATCAACCGATTCGGACCATAATTGGCATTAATGTTTAAGACATAATGTTTGTTTAATTTGTGCATAATTTCAACCAAATCCGATAAGAATTGCGTCATAGAGGGACTTAAGAAGTAAAATGGGGAGAACAGTTTGCATGGGAGTTATATCAGATTACTGACCGAATCAAACCATATTTGGCACATTTGTTGGAAGTCATAGAGGCAGTGACTGTACCTGACTCCTTAAGTTAGCGTAACCACAGACAGACGGACATGGCTATATCGACTTAAAATGTCAAGACAATTAAGAATATATATACCTTATAATTTTTTTAAATTGAGTCCAGATTTTTTTGGAGTTTTTATTAAAAATTTAATTGATTCAATCGGATTTGTAATGAATTTGAACTTATTTTAAGTTAGGATCGTGAATGACATTTTTGCTATGTTCAAACAAAAAACCAGCAAGGAAGGGCAAAAGTCTGGCGGTGCCAATTGTATAATACCCTGCACATATCCGATAAGTACAGTGTGGGAGCTATATCTAATTCTGAATCAATTTTGATAGACCTCGGCGGTTTATTAAGCAATCCGTATCAAATTTCGACCAAATATGTTGAAACTATAAAAACTACGATTAACAAATGACAACATTATTGCAAATTACCCAACATCTGACGAACATATATATAGCAGCTATATCTAAATCTGAACCGATTTCGAGCAAACTTCTCAGATGTTGTGGTAGTTGTCGAGGAAATCGTTGTCCAAAATTTCGGCAAGATTGGTCGATAAATGCGCTTGCTGTAACTCTAGAAGTAAAAATAGGGCTATATATATGAGAACTATAACAAAATCTGAACCGATTTCCATGAAATTCACCAGTAACGTCGAGAGTCAAGAAAACTCTACATGCTTAATTTCGAGAGAATCTGTTAACAATGACCATTTTATGACATTATTGCAGCAAATCGGTCGAACATATATATGGGAGCTGTATACAAATATGAACCAATTTTTCCAATTTATATAGGCTTCGTTTCTGGGCCGTACCAAATTTAAAGACGATCGGATGAAAATTGCAACCAGTAGTTTGTACACAAACTAACATGGGCAGACGGACATAGCTAAATCGAATCAGAAAGTGATTCTGAGTCGATCTGTATACTTATAAATGGGTCTATATCTCTCTCTTTTGGTTATTACAAACAACCGTCTGAATTTTGGAAAAAGTCTAACCGCTCGAAAATTTTCCTAAATACTTTCTATATATAAAATAAAACCCCCATACAAAGAGCTTTTCGACTTGTTTATCTAGGGACTCAATTCAAACCTTATATATGATCAAAATATGCATATTAATCTCATAACGGCTTCGTCACTGACCCTAACATGAACCTCAAATTCGTGTTCCATGTACCAAGTTGCATCAAAATAAGGATGCTCTCCTTCGCGAAAAATTTAATACCATATTTGCAGTTTTGAATGTTTGTAATTGGATCAATTAAAAAATGAATTGGAAATTTCGAAAATTTCAATAATTATTTTATTGGATCAATTAAAAAATAAATTGGAGTTTTCAAAAATGTTAAATCATATTTTTAATTAAATATGCAACTTTTTTGATTACAAAATTTTTAAATGGTCTTTTTTAAAATCTGTGATTGATATTATCAGGCAGTACAGGGACAGGAAACTCTATACAGCCCAATGAACAAGGACCGGATGATGGAACCATTTCCGACTTTATAAAAATTTTAAAGACTAGGATAGGCAATGCTGGAGCTTCTTCATGCATTCTTATAATATGACCTATACAACGCAGCCGTTGTATTTTGATACGTGTAACTATGCTATCGTAGTCATACAGCTCGTGGTTCATACGACGCCTATATTCTCCATTAACGCAAACTGGTCCATATATTTTGAGAATCTTTCTCTCAAACATTCTAAGCACTGCCTTGTCTGCTTTTACAAGTACCCATGTCTCCGAACCATATAACAACACGGGTAATGTCAATGTCTTGTATAGTGTAACCTACGTCTGTCGAGAGGTGGTCTTGTTTCTAAACTGCTTACTAAATCCAAAGTAGCATCTTTTTGCCAATATTATTCTTCGCTTTATTTCAAAACTGGTGTCATTCGTTTCGGTTACGGCGGTGCCAAGGTAGATAAAGTTTCTGACCATCTCAAAGTTGTGCATTTCTGCATTTTCTTTATCTGATCCATTCTACTTCGTTATTCTCAAAGGCTGCAGTTTATACTTCAGGTGACCGATCTATGATATCAATGTAATCGGCATAGTCGAGTGGCATTTGTTGTATTGTGAGTAGTGTGAGTCGTATAATATTCTCCAGCAGGATATTAAAGAGATCACACGATAATCCGTCTCCTTTTCTGAAACCTCGTTTGGTATTAAATGGTTCGGAGAGATTCTTTCCTATTCTACTGTATACTGAGGAACGTGTATGAGCAAGTCTCATACTGCAGTCTTATTAATTTTGCAGGGATACCAAGCTCAGACATGGCTAGAAATACCTTTGAACGTATAGGGGTATAGAATGCGGCTTTGTAGTCAAAAAAGAGATGGTAGGTGTTGATTTGTCCTTTTTTGGTCTTTTCCAGGATTTGGTGTGTGAATATCTGGTCTAAGGTGGATTTACCAGGTCTAAAGCCGCATTGATAGGGCCCAATCATGTCATTGACTTTAGTTTTTAACCTTTCGCACTGTGCGCTCGATCTTGTATGCGTTGGAAAGGAGACTGCGCAGACAAGCTGATCCATATCTTATCAGCGAATCGCTTTCGGTCTTAAATTGTTAAGCGGGTAAACCGTCGGCTCCTGCTGCCTTGTCGTTCTTCAGTCGGGTCACTGCTACTTGGACCTCATTCTGACTAGGAGGTAAACCTTCTATACCATCATCAGGGATTGGTTCTGCGGTATCCTCTTCGCCGCCTTCGTCGGGCATTAGCAGCTTGGTAAAATGTTGCTTCCATATCCTCAGCACACTATCTGTATCAGTTCCCACATTTTCTTCTTTGTCTCTGCAGAAGGATGTGCCTGTACCAAAGCCATCGGTTTGATGTTTGACTCTTTGGTAGAATTTCCGGAATTCATTGTAATTCCTGTACATCTCAATTTTCTCACACTCACGTCTTTCGATTTCCTTCTTTTTTCTGGGGAATAGGCGTTTCTCCTCCCTACCTTTCTCCCGATACCTCTCCTTCATCTGGCTCGTTGCTACTACTCTTGGTGGTACAATGGGTTTCTTGGGGGAGACTTCCGGTACCCAAGTACGGAATGGTTTGCCACTGCCCCATTATATCATTGGAACCAGGAGTGCTTTCATCAAACAGTTGGTTCAGTAGAGTGGAGTATGTCGTTGCCGTCTATTGTGTTTGAAGCTTTTTAATGTCCAGCTTCGGTGCAGTGTCAGATCGTAGTTTTCTCGCCGTACTCAAACGGGTGAGAACCTTTGCTGCAACAAGGTCATTACCTTGTTGCATATATCTGAATCTATGTACGCTCCACGAGTCGATCATACATTTAACGCTCTGGATGAATGCCTTCCATCTATTTCAACATGATCAATTTGGTTTCTCGTGATTTGATCGGGTGAAAACCATGTGGCTTTATGAATATTTTTAGTTAAAATCTGGTGCTGCTAACTACCATGTTATTGCCGCAGCAAAATCTATTAGCCTCAACCTATTATCGGATGTTATCTGGTGGTGGCTACACTTTCCGAGTATTGGACCAAAGATGTCTTCCTTTTATTTCTTCGCATTAAAATCTCCCAGAACGATTTTAATATCATGGGCGGGGCAGCGGTCATATTCTCTCTCTAGGTACTCGTAGAAAATATCCTTGGTCTGCTCGTCCTTGCCTTCCGTCGGGGCATGGGCACAAATAAGGCTGATGTTGAAGAATTTGGCTTTTATGCGGATTGTGGCTAGCCTCTCAACCATCGGAGCAAAGCTGCAGACAAGGTGTTTCAGACTCCGACAAACCACAAATCCACAGCCAAATTCATGCCTCGTGTTTGACATCTTTAGTATAGTTCGTCACCGTTTGGTGTGGTTGTGACGCCATTCCCGGTCCATCGCACTTTCTGTAAAGCGGTAATATCTGGCTTGTACTTCTCCAATACATCCGCCAGCGCGTATACTGCACACTCTCTGTAAAAAGTGAGGACATTTTAGGTGCAGACCCGCAACGTTAGGGGTACGTTTTTACTATTATTTTGTTTCTCAGAGTGATTCTTATAGTTTTCTGGGGGCGGGGGCGACAAATCCACATCCAAATTCATGTCTCGTGTTTCACATCTTTAGTATAGTTCGTCACTGTTTGGTGTAGTTATGACGCCATTCCCGGTCCATCGCCCTTCCTGTAAGGCGGTAATATCTGGCTTGTACTTCTCCAATACATCGGCCAGCGCGTATACTGCACCTTCTCTATAAAGAGTGCGGCCATTTTAGGTGCAGATCCGCAACGTTAGGGGGTCCGTTTTTACTTTTATTTTGTTTCTCAGAGTGATACTTATAGTTTTCCGGGTTCGGGTTACTAGCCCAGCGCCCCTACTCCATGGGTTTTGTGGGATCGCACATGAATCCCTCGATGTCGCGAGCCGCAAGCTGCAAGATCTGAAGCTCGCCTCCAGCCGACCCTAACCTGGGAACGTTCTCTGATATTGGCCATTGGTTATTTGAAACTGAGACTCCTCTCGAAATCGCTGACAGCCCGCGGCTAGTCTGCATAAAAACGAAGTTTTCCACTATGCGCAACCTGTGGACACACCCTGTAGCTTTCTGCTAAGCTTCCCTTGATAATGATGGTTATAGTAGTTATCCCATGCCGGGTCAATTTGAATATATTTAATGTAATATATAATAATAAACGATTTCGAAACGTTAATTCAATTAAATGAAAATTTTGTACTCGGAAGGACAATGGATTTAAAAAACACCGTAACAGACTGCCGACTACTGCTACACCTACCCTAGATTTTGTTATATTTTAAGACGAAAGTAGTCATGGCAGACAGAATATTTGGTAGGTATATATTCCAAGACCAAGTGAATTATGTTTTAAATAGGATCGCCTGCTTGGCCTGCCGTGGATAAGACCTTCTATTTCTCCCTTCCTGCATACTTTACTTCAATTAAATCCCCCATTAAATGGAAATGTCTACATTTTCAAGCTGCAACAAACACGCATTTGCGTTGAATCGTCAGACGCATTTGCCGGGCTACCACTCAACCTCCAATCGGCGTGCGTATAGCTTCACTTTGATGCGTGAACGAGTGCATTTGTTAAATGTCAAACTCTCCTTCTCCACAATTACAGCTTTGTCTCATGCTTCGTTTCCCGTTTACCCCTTCGGTGTCATAAAACTGTGCACGTAAAGGCTTTCGCCCCTGAGAGTCTGCTTTGTATGCCGAGGTGTGGGAGGACCATTTGTGATTCAAATAACACATGTGTGTGTGTGTGTTTCGCTAACACTTCATGACCACAAAAATACTGTTAATATATTCCCTTGTCGGTGTTTTCATCATCGTCTCCATAGTCGCTTCGCTTTGTTGTTGTGTGCTTTTGTGTAGTAGCTAATAGAACTCTCAAAACATTACGTTACATTACAAATTCGCATATCACGCCAACCGACATGATTGTCGGATCCTATCCAGATAACCCAGCGAATCCTACGACCAACAGATGTAAGGAAAAATCAGAAAAATTACATCATGAGTTTTCTTGGCTAAAGTTGGAGGTGAATTACTCGTATGCCATTCGACGTCCCAGCAAAACACTTGCTGAAAATTCATCACGTTTGTAATGGAAGATTAAGTCCTGCAGCGCTAGCCATCTTGAGAATTTCACTGATGAAATTATAAAGAAATGTCTCACTTAATGCGCTTCCTCAATGAATTCTAATCAGTGAAAAACCCCTTGAAAAATGAGTTTTTGCTTTGTAATAGCATTTGACTGGTTTCTTAGATCGCGATTTCATTTGGAACCACACAAAATCGTCGGTAGGATTTGTCAAAAAGATACAGTCATCGGCATAAATATTTTGTCAAACCAATTTTCGAACAGTTTAGCTTACAGAAATTTTTTTAAAAGATTAAACTACAATTTCCTTATTGGCTAAAAGAAGTCATCAAAGGTCTAATTAAAATTTTCATTTTTATTCAAACTTTATTTTCGAATAAATTATTTAGCCATGTATCAAAATGTTGGGTCGCACAAGTATTTTGACATTTAATATTATTATAAGAATAAATAAAATACAATTAATTTTATGATCAAAATAATAGAAAAATAGAGCTTAGAAGGGTGGACGTGCTTTTAAGCGATCGTTTGGAGTGAATTTTACTAAAGTTTTATTAAAATGAATTACGATATTTCATTGTAAAACTTCAATTGGCGCAATTGTATCTTCTTAAGCGCTGGTCACTATATTGCATCGTTTTTGCTTGAATTAGACCCGTAAAATTTCTAGATCTGGACTTGGTGGCGACCATTGTAATGAATTTGGCATAATCTAATACAAAAAATTGGTCCTTTATGACAAAGAGCATTGCCCAACCGTAAAATAATGACTCGCCAATAAACATATCAAAAGAGGGAAGTGAAATTTCTTTAAAAAATGTTGGCATAGGCATTTTGGCATAGTACATTTAAATTTGTCACTTTTTTTATCTAAAAATATGTGGCCATGTCAAAATTGTTTTGAAATAGCGAACTTGGGACTGCTGAAGTACTTTTGATATCGAAATATGCAAAAATATGTTTTTGTTAGAGTTCTAAAAAAATCAATAAAACAATGGCCCCCATTTAAGAAACAATAGGAAAAGGAGTTGGTTAGTAGTGCCTTGAGGATAGGTGACATATGAATTGATGAGTGAATTAAGTTAAAATTTGATAGATTTTTTTAACGAAATTTCACTTCCCTCTAGTGATAGATTTATTGGAGACTCATATTTTACGTCTAGGCAATGCTCTATGTCATAAAGGACCAAATTTTTTCTAATAGATTATGCCAAATTCATTAGAATGGTCGCCACCAAGTCCAGATCTAGAAATTTGACAGGCTTAATTCGAGCAAAAACGCAATAATTTAGTGCCATATGCTTAAGAAGATACAGTAGCGGCATTTGAGGATTTACAATAAAACTATAGTGAAATTCACTTCAAACTCTCGCAAAAAGTCACGCTCTCTCTTCTAAGCTCATTATACCCTACACCACTACTGGGTATTATAACTTAGTGAATTTGTTTGTAACACCCAAAAGGAAGAGAGATAGACCCATTGATAAGTATACCGATCGACTCAGAGTCACTCTCTGATTCGATTTAGCTTTGTCCGTCTGTATGTCTGTCTGCCCGTCCGTCTGTCTGTCCGTCTGTCCATATTAATTTGTGTACTACAGGTCGCAATTTTCATCCTATCGTCTTCAAATTGATATGGGCATGTTTTTCGGCCTCGAGAGCCGAAGCCTATTGAAATTGGAAAAAATCGGTTCAGATTTGGATATAGCTCCCATATATGTGTTCGTCCGATCTGCAGTAATAATGCAATAAAATAGTCATTTGTTAATCGATTCTGTCGAAATTTTGGCAAGAGAGATTCTCTTATGACTCTCAATATTACTGGTGAATTTAATAGAAATCGGTTCAGATTTGGATATAGCTCCCATATATATGTTCGTCCGATTTCCAATAATACAGCAATAAAATGGTCATTTGTTAACCGATTCTCTCGAAATTTGGCAGGAAGGATTTTCTTATGACTCTCGATATTAAAAGTGAATATTTTAGAAATCGGTTCAGATTTGGATATAGCTTCCATATATATGTTCGTCCGATTTGCAGTAATAATGTAATAAAATGGTCATTTGTTAACCGATTCTCTCGAAATTTGGCAGGAAAGATTTTCTTATGACTCCCAATATAATTGGTGAATTGTATAGAAATCGGTTCGCATTTGGATATAGCTCCCATATATATGTTCGTCCGATTTGCAGTAATATAGCAATAAAATGGTCATTAGTTAACCGATTCATCTCGAAACTTTGCAGGAATGATTTTCTTATGACTCTCGATATTTGCTGATGAATTTCATAGAAATCTGTTCAGATTCAGGTATAGCTCACATAAATATATATCGCCCGATTTTCACGCCTAGACCCACTGCAAGCGCATTTATTGACAAATCTTTCCAACATTTTGTACAACGCTTTCCTCGGCGAACTCCACAATATCCATTAAGTTTGATCGAAATCGGTTCAGATTTAGATATAGCTCCCATCTCCCGTCATTTGTCAACCGTAGTTATTACATTTTGAACATATTTGCTTTGCTCGAAATTTGATACAGTAATTTTAATGAGCTATCTGTATACATCCGCCTAGGTCCATCAAAATTGGTTCAGAATTAGATATAGTCCCACTTTTTATACCCTCCTCCATAAGATGGGGGGTATACTAATTTCGTCATTCTGTTTGTAACTACTCGAAATATTCGTCTGAGACCCCATAAAGTATATATATTCTTGATCGTCGTGACATTTTATGTCGATCTAGCCATGTCCGTCCGTCTGTCTATCGAAAGCACGCAAACTTTGGAAGAAGTAAAGCTAGGCGCTTGAAATTTTGCACAAATACTTCTTATTAGTGTAGGTCGGTTGGTATTGTAAATGGGCCATATCAGTCCATAACCTGATATAGCTGCCATATAAGCCGATCTTGGGTCTTGACTTCTTGAGACTCTAGAGTGCGCAATTCTTATCCGATTTGAATGAAATTTTGCACGACGTGTTTTGTTATTATATCCAACAACTGTGCCAAGTATGGTTCAATTCGGTCCATAACCTGATATAGCTGCCATATAAACCGATCTTGGGTCTTGACTTCTTGAGACTCTAGAGTGCGCAATTCTTATCCGATTGGAATGAAATTTTGCACGACGTGTTTTGTTATAATATCCAACAACTGTGCCAAGTATGGTTTAAATCGGCCCATAACCTGATATAGCTGCCATATAAACCGATCTTGGGTCTTGACTTCTTGAGCCTCTAGAGGGCGCAATTCTTATCCGAATGGAATGGAATTTCGCACGACGTGTTTTGTTATGATACCCAACAACTGTGCCAAGTATGGTTTAAATCGGTTCATTACCTGATATAGCTGCCATATAAATGGATCTTGGGTCTTGACTTGACGATTTGAATGAATTTTTGCACGAAGTATTTCGTTATGATATCCAACAACTGTGCCAAGTATGGTTGAAATCGGTCCATAACCTGATATAGCTGTCATATAAACAGATCTGTGGATTTGACTTCTTGAGCTTCTAGAGGGCGCAATTCCTATCCGATTTGGCTGAAATTTTGCATGACGTATTTTAATTTTACTTCCAACCACTATGTCAAATAAAATACAAATCGGTTCATAACCTGATATAGCTGCCATATAAACCGATCTTGGGTCTTGACTTCTTGAGCCTCTAGAAGGCGCAATTCTTATCCTAATGGAATGAATTTTTGCACGAAGTATTTCGTTATGGTATCCAACAACTGTGCCAAGTATGGTTTAAATCGGTCCATAACCTGATATAGCTGCCATATAAACCGATCTTGGATCTTGACTTCTTGAGACTCTAGAGTGCGCAATTCTTATCCGATTGGAATGAAATTTTGCACGACGTGTTTTGTTATTATATCCAACAACTGTGCCAAGTATGGTTCAATTCGGTCCATAACCTGTTATAGCTGCCATATAAACCGATCTTGGGTCTTGACTTCTTGAGACTCTAGAGTGCGCAATTCTTATCCGATCAGAATAAGATTTTGCACGATGTGTTTTGTTATGATATCCAACAACTGTGCCAAGTATGGTTTAAATCGGCCATAACCTGATATAGCTGCCATATAAACCGATCTTGGGTCTTGATTTCTTGAGCCTCTAGAGGGCGCAATTCTTATCCGAATGGAATGGAATTTCGCACAACGTGTTTTGTTATGATACCCAACAACTGTGCCAAGTATAGTTGAAATCGGTCCATAACCTGATATAGCTGTCATATAAACAGATCTGGGGATTTGACTTCTTGAGCTTCTAGAGGGCGCAATTCCTATCCGATTTGGCTGAAATTTTGCACGAAGTATTTCGTTATGATATCTAACAACTGTGCCAAGTATGGTTTAAATCGGTCCATAACCTGATATAGCTGTCATATAAACCGATCTTGGATCTTGACTTCTTGAGCCTCTAGAGGGCACAATTCTTATCCGATTTGAATGAATTTTCGCACGAAGTATTTCGTTATGATATCCAACAACTGTGCCAGGTATGGTTTAAATCGGTCCATAACCTGATATAGCTGTCATATAAACCGATCTTGGGTCTTGACTTCTTGAGCCTCTAGAGGGCGCAATTCTTATCCGAATGGAATGAATATTTGCACGAAGTATTTCGTTATGATATCCAACAGCTGTGTCAAATAAGGTTCAAATCGTTTCATAACCTGATATAGCTGCCATATAAACCGATCTGGGATCTTGACTTCTTGACCCCTAGAGGTCGCAATTATTATCCGATATGCCTGAAATTTTGTACGACGGATCCTCTCATGACCATCAACAAACGTGTTTATTATGGTCTGAATCGGTCTATAGCCCGATACAGATCCCATATAAATCGTTCTCTCTATTTTACTTCGTGAGCCCCAATGGGCGCAATTCTTATACGAATTGGCTGAAATTTTACACAGGTCTCCAACATATAATTTAATTGTGGTCCGAACCGGACCATATCTTGATATCGTTTTAACAGCAGAGCAACTCTTTTCTTATATCCTTTTTTGCCTAAGAAGAGATGCCGGGAAAAGAACTCGACAAGCGCGATCCATGGTAAAGGGTATATAAGATTCGGCCCGGCCGAACTTAGCACGCTTTTACTTGTTTTTTATTTAAAGGGTAGGTGTAGGGTATTATAAAGTCGGTACCGCCCGACTTTTGCCTTTCCTTATCGGTTTTATTTTAAATTTTTCTAATATTTCGATTACCGCCAGAAATTTTCATCAGGGAATGGATAACTGAAAAGATTTTAGTAACATAAAACAGAATTTAATGAAAGTACGCAACAAAAATATAAATTTGATTATAAGTTGATATATTCATTGTAAAGGGTGATTTTTTTGAGGTTAGGATTTTCATGCATTAGTATTTGACAGATCACGTGGGATTTCAGACATGGTGTCAAAGAGAAAGATGCTCAGTATGCTTTGACATTTCATCATGAATAGACTTACTAACGAGCAACGCTTGCAAATCATTGAATTTTATTACCAAAATCAGTGTTCGGTTCGAAATGTGTTCAAATTTTGACAAATTTTGCTCAGCGATGAGGCTCATTTCTTATGAACAAGATAGCTGTCAGTGGCATATCTGTCAAATAACAAATGACAGCTTTATGATATTCATTTTATGGACATCTCATTTAATTGTTTACAAGTCAGCAATATCATTTGCTTCTGAATTTTTTTTTTTTGAGAAATGTACACTAAAAAAAAGTGAACCCCAAATTAATGAAAATTAAACTAAGTAGTAGTAAAATTGACAATGATTTTTCGGTAAAGAATTTTTGTCTCGTTTGGTTTACACATTTCCTTATTTTAGACATATGCGAGTGACCTAAAATCTAGTTGAAATTTTCAATAAGTTGGGATATATGAACTCAATTTCAGTGAATTTCAATGAAAATTAATTTCAAGGTATATATGGTATATGGAGAATAAATAAAATTATGGTTTTATTTACATTAAGAAGTAGAAATATCTAGTTCCCATAAAAAAATACCCAAAGCTTTTATATTGAGGAAAAAAATGAGGTTTAAAAGTATTATCAACTAAAAAATGAATTATTTTGCTAGCAAATATGTTATTGTTTTACCTGTACAATGTTTTCTTAACCATAAAAGTCAACTTTGAACAATGATTAATATTATTTTTAAGTTTCAATCAAGCTAAAAATACAATATTTGGTTGCTTAATACTTTTAATTCCCATTTATAAATAAATTATGTAAAACATTTTTTTTTATTTTTAAGATTTGTTATTATCCGTATCCCTCGACTCGTTTTTGAAATTCTAACTAACGAAATTGGATATATATTTATTTGCTGCAAAAAGCCGTGTTTACTTATAGTTTGATTTCCGCATAGAATGTCAAAAATGAAAATAAACAAAAAATAACAATTAGTTGAAGTTAAGTTAGGTAAGGTTGAAAAGAGGGTCCGGATATTAATCCGCGCCATGCCACTATGGACATACACCTAAGCCAGTAATCGGCTTGTTGTGCGCTCTAAATACTAAAAAGATTAACTTCGAAAGAGAAAATCTAAGTTAGGAATTCCGTGCTACTTACAAAATCCTTAATTGTTTTCCATTCTACACTCCTAGGTTAAATTGAAAAGAGGGTGCAGATATTAATCCGCCCCATGCCACTATGGACATATACCTAAGCCAGTAAACGGTTTGTTGTGCGCTCTAAAAACTATAAAGTAACCTCAAAAAAGAAAATTTTATGTTAGGAATTCCGTGCTACGATTTTACATAAGTGAGCTCGAATTCCTATGAGTCCCGTTATGATACCGAAAGCTATACTAACCTCATTCTTATTTCCTTTCAGCAATAGCCTCATCTTGTCACGATCTAGACCTTCCCATAGGATTTTCGACGTCCTACCGACGGTATCGCTGTTGCATGCGCATTCGTCGCCCACGCCCTTAACTCGGACTGCGTCGACCTGAAAGGCTTAGAGTTAACCAAATTTATAGACGAGAGTTCTCTGGCCTTTACTGCCAAATCGTCTGCTTTCTCATTCCCAGTTACTCCACTTACTCTTACCGTCCTGCTTGTTATTGCTTCTATGACATGCCTGTTTAAAGTCGGCAAAGATGTTCATATTCGACGTCATCGCGTTAACACCACACAAGTCACGCATTCCGTGATCGCCCGGATCTCCGCCTGCAGGGCCGTATTATGGTCAGGCAATCGAAAACAGATCTCAGTCCCTGGGTTCTCAATGTAGACTCCCAGGCCCACTCTGTCCTCTAGGTTTGATCCATTCGTATAACATGATCTTCCAGATGGCAATACTAGGGTTCCGTCAATCAAAGACTGTGCCTCTGGCAGCAGTGCATCGCACTCGACCTCAAGTTTCGTCGCGGGTATCCGATCAGAAACCTCTTCCATTCCTTCAAGGTTTCCTATCGTCTCCTCGATTATACCGCTATGATTTGAGCTGCTCTTATCCTCAATCCATTTTCCCGTCGCTATAAGTCCCGCATCGGCAGTGGCTCATTCACACTTAATCTGTATGTCTATGGCCGGATATTTAGAATAGTCTCCAGTGCCCTAGTGGGCGTGGTCCTCATTGCTCAGACAACATGGTCTCTGAACCTGTTGTATTATCCTTAGCGTGAACTTTTTCTCCATGGTAGTCCACCAAACTACTGAGGCGTAAGTAAGTATTGGTTTTACCACGCTCCTGTAGAGCCAGTGTCCTATCCTTGGATTCGGGACCCATTTCGAGCCTACGGCGCTGTTCCTTAGCATATGGTTTACCCAGTCTCTAAGGACCGGGTCCTCCCGATACTGGTCTAAGCATTGAATTAGTGTGTCGGGCCGCACATTGTTCAAGTCCCTCCTCAGTCAGCATCCGTAATAGTTAATTTATGGTGGTCACTCATAGGAGTGGCGATTAAATGCCCCCTGTGGCGTGCCTTGTGCCACTTTCTCCCTTATATTTATGTCATGGGACCCGCAATTTATCCACCTGTTTCATAGCATATGGTTTACCCAGTCTCTAAGGACCGGGTCCCCCCGATACTGGTCTAAGTATGGGATGAATGTGTCTGTCCGCACATTCTTAAAAGCCCCGACGATGTCAATACATACCACCAGTGTGTACGTTTTGGCCGGAGCATTCTTCTATTTTATGCACAACCTTGTGCACGGCAGTGTCCACCGACTGTCCCTTGACATAGGCATGCTGTTTGCATTTGAGCAGTTCGCTGAATTTCGTACTCTTTATCATGATGCCCACAATACATTCCATTGTTTTGAGTAGAAAGGCTTATAGGTCTGTAGGCCTTTGGTGTCGCATAACTTGATTTGTCAGGCTTGGTATAAATACAACGCTTGCCTCCTGCCAGGCTTTCGGAGTATATGCAAGTCCCAGATACGCTGTGAAAATAGTGGGCAGGTGGGTGCCAGATAGTCTGCCTCCGGAAATATTCCATCAGGTCCGGGTGACTTAAATGGTTTGAGGCTCCTAAAGGATTCCTTCACCTTAAATGCTGTAATGATAATCCTTCGATCCAAAATTACGGTGTCTACGTCATATCCTGTGTAAAATAAGTTATCATCAAAAGCCTCAACATGTCCTCCGTTGTCTCTGCTCTCACTGCTAAGACGTCTACTAACGTTTCAGTTTTGATATGGGTTTTTGAGAGAAACTTTTCATCTTTGCGGCGTTATTAACGATACCGACCTGTTCGCAGAATATCTTCCAGGAGGCACGTTTTGCCGCTCTGGTAATCCTATTGTATTCCTTGAGCCGTGTATATTACACATCCCAATATACTTCCGCTTTTTTATGACGTGCACTGTTAAAAAGTCTGCGCACCTCTTTCCCAATGTTGGGAATCTCCCAGGTCATCCAGTTGAAAATGCCGTCAATGTATTCTATGCTTGGAGTATCTAAATTGTATTGCCCAAGTCTTCTTCTACTACTCTTCCGAATTTTGTCCAGTTGGTCTTCAACTTATTCTGGAAGCTTTCTGAATCGGCGCTGGCCGTGCGAGTCTAAAGCTGATGTAGAAAGAGTGTTCCATAGAGACCCTCCAATCCTGAACCACATAGATTAGATTTTCCGAAAATATCGTCACATTTAATACCTCCTCCTCAAAGGTACCGGTGTTAATATTAATTGTTATTAGGTCGTTAGTATTCAAGAACTCTGCCCTACTTGGCCACGCTTAAGTGTTGGTACTACCCCACGAAATGTGGTGAGAGTTTATATCGCACCCTATTAGTACCTCATTTCCTGTCTGTTTTGGTTTCCTCAACATCCGTTGCAGCTCCGACGGGGGTGGCGGTGTCGGAGAGTCGAAAGGCAGATAAAGTGCTTCCAGGTATGCTCCACCTTCTCCCTGTCTCACCACTGTTGCATCCGACATTGACAACTCTGCGGAAAATACATAGTTAAAATTTTTATAACAAATAACGCAGGCTCTCGGCCGAGTTCCAGTGTTAGCATAGAATAATTGGTACACAGAGATACCCCAGAGAGAATATCCCAGAGAGAATTGTAAAGCGGATGACCTTGCGAGAGTAGGAACTACTCTACACATTCCAGGGATACTGAAATCTGTGGATATGCCTCTAGCGACATGTAAGCTAAGTTTTCAGGATCAGGCCCGAAGGGCAAAGAATGATAGATGGTCACAAAGTGGAGGCTGTGAGCATTCCAAAACTATGTGGCCTAATCTAGACTTGAAGAGGTCTACTGCATTGCTGTCATTGGCTAGAACAGACGTCTCAGTCATTGTGTCCGTCATGACAGGTCACTGTCTATTCGGAAAATATGCTGACAGACTGAAGGTTGCCAGCAACGACTTTTGCAGAAGCTGTGTGGACATCGAAGAAGAAGAAACTATACAACACCTTCTGTGTGGTTCTCATTTCTTTGAGAACCTGTCTGATAATCAGATGTGAACATTCGCAAGTTATTGTGCTTTTCAATCTGAATGGATGGTTTAACGGTAGGAACTAGAATACATCTTCTTGTCCTCTTGTAAATGGGCTTCTCGAGAATGGGTGATGATAACATCGCCCGCTCCCTGTTCTTTAGGCTGCATTGGCTTTAATGTCACTATACTGCCTGATGTTTTTGTATTAGGTTCTTTGTATATCCTAGTCTTTCGAATCTTTTTAACGTTGGTTATAGTTTCATCGTCGGGTCCCTGTTCATTATACAGTGTTGAGTTTCCCGTCCCTGCACTGCCTGATGTTTTAATACTAGGATATTTGCATATTTTAGTCTTCCAAATCTTGAGTATATGGGCTTCTTTGGAATACATTCCGCCGACGCAAAACGCAGCGTAAAGATGTCCCCTCTATACTCGCCGCTCATTATTTGTTTGGGGGACCCTCTACAGAGTTCCACTTGTATTTTCGACAATTCGTTGACCAGATCCTCCATTTGGGACCGATGATCTGTTGGAATCCTACCGAATAAACAACCGATATTGATGACTGCATTAGTCAGCTCAATTCTGCTGCGCTTCCTTGCCACTCTAACGTAAGAGGGCGGCTCCTTACCATTCTCAGCGACCATCTTCCCCCTTCCTTGATAGCTGTGGCATCCTTTTGGAAGTCACAGTCCTCTGTGAAGACTCAGGGGCTGTGCGCGCTTCCTTCATTGGTGTTCCGATTTTTTCTCCCTCCTCAGGACACTGTCTGGAGTCTCAATTTTAGCAGTGTTATGGTCTTCGGAAGATCTGATTCTCGTTCCAGCTTCCGTAGAAGTGCTTGGAATGTCAGTTCAAATTCTTTCAGTATCCTTTCGCCTGATTGCGCTACTAGGATATACTCCTCGGTCTCCGTCGTCGTGCCCCTGATCTCTTTCTCGGTCTGCTTCTGAGCTTAGCAAAGCTATCGCAGCGATGACTGTTTCATTGACAATGTCGCTGTCTGAATCCGAGTCGGAAGCACCACCTTTACTTAAAGGCTGAGGCGAACTGTGCATCCCATAGGTTTATCCGTCTCTTCCTCATTTATTAGTTTGACGACTAATTATGTGCTTGAAAAATTACTCTCAACTACCGGTGCAAAGGCACACACACCTATATGACGTAAAGACAACATGCTACGGTCTGTCGCCACCACCGCAGCTGTTGGCTCTTTGGAGTCCACTTTAAGCCTTATCCAAAAAGACTTTAACATTTTTCGTAATAAGTGGTACCTATTGCGGCATACGAATATTTTTGTTTAAAGAGCGAAATGAAACACATCCGCTCCATTCAACTGCTACTTATTGGTTGAAGTAAGTAAGACAGAATTATATTAATTTTAAGAGGACTTACCTAAAATGATATTTAACTGCTGCTTTGGATATTCATTTGCTGCAAAAAGCAATGGTTGCTCATGGGATTAGTTATATTCACCTGAGTTTTAATTCGCCACATAGAATGTCTAAAATTAAAACCAAAAAAATATAACAACTTATTGAAGTAACTATAAAATACTAAAACCTTCTTAAATAGAATTTACCTTAAATGACCCTTTCAGCTATTAGTTGTATTCGATGTATCAGAAATGAAGTATATACGTATATATTATCACATGATTTTTAAATATAACGAGAAAATTATATGATAATTTTGTTAGCAAAATAATTAAATTTTTTTTTAATTATTTATCTTTAAAAACCAAATTAGACTGTTACAACCACTTATTAATTTTTTCATCTAGCCACATTTTTTCCATTGTTCTGTTACGAACAGTATTCTATCAGTGCAGATGCGCTGAATAAAGCCATCGTTCGGGAGTGGGCCAACTCGTTTTTTGACAGACTCGGAGCAATAATCGATCGATAATTACTGAATCCGATATTATCTTTACTAGTCTATGAATTCGCTCGGAGGGTTTAGGGTCATTAAAGTTTGAATGTACGATGTACTCCATTCTTAAAATACTTTGAGCCCGATATTCTCATGGAGATTTTGGGAGTGCCTTTAATTGGAGCTCTATGTAGCCATAGTCTGTAAATAAGTCCTGTTTGGGCGGTGTTTTGGGGAAGGAGTGGACCCCCAGAATTTTGGTCCCGCATTTGGATACCAGATACGTTTTCTAATCTTAAATACCTTTCATTTGAATCCCATATTTTCGTGATTGGTCTATGTATTATGTAATTTTAAAAATCACACTTCTTTGAATGGTTTTTTAATGTATTCCAAAAGCATTTATTTCGTAAAACTATTATTCAATAGACCTTCTTTCTCCAAACTGGGTAACTTTCTGAAAAACATAAACAGGTGTTACAATAATTTTTTCATTCCATTCCTACTCTACTGTATTCGGAATTTACACAGGTGATAATAATTTTTACTTAACGATAATAATCATCAGGGTTATAATTAAAATTTAGCTTCCATTTGTTTAGCAATATCGTTATTTGCAAAATTCCCGCTTATTTTAGTGCTTTCTTTAATTTTTATATTGTGTACGTATGCTACGAATCACAAAAATGCAATTGAATGCACTGTTAACACATTGTTGTTGCCTGCGATCAGTAACTTTAAAACACTTGTTTAGTGTCAAATTGTGCTTGATGTCTCCGTACTGATCAACATCAATTTATATTATGCAAGCTTGCAAATATGCTTTCATAGCACCCGTACACTCACACTGAATAATGGAAAAATGCTGATAGAGGTAATTTACTCATACAGGTGTAATTTAGTATTAAATATAAATGAGTAATCCGATATTGGATGGACATTCATGAAAATCAGAATAAAGAAGAACATAAAACAATCGATAGTTCTCATTTCTTATATGGCGACTGTGGCCAGTGCTCAACCTGCACAGCATGGAGGGTTCTAAAAGTATTCGCCCTCGGCACTGAACTCTTATTAAACAATTCCAGCGTCGACAGAGGAGACGAAAAAATATTTATGGCCACCCAAGCCACAATGAGAATAAGTTAAATAAGCTCCACTTCTTCACAATTAATTGAAAATTCTTATAATAAAATTTACACACAACTAAGTGCTCAATCAACAATAGGTCTATCCTGAAGGCGTTTTCGCTCTAGGATAATAACACACTAATTAGCAAATAACGTTAACCTCATTTCTTTGATTTCGTAAAATAAAAATACATATAGTTTATGCTACTCTTTTAAATAATATAAAAATATACACCCGTAGAAAGAAGATTTGTCGGCAGATAACTACTCAATTAAGTAGACATTTTATAATGGTACACCCGAACGCTTACTTAACTAATAACCATTCCAAGCCAAGCAAATGGATTCAATTCACAATTTTTATAGAAATAGTTTTGGTACTTATGCTTTTAAAATGCACAATGAGGCATTAAAAGAGGTATACATAATACGTTATATATAAGATATAATTAAATAAATAACATACGTATATGTAAAAGAAAAAACATTTTGAATGGTCTAACAAGATAAATAAATAAATTAGTAAGATTTTTTTTTAATGAACTGGCATTAAATTCGTTCAGAATTTGTGACATATTAAAAAACTGTGTTGCAAATTTTTGCTGAAACTTACTACTGTCGATTTTGCGGCTTTGCTAATTTTAAGTTCATCACGTTGTAGAAGCAAGTAAAAAAATATGCAAAACGTAACTTTTTAGTTAGTGTACAATAAAATAATTCCTTAAAATATATAAGTGCATTTTAAAGACATTTTTCTTAGCTGCCAGTAAAACATATACCCTTTTATTGTCGGAATTATTTAAATCTGTTCTGTTTACATTTTTGGGCAAGCTAGTGCATGCTTTGTGGCTGCGTACGAATGGGTGTGTTAACATGGATACATACACATATAAATATCACATAGGCAAGTATTTGTTTATTTTCGTTTTGATGGGCGGCTTAGTCAGTTGGTTTTAGTATGAGTTCAGATGTGCATCGTTACGTTATTTATTAATTTAAATAATTTATTTATGTATTAATTTATTATTCTTCTTATTTATTTATTATTGATTTAGTAATCAATATATTATTTATTTAATTTATTGTCTTATATAGTATTTCTTGTACTTAATTTTAATTTTCTTATTTTATTATATTTTGTTTTATTGTTATCACATTATTTTATTTTTATTTATTTATTTTCTATTTATATTTTAGATATTTTAGGTAGGTAATAAAACTCCGGTTAATATTACAAAAAGTAAAAGCGTACTAAGTTCGGCCGGGCCGAATCTTATATACCCTCCACCATGGATCGCATTTGTCGAGTTCTTTTCCCGGCATCTCTTCTTAGGCAAAAAAGGATATAAGAAAAAGAGTTGCTCTGCTGTTAAAACGATATCAAGATATGGTCCGGTTCGCACCGCAATTAAATTATATGTTGGAGACCTGCCCATTGGGGCTCACGAAGTAAAATAGAGAGAACGATTTATATGGGATCTGTATCGGGCTATAGACCGATTCAGACCATAATAAACACGTTTGTTGATGGTCATGAGAGGATCCGTCGTACAAAATTTCAGGCATATTGGATAATAATTGCGCACTCTAGAGGCTCAAGAAGTCAAGACCCCAGATCGGTTTATATGGTAGCTATATCAGGTTATGAACCGATTTGAACCATACTTGGCACAGTTGTTGGATATCATAACAAAACTCGTCGTGCAAATATTCATTCTATTCGGATAAGAATTGTGCCCTCTAGAGGCTCAAGAAGTCAAATCCCCAGATCTGTTTATATGACAGCTATATCAGGTTATGAACCGATTTCAGCCATACTTGGCACAGTTGTTGGATATCATAACGAAATACTTCGTGCAAAAATTCATTCAAATCGGATAAGAATTGTGCCCTCTAGAGGCTCAAGAAGTCAAGACCCAAGATCGGTTTATATGGCAGCTATATCAGGTTATGGACCGATTTAAACCATACTTGGCACAGTTGTTGGGTAATTCCATTCCATTCGGATAAGAATTGCGCCCTCTAGAGGCTCAAGAAGTCAAGACCCAAGATCGGTTTATATGACAGCTATATCAGGTTATGGACCGATTTGATCCATACTTGGCACAGTTGTTGCATATAATAACAAAACACGTCGTGCAAAATTTCATTCTGATCGGATAAGAATTGCGCACGCTAGAGGCTCAAGAAGTCAAGACCCAAGATCGGTTTATATGACAGCTATATCAGGTTATGGACCGATTTGATCCATACTTGGCACAGTTGTTGCATATAATAACAAAACACGTCGTGCAAAATTTCATTCTGATCGGATAAGAATTGCGCACTCTAGAGGCTCAAGAAGTCAAGACCCAAGATCGGTTTATATGGCAGCTATATCAGGTTATGGACCGATTTAAACCATACTTGGCACAGTTGTTGGATATCATAACGAAATACTTCGTGCAAAAATTCATTCCATTAGGATAAGAATTGCGCCCTCTAGAGGCTCAAGAAGTCAAGACCCAAGATCGGTTTATGTGGCAGCTATATCAAGTTATGAACCGACTTGTATTTTATTTGACATAGTGGTTGAAAGTAAAAATAAAATACATCATGCAAAATTTCAGCCAAATCGGATAGGAATTGCGCCCTCTAGAAGCTCAAGAAGTCAAATCCCCAGATCTGTTTATATGACAGCTATATCAGGTTATGGACCGATTTCAACCATACTTGGCACAGTTGTTGGATATCATAACGAAATACTTCGTGCAAAAATTCATTCAAATCGGATAAGAATTGTGCCCTCTAGAGGCTCAAGAAATCAAGACCCAAGATCCGTTTATATGGCAGCTATATCAGTTAATGAACCGATTTAAACCATACTTGGCACAGTTGTTGGGTATCATAATAAAACACGTCGTGCGAAATTCCATTCCATTCGGATAAGAATTGCGCCCTCTAGAGGCTCAAGAAGTCAAGACCCAAGATCGGTTTATATGGCAGCTATATCAGGTTATGGGCCGATTTAAACCATACTTGGCACAGTTGTTGGATATCATAACAAAACACGTCGTGCAAAATTTCATTCCAATCGGATAAGAATTGCGCACTCTAGAGGCTCAAGAAGTCAAGACCCAAGATCGGTTTATATGGCAGCTATATCAGGTTATGGACCGAATTGAACCATACTTGGCACAGTTGTTGGATATAATAACAAAACACCTCGTGCAAAATCTCATTCTGATCGGATAAGAATTGCGCACTCTAGAGGCTCAAGAAGTCAAGACCCAAGATCGGTTTATATGGCAGCTATATCAGGTTATGGACCGATTTGAACTATACTTGGCGCAGTCGTTGGATATCATAACAAAACACGTCGTGCAAAATTTCATTTCAATCGGATAAGAATTGCGCGCTCTAGAGGCTCAAGAAGTCAAGACCCAAGATCGGTTTATATGGCAGCTATATCAAAACATGGACCGATATGGCCCATTTACAATACCAACCGACCTACACTAATAAGAAGTATTTGTGCAAAATTTCAAGCGGCTAGCTTTACTCCTTCGGAAGTTAGCGTGCTTTCGACAGACAGACGGACGGACGGACGGACAGACGGACGGACATGGCTAGACCGACATAAAATGTCACGACGATCAAGAATATATATACTTTATGGGGTCTCAGACGAATATTTCGAGTAGTTACAAACAGAATGACGAAATTAGTATACCCATCTTATGGTGGAGGGTATAAAAACTACAAGCAACCATGGCTTTTTATAATAAGTTCTGTCCTTTTTAGGTAAGTTTTATTTAAATTACTTTATAGTTGCTTCAACTAATTCTTTCTCTCTTTTGTTTTCATTTGGAGATTCTATGCTGCAAAAATCATGGCTTTTTGGAGCAAATATATATGCAGATTGGATACATGAATTGTAACAAGAAAGATCGTGCTAAGTTCGGCCGGGCCGAATCTTATATACCCTCCACCCTAAAGAAAATTTTTAAATTTAGTTTATTCTAGACAAAGACTTTCAGTAACATTTTTTAAAATGATAAAATTTTATATTTTTTACATTCTACAAAGACAATATTTAAAATTATTTTTCATAAGGACAAAATTGTTATGAAATTTTAAGGAAAAAAAATTTTATCAAATTTTTTCTAAACATATTTTTTAAAATTTCAGCTTAATGTTCTTTGGTGACAAAACTTCACCTCGGTATCACCTCGAATTTAGGTTTTAAAGACATTTCTTTAACATTTTTTCTAAAGACACCACCGCAGCGCAGAGGTTAGCATGTCCGCCTATGACGCTGAACACCTGGGTTCGAATCCTGGCGAAACAATCAGAAAAATAATTTTCAGCGGTGGTTTTCCCCTCCTATTGCTGGCAACATTTGTGAGGTACTATGCCATGTAAAACTTCTCTCCAAAGAGCTTATCATTGAGCTTAAACTTGAATCGGACTGCACTCATTGATATGTGAGAAGTTTGCCCCTGTTCCTTAGTGGAATGTTCATGGGAAAAATTAGCAATGTGCAATTTTACCATTTTAATTGAATTTTTTTTCTAAAAAAAAACAAAACAAAATTTATATAAAAAAATTTTCAACACATATTTTTCTAAACACCAAATTTTAATGAATTTTTTAAGGGATCAATTTCAGCGAAAAACTCTCTTAATACACCCTAACCTCGAGATAACTTTTTAAAGCCAAAATTTTAATAAAATTTTGCATTTAGCGACATTACATTTTGCAAAAACATTTTTCAAGTCTTATTATTATGCTTATCTGCCCAAGCAACATTTTCCTAAAATTTTTTCTATATACAAACTTCAATAAATATTTTTTAAGACAAAAATTTCGCTCATTTCACCTGACCCTCGATTCCGTTGTCCAATTTTGATGAAATTTTATATATTGTAATTATAATATTTGGAAGTTATATTGACTTAGCAATTCTTTTAAAAATATTTAATTTTAAACATTAAAAAAAAAGTGTTTTTATTTCCTAAGCTCCTACAAACAAAAAATTATTTTTTTTTAATATTTTATGACCATTTAGCGAAGAAAGATGGACCCAACGATATTGGCATAAAATCGCACCTACTGTCAAAAGAGGTGGGATTATTGCCATAAATTTAATTTTTTAATATAGAAACTATCTAATGCAAAAAGACCTTAAAAGGGATTCAAGAAATCTTACTCCTTAGAATTTTTTCGCTTGATATTTAGGATTTAAAAATTGCCGACTTTCGATAAGCCAATTTTCCTCAAAATATTACGGGAAAATTGTTGTAACTGGTTTCAGTCGTCCACTTTACGCTAATTTAAATTTCTATACGATATCTCTTTCCTATCTCGAGCTAGAATTTTTCTCTGGCAGCTTGTTTCTGGGTTATTTGTAGTCGTTAATGGTTTAGTTTTTTTAATGACAGAATCGTAATGTAACTATTTCGAAAGATAAAATTAGTGTAATTGTTTTAAACGAAAAGTTATTAAAAGTTTCTTTAAGCCAAAATATTCATGGAATTTTCTTGCCAAAATTTTCTAAGGCATAATTCTATTTGAATTTTCTCCTAATTCTCGTTTTATTATTTCAATTGTAATTTATCTGCAGAAAAAATAGTACTTAAAAATGTCTTTAAATAAAATATTTTGGTTGTTAGACCGAAAAACATTTCAAAAGAATGAATTACATTCGCAATGAAATGAAAAATTTTAAAGATTTTTGTTAGTTCTGTTGTCTTTGAACGTAGATTTGTAGAACGCAGTGAAATTTTATTTAAAACATTTTAAAATATACTTTTAGAATTTTCGATTTTCTTTCGCGAAAAATTGTTTTAGTATAAAAAGATTTTGCGAATAAAGATTTCCTTATGCCTTATGTACGAAAAACTTTAATGAAATTCGACGAGTCAAATTGCATGTTTACAAAAATGTGGATATTAAGTTGGTGCTTCACAGTGAAATAACACTGTTTTTCACGATTACTTAAAAACACAAAAAAACTGCAAAAATATCACTAAAAACATAACATAAAAGTTTACAACCGTAATAATGTAGAAATCTCTTCGTGTTCTTCATTATTAGTTCTACTACCTATTCTTATTTTATTTTATAGGAATATTTAGGAGACATGGTGCAAATTATAAGCATTTACAGCAATAGTTGGTGGAAATTTTGTCGGATATTATTGCCGCCACAAGATGATTTTCTATCAATTTTGATAAAGTTCGAAGGAGAATTAAGCGATATCTTCGTGTAAATTGGTCTCAATTTTTTTTTTTGAAATATTTTGCAATAATAGTTGCGTGATGTTTTCAGTTTGTTTATGTAAAATTTTCTTGAAATAAAAGTTATTTAAATCCACTTGACCGACAAAAACAATAACCTATTGAAATCGTAAAACGAGTTTGAGAACATAAATGAGTGCAAATGAAAAAACTTCATCAAAATATTGAAGCTGACTCGCTGAAACGTTTACCTTAAATCTAAGATCTGAATAGTGTGTTTACAATCAAAATTCAACTCTGACTTTATGACCAAATGTCACCAATGGCAACCAAAATTTTCAAAATAAAATATTTGAGGTATCTTTACCAATTTCACAGTAACAGAAGAATTTTGGTAATTTTCTATTTTGAGAAAATGTGGGGTGGGCCCCCCACCAAAATAAAATTCTGACTACGTCACTGTTTCCACCATGGCTCGCATTTGTCAAGTTCTTTGCGCGGAATGTCTTTTTAGGCAAACAAAGAATAAGGGATAAAAATTGTTATGCTATTGGAGATACATCAATTTATAGTCCGATTCGGACCATAAGTGAATTGAATGTTGAAGACCATAGTAGGATTACAGTCCATTCGGATAAGAATTGCGCCTTGCACAAGAAGCATAATCGGCAGATCGGTTTATATGGGAACGGTATCAGGTTCTCTGATTTGATCCATACTTAGCACAGTTGTAGGAAATCATAACAAACAACTTCATGCAAAATTTCAGCAAAATCGGATAAGAATTTCGCCCTCTATTGGCTCAAGAAGTCAAGACCCAAGATCGGTTTATATGGCAGCTATATCAAAACATGGACCAATAACAATCCCATTAACAATCCCAACCGACCTAAACTAATAAAAAGTAATTGTGCAAAATTTCAAGCGTCTAACTTTTCTCCTTAGAAACTTAGTGTGCTATTTTAAAAGCAAAATAAATTTCAATAAAAAAATATCTTAAGATAAAATATTGATCTTATTTACTTAATTTTTTTTTTTGAAATTTGCAATGAAGATTTGGTGATTTTTTTCTTAAACTAAAATTTTTCAAAAGACAAAATTTCAAAAACCTGCAAATTTTTTAATTTTTAAGTCACCTATTAGTAAATTGAGCTCAAAAACAAAAACCCTAATACAAATACCGAACTGATTACCCTCTACCAATCCAAAGCATGCATCAAAACAGAAATGAAATTCGCCCAGACCTGCTAAGGCTTTGATATCTTGCACATGACTTTGTGAATGCTTGCAAATGCAAATTTGACCACGGCCTTCTAATTAAAGAACTGGGGCAAACTTCTCGCATATCAATGAGTACTGTGAGATTCAAGTTTAACCTCAATGATAAGGGACCTCCCTTTTATAGCCGAGTCTGAACGGCGAGCCGCAGTGCGACACATCTCTGGTTAGTTCCATATAATTAGGAATTTTCCTTTACTATTGTTTACCTTTAGAATAAAAATTTCACAGTGAAAAATATTTTATTTATTTTGTAGTTAAGCTAGACGCAAATAAGTATTTATTTATCTAACTATATATGTACTAGCAAGGGGCTACTAGGGGCTACAGATTCTGTGGGGACCCCATAGCTACGCCAATGATGTCAACTTAAGGGTATTTAAGAGTAGAGTTCAAATCTGTTATGCAAATTTTGCTCCAAGTATCCAAGAGACCCGACCGCAACGCCGCAACAAATGGACATGGGTAGCAGATGAAAGGTAGTTGGTTGTAGGGATATTAATGTCAGGGCTAAGTATTTGGGGGTCGCCCGCACCAAAAACTCTCCCACAGAACATGTTTATCGATTGGGACAATATGATGAGCATCAAATAAAAGGTTTGTGGAAGTACAATACGAGACCGGGAGAATTAGATATTAATACTGGGAACCCAGCACCTGTGGCGCCACCACAACTCCAAAAAACTTCGCACCAAAAATAAAAATTCTTTTAAAGTAGAATGCGATTCATACATTAATATTTGGGATCATAAATTTGGGGGTGTTACAATCCCACATTACTCCAAACAATCAAGTATCTGAGGGCCGCACAGTGTTGTTTCTTAATTTGGTGCACCAGTGCTATTCACTTTTCCAAGTGAATTTACCAAAAAAATCAATGAAACAAGTATCCGTGAATTATATGAAACTTAATATCAAATTTAGTTTCACCGTTCAAAGCCCAATGTGTCTACGAATATTCAGGTTCAGTCTTATAGAGAAGTAATCATGTTTCTTACTCTTTTTGTGTATTAATATTAACTGTATAGTAATAGTTGTCACCAATATTTTTTCCACCACTCTACCAAACATTAAAGAATTACGAGTGATCGAGAAACGAATAATTGCAATATTTTCCAAAGGTGGACCCTCTTTTCACGTCGATTATCTCGCGAGACGAGCTTAATGATCGAAGACTTTTTAATAGAAAAGGAAAGCCAGGGGTCATAACATACCAACCACTGCGGGACGCGAAGAAAAGAAAAAAATTATCTAAAACCCAAAGGAAGGGTTGGCAGAACTTTTGAAAAAAACATATTGCTGTTCACGCGAAATAAAATTACGAGACGGGAATGAAACATAATTTAAAGAATGATATATGGATTTGTTGGGACTTTTATTTTATGCTTTATTGGCTAAAGACTAATTAATACGTAAGCCCTGCCTTATTTTAGCACTAGATACGCAAGGCATGAAGTTTGTATCAGGTTCATTCAACATCAACAATATACCAAACTAACACTACCTTGATTCATAAATTACAAAGTGGCCATCTGTCAAACGTCAAATAAGTAAAAAATGGAATATAAAATTTTATGAAACAATTCCAATCAAATAAGAGATTATCTTTACAAAATTATTCTCGCTTCAGTTTCAAATTTTTTAAGAATTTTATTGAAAGAAGTGCCGATGCGAGAGGACGTTAAGAGAAGTGCTAATGACGAAACGTTTTTTTAAAGGATAGCAATGATCATTTCAACCAAAATATTTGTTAAAAAAATTTCAGCCAATTCGTTTAAGAATTGCGCCCATTGGGGCTCACGAAGTAAAATAGAGAGAACGATTTATATGGGATCTGTATCGGGCTATAGACCGATTCAGACCATAATAAACACGTTTGTTGATGGTCATGAGAGGATCCATCGTACAAAATTTCAGGCATATCGGATAATAATTGCGACCTCTAGGGGTCAAGAAGTCAAGATCCCAGATCGGTTTATATGGCAGCTATATCAGGTTATGAACCGATTTGAACCTTATTTGACCCAGTTGTTGAAAGTAAAAATAAAATACGTCATGCAAAATTTCAGCCAAATCGGATAGGAATTGCGGCCTCTAGAAGCTCAAGAAGTCAAATCCCCAGAACTGTTTATATGACAGCTATATCAGTTTATGAATCGATTTGAACCATACTTGGCACAGTTGTTGGATATCATAACGAAATACTTCGTGCAAAAATTCATTCAAATCGGATAAGAATTGTGCCCTCTAGAGGGTCAAAAAGTCAAGACCCAAGATCGGTTTATATGGCAGCTATATCAGGTTATGGACCGATTTAAACCATACTTGGCACAGTTGTTAGGTATCATAACAAAACACGTGGTGCAAAATTTCATTCCAATCGGATAAGAATTGCGCACTCTAGAGGCTCAAGAAGTCAAGACCCAAGATCGGTTTATATGGCAGCTATATCAGGTTATGGTCCGATTTGAACCATACTTGGCACAGTTGTTGGATATCATAGCAAAACACGTCATGCAAAATTTCGTTCCAATCGGATAAGAATTGCGCACTCTACAGGCTCAAGAAGTCAAGAGCCAAGATCGGTTTATATGGCAGCTATATCAAAACATGGACCGATATGGCCCATTTACAATACCAACCGACCTACACTAATAAAAAGTATTTGTGCAAAATTTCAAGCGGCTAGCTTTACTCCTTCGGAAGTTAGCGTGCTTTCGACAGACAGACGGACGGACGGACGGACGGACGGACGGACAGACGGACGGACATGGCTAGATCGACATAAAATGTCACGACGATCAAGAATATATATACTTTATGGGGTCTCAGACGAATATTTCGAGTAGTTACAAACAGAATGACGAAATTAGTATACCCCCCATCTTATGGTGGAGGGTATAAAAAATGTATTAAAGACGAAAAAATCTACGACTGGAACAATATGAAATATATTGTTCATATACTTTGGGTCCTACTAATAAAGTATTTCGACTTGCTTAAAATTGTCGAATATATTTCCGATTTACCAGGAACATATCGAATAAAATTCACGTTTAACAATAAATACATTAAGCTATATTATCAAAGTAAAAGCTAAATAGCCTTTAGGTCCCCTTATGATATTTCCCAATAAGGAGACGTGTATCTGAATACAAGCTATATCAAGTAATGGACATGCAATTTTGTCGTGGCTGATAGAAATCCTAATTAATAGGATAATAATTGCGCCCCATACATTAAAATAAAGTATGTCCTAATTTTAAAGATTCGATCCAAAAATTTGCAAATTTAATTTTATATGATCACTTTTTTTTCCATTAGTGAAAAATATTTTCTTTCATATAAGTGATTTTTTGTTTAAACGGTAGGTTAATTAATCCTTAACTTTGCGTCTTGTTCTTAAAGACAAAAATCTTAAATGATGGTCGCAACATCGTTGAAAGTTAGAAAATTGACCTTAAAACAAGACAAAAACGAATCCTAGTTAAAGACGCACATAGCCTTACAAATAGGAGCGTCTTTAAATGTTGAATTTTTCTGACTTACGGCGCTAAGTTAAAAAAACACTTTTTCAAAACACAATAACTGAACAGTCATCTATGAAGTAAAATAAAAATCAATCAGCGATCAAAATTTGATAAGGAAATTAAATTTAGAGATAGCATGTTTATTTAAAAGTTTTGATTCTTTGGCTCGTTTTCATCGCTAAAATCCTACGAATAAGGAGGGGCTAGCTTTACTCGCTCGAAGTAAGAGTGCTTTCGACAGACAGGCGTATGACTAGATCGTCTTAAAATATTCTGAAATAATAGTTTGAGGTACTTCAAACCGAAGAACAAAGTTTTTATAGCCATCGACTCATAACATCATGCAGAGATTTCTATGAAATTTTAAAATCATGATCAACATTACTAAGGGATATATTTCGCAATTGCAAATATGAAACTAATTAATTGGTCGATTTAATTGATTATTTAAAACTAAATGCAGACAATTAATTAATTCCTCTGAAATTGAATCTGAAGAAATTAATTCCGTATCATCAGCAAAAGTTCTTATGAAACAATTTTCGTTTAGCGGGCCATCATAAGTGTAGATAAGATGTAGGATAGGGCTTAGGGTACTGCCCCGTGAGACTACTGAGAATATGGGGTGTAGCTCGGTATATTCATTTTCCGTACCCTGTAATATCGATCTATCAGGTACGATGTGAGGATATCGCCATAATTTTCTGGGATCAGCATTCCAAGTTTTCTTATAAATTCATTATGCCCAATGCCGTCGAACGCTTGAGAGATACGCAAGAATACAGCTGAATAAACCTTTTCATATTCGAAATGCCTCAATAAAATCGGTTACTCTGAAAACCTGTTCAATAGTAGAGTGCTTCTTTCGGAATCAAAGTTGGTGGTTGGGTATTATATGCCTTGATAAGATAATTGATTCCAGTCTTTTGCAGAGTAGCTCTTCGAAAAGTTTTCCAGTTACCGGAAAAATAGATATTGGTCTATATGATTGGGGATCGTGCGTATTTTTTGTTGGCTTTTGCACCATCACAATTTCGACAACTTTCCAACAGCTTTGTATGTACTTGTGTGTTGAAAACAGCATTCATGAATATCGTTTACCTAATAAAGCCTTGGTAAGGTATTTGTTTTATATAATCTCGCTTTATAAGATCAAAACCTCCAGACTTTTTAACCAGATTAGGGGGTATACTAATCTAGTCATTCCGTTTGTAACACCTCAAAATTTTCACCTATTCTTGATCATCTCGTCGTTCTGAATCGATCTAGCTATGTCCGTCGAAATCACGATAGAGGTCGAACGCTTAAAGCTAGCCGCTTGAAATTTTGCACAGATACTTTATATTGATGTAGATCGTTGGGAATCGCAAGTGGGCTATATCGGTTCATATTTAGATATAGCTCCCATGTAAACCCATCTCCAGATTTGACTTTTTGAGCACCTGGAAGCCGCAATTTTTCTCCGATCTGACTGAAATTTTGCATGCAGTGTTCTGGTTTGACTTCCAACGACTGTGTTGACTACTGTCCAAATCAGTCTGTAACCTGCTGTATCTCCCATATAAACCCATGTCATTCTTGAGCGGATATAATCCGTCTGGAAGCCTTAATTTTTGTCCGATTTAGCTGAAACATTGCACCTGGTCTTCTTTTATGACTTTCAATAACTGTGCCATGCATGGTTCAAATCGGTCTATAACGCGGTATAGCTCCAATATAAACCGATCGCCCGATTTGATTTCCTGAGCCTCTACTAGCCGGAATATCTGTCCGATTTGGCCGAAATTTTGCATGTAGTGTTTTGTTATGACTTTCATCATATGTGCTGAGTACAATCCAAATCGGTCCATAACCTGATATAGTTCCCATATAAAAAGATCTCCCGATTTGACTTCTTTAACCCTTAAAAGCCACAATTTTTGTTCGATTTGGATTTTTCATGTAGTGTTTTGTTATGACTTCCAACAACTATGTTCAGAACGGTATGAATCGGTCTATAACCTGATACAGCTCCCATATAAACCGGTCTCTCGATCATCCATGTTCGCTTCCTAGCAGCTTTAATTTTTGTTGGTTTGAGAGAAGTTTGGTATGTAGAATAAAATTGTGCCCTACAACTTAATTTATTTTGTATAAATTTTTAGCAGAATCCATGGTGAAGTTTTCAAAATAAAACAATTTTCAAAAACTTAAACATCGGTTTTTAATTATTGTTTCATGACCTTGAACCAAAAACACCCAAAAAGTATAAAATAAAAAAATGTCATCTATACAGAACAAAACATAATTTTAATTTTATACATGATTTAATTTGCTATAAATTTAGTGAATAGTTTTTGAGTTGAATAGTTAGTTAAGAAATAATAAAATGTAGTTAAAAATTTTTAAACCTTATTGTATATGGAAGGTTTCAAGGGTATCGCTTTTTAAGAATAGTTTTCCCCCCAAATCCCGCTTTTCTACTCTAGAAATCCCGCTTTATTGGCAAATTGGACTGATTACATTGTGCCTGAAACACCAAGGATCAATCATATTGTTCAAGTTCGTGGCACGGTTTCTCTATATTGGGAGATATAAAAAAAGGATAATTTGACGTTTAAAAAAATTGCAAAATTATTGAAGTCGTGATTGATATTTAGGCAATTTTCAATTTAAAAATTAATTTTTGTTTGTTTCTCTTTCGAGACGAGTCCAATGGTTCTTTGCAAATTGAAAAGGAAAGCCAGAGATCGCAACACACGTCATAGAAGAACATATCAAGATTTTTATATGATAGCTATACCTAAATCTGTATTAATTTTCTCCAAAATCAATAGTGTTCGTTCTGGTGTTAACAAAATTTGGAATGTGCCAAATTTGATGGTACTCGGACAATAAGAATATATGGACAGGCAAAGCATAGATACGTTAAGGTCGCAAAATTTAATGGCTTCCAAACGTAGTCGCGTTACCAGGAAATAAAACTTTTAAATTTTTCCCACTTTCATTCAGATACTAGGTAAATTATAAAAACATAATACAGAAATTTAAATTATTATAGCAAATTTGGCCGTTGGCAATTCAACTGAAGTTGGGTTGCCATCCATAATCGAACTATAAATTTGAACAATTTGTCTTACTTTTTTCGTAAATTTTCAATATGCTACAATAATGCAGACAAATCAAAATATAAACGGTCGCTTGGTTTCTTCTTGTTACTAGCTGGCAAGCTCTTTCCAAAAAATAGTTTTTATCTTTAAATATTTTGCAGCCGCTGCCCAGAGGACCAAGAAGTTCAAGGCCGTGGGTCTTTCTTGGATCCACATTAATTGTTTTATTTTGTGCATTTGTTGTCCAAATCTTATCTACGTCACCCCAAATTTGGTTGTAAAATTTGTATTCGAAAGACTTTTAATTGGAGTTCTATTTTGTGCCTCAACATGCGTTTAGATATCAGATTGGTACTCCATGCACATAGATTTTCAATTGAACATCATTTATTCCTGGCCGTCCTATATGTCCGTTTATCCGCTTAATTTATTTGGGAGGAAATGGAGTTGCCCAGATACTTGGTTCCAAATAATTAGGCTAATTTATTTACCACTTTAGCGGATTCGCTTGCTTATGGGTGAACAAAACGTTCCTGCCGCTAAATACCTTGCACTTTAACGTTGTTGACACTGACACACATCCTAAAAATCAAATATAACAATACAAGCAAAAAAAAAGTTATTTTTAATCATAAATAATCGGCGATAAATTTAGCCGCTTAGCTAATCGGAGATAGTACTTTTCTGAACACGAACTAAGAGAGAAAATTCACTTAATTGGTAAAAAAAACAATCCTATTTATATAATATCATGCCAAAGACCTTTCAATTGAGAATACTGTTCCGATCAGCCTACCTGTCCTGTTATACTAGAGCTGGCAAACTATCGATGACACTATCGTTAGTATCGATAGATTTATTATTGCGTCAATATCGGTAGTTTTAACACTATTGATACTATCTGTAAAATTGATTTTTTTGTTGAAATATACTTTTTCCGTTAAAAATTATTGGTTTAATCAACAATTCCATAATTCGTAAGCCAAACTTTACGTTTTTAATAGAACACCGTCAAGTTTCTGGGTCTTGGTATTAGTTTCTGGGTCATGGTATTAGATGTGGGATATTCAAATTTTGGGTGACAGTATTAGTAGCCGTTGAGTGCAGCGGACGTATTTCTATTTCGCTAATCAACGAAAAAAATAAATTATATATTTATCCGTATCTCGGAAAAAGTACTACCTATAATGAAAAAAATTTTAAAGCCTTTTGGAGTAGGCTAGAAATGGACTCCAAAGACTCAACATCTGCGGTGGTGGCGTCAGACCGTAGCGTGTTGTCTCCTTCCCTCCTATAGGTGTGGGTGCCTTGGGACCTGTAGTCGAGAGTAATGCTTCAAGCGCACTAGTAGTCGTCAGACTAATTAATGCGGAAGAGAGGGATAAACCAGAGGGATGAACAGATCGTGCCAAGCCTTTAAGTAAAGGTGGTGTTTCTGACTCGGATTCAAACATCGACTGTGTCAATAAAACAGTCATCACAGCCGAATCGAGAGATGAGAGCATCGGGATGACGGCAGAAGTGAGCGATGGCTCTGCTATGCTCACAAGCAGACCGAGAAAGCGATCCGGTGCACGACGAAGGAGACAGAGGAGTATGTACCCTCAGCGTAATCGGGCGAAAGTGACATTCCAAGCACTTCTACGAAAGTTGGAAAAAGAATCAGATCTCCCGAAGAACATAAAACTGCAAAAATACTGAAGAGGAAAAAGAGCTCCCGCATTCAAGTACACTGGAAAAACCAAGCCAGCCATCCCGCAATGGAGACTCCAGATAGTGTCCTGCGGAGGTAGACAAAGTTGGAACAGCAACGTAGGAAGAGCGCACGGCCCTTGAGTCTTCATAGAGGACTTTTACTTCCGAACTGAGCCCAAAGCCATCACGGAAGGGGAAGATGGTCGCTGAGAATGGTAAGGAGCCGCCTTCTTACGCCAGAGTAGCAAGGAAGCACAACAGAGATGAGCTGACTTTTGCAGTCATCAATATCGGTTGTGCATACGGTAGTATACCACCAAATCATCGCTCCCAAGTGGAGGATCTGGTTAAAGAACAGGGAACAGACTACTCTCAAGATGCCCATTTACTGGAGGACCAATGATTGAGGTAATCCAGATAAACCTCCTCCAGAGCGAGACTGCTACATACGCTCTGATGGAGAAAATCAGCAAGGGCAAGATTCGTATTGCCTTAATTCAGGAGCCAAGGACGACCCGCAACTAAGTTTCCGGACTGAACAATATCAACTACCAATTATTCTATGCTAACACTGGTACTCGGCCGAGGACCTGCCGTTATTTGTCATAAAAATTTTAATTATATATTTTCCCCGTAGTTGTCACCGTCGGATGCAACAGTGGTGAGACAGGGAGACGGTGGAGCATACCTGGCATCACTTTATCTGCCTTTCGACTTTCCGACACCGCCACCCACGTCGGAGCTGCTACGGCTGGTGAGGAAAGCAAAACAGACAGGTAACGAGATACTAATAGGGTGCGATACGAACTCTCACCACATTTCGTGGGGTAGTACCAACACTATTGAGCGGGGCCTATCCCTGGCAGAGTTATCTATTGTAATACTAACGACCTAATAACACTTAATATTGATAACACCTCTACCTTTGTTAATAGGATTAGGGAGGAGGTATTAGATGTCACGATATGTTCGGAAAATCTAATCGATGAGGTTCAGGATTGGAGTGTCTACATGGAACCCTCTTTCTCTGACCATCGCTACATTAGGTTTAGAATAGCACGGCCAGCGCCGAATCCGATAAGCTTCCGGAATAAGTTGAAAACCAACTGGACAAAATTCGGAAGGCTACTCAGAAGAAAACTTGGGCAAGATAATTTAGATCGTCCAAGCTTGAAGACATTGACGAAAATGTCAACAGGATTACAACTGCACTGGTGGGACCCTTCGAAGACAGTTGTCCTCTTCCGGAAAAGAAATCAGCCCAAGAAAAACCCTGGATGACCGGGGAAATTCGTAATATTGGGAAAGAGGTTCGCAGACTGACTGTTTAACAGAGCACGTCGTAAAAAAGCGGAAGTTTATTGGGATGTATATTACACACGGCTCAAGGACTACAAGCTTTTCTTCGAACAGGTCGATAGCGTTAATAACGCCGCCAAGATAAAAAAGTTTCTCTCAAAACCCATGTGCAAACTGAAACCATTAGGTCAGAAGGACATAGTCCAAAGAAGGTTTAGAGTTCATAGAACAAACATTTACAGGGAGCTTTTAAAATAAGCGTTGATAGGATCAGTGTTGCTGCTTTTGGTAGGTTCCTACCAAAATTGGTAGGTTTTTTCATGATATAAATACCAAGCTATTTACAAAAAAAGCAGGGGATAACTCAAAATTATTTTACTTCTTGTCGTTTCTATGTATTCGTTAAAGATGCAAAGTAAAACAATGTGCAATATGTCGAGGAGCTAAATACTGTTACAAGAGGTTGCACTGCTTCAAACTTCAGGATATTATATTGACTTTAACTGGTACAAATTTTAAGGAATCACTTGCAAATTACGTAAATTCTAGGTAACATATGCATGTTTAACGCCTCCAATCGGAAAACTGAGCTATATGGCAGCTGCAAACAAATATGTTCCGATCTGGTCAATACTCAGCTCACTAGGACCGCTAAAATGGATAGAAAAAGCTCATTTGTGGACTCAAACCCTTAAATCGGTACTGTGTTCATTGAAATCAGGGTAAAAGTACGACTATTATGAACTCAAGATTTATTTTCAGGAGGTCGGTATAAATGGTGCTATATTATGATATAGGCCATATTTGAACTTTAGGCTGTAGAGTGATTTCAACAAACATGAATATAACGACGATTATGAATGCATACTTTGTGGGTTGAAAATGTATAATTTGATGTATTGCAAATGGAATGGCAAAATGGCCAAATCTTCGGTGGATGGTATAAAAACATATATGCGTTTTTTTGCTTGTGAACATTTGGTAGGTTTTTGTAGGATTTTTTATTTTTTAAATTTGGTAGAAATTTTTTTCTCGAGTGGCAATACTGGTCGGGATTCGTTGTCTACTCCCCAACAATTTTCTTTTGACACAGATGTTTCATCGTTGGGCATATAGTTTCGCTCGCAGTTTTTCTTTTTTTTTTTTGAGGTGGGGCTGCCCCCTTACACGACGAAATGTTCACATAAGAGTTTTATACTACGTCAAAGTACTTTTCGTTTGGTACTCACATGTTTCCAATCGGTAAACGAGCTAAGATTCGGTTTTGAGTTTTTAACTCCACATTCTTCGAGATTCCTGAATTCAGCTGTTTTTGAATTTATACCAAGCATGGAAGTATGCAAAAATACAAAGTGCAACACCTACTTTTATGTATAAGGAATGAAATTAAATAGAACAGGTAAGAGCGTACTAAGTTCGACCGGGCCGAATCTTATATACCCTCCACCATGGACGCATCCGTCGAGTTCTTTGCGCAGTATCTCTTTTAAGGCAAACAGAGAATAATGAATATGGATGGAGGAGGAGCTATATCAAGTTATAGTCCGATTCGGGGCTCAAGAAGCAAAATCGGGAGATCGGTTTATATGGGAGCTGTGTCAAGCTATAAATAGATTCAGACCATATTGCACACACACACACGTATATTGAAGGCCATGGAAGAAGCCGTTGTACAAAATCTGTGCCAAATCGGATGAGAATTGCGCTCTCCAGAGGTTCAAGAACTCAAGATCCCAGATCGGTTTAAATGGCAGCTATATCAGGGTATGGACCGATTTGGACCATACTACGCACAGTTGTTGGAAGTGATATCAAAACACTATGCAAAATTTCTGTCAAATTTGATAAGAATTCCGCCTTCTATAAGCTCAAGAAGTCAAGACCCAGGATCGGTTTATATGGCAGCTATATCAAAACATGAATGGATTTGGCGCATTTACAATCCCAACCAACCAACACCAATAAGAAGTATTTATGCAAAATTTCAAGCGGCTAGCTCTACTCCTTCAAAAGTTTGCATGTTTTCGACAGACAGACGGACGGATGGACATGGCTAGTTCGACTTAAAATGTCACGACGATCAAGAATATATATACTTTATGGGGTCTCAGACGCATATTTCGAGGAGTTACAAACAGAAAGACGAAATTAGTATACCCTCATCATATGGTGGAGGGTATAAAATTATGTAATGTTGTTTGCAAGAGTAAAGGCCGAAATAGAATAAGCGTGTTGCGTCTTGTTTAGCGTCGTCGTTTCTCAAAGCTTGCCATCCTTTGCAACCCACATAGATCGCGTGACATGCTAAGCTGTTCTACATTAAGTGCACGTCTAAGCTTTAAACCATAATTTCTGGCAAGACAACATACAGTATATCCAAAATACAAATTTAACAGAAGAGAGCGAAAAAACAGAATGGCATAATAAACTTTTTGTATACAATGTTATACAAATATAAATGGCTAATAATGTAGAAGACTACCATAGATCCCATAATAATATTCAAAAAATTTACATTTTTTTTCGTTTACTACAGTAAAGTTAAAATAGATGGACGAAACTATATTATATTTTTGTCCTCCTAATAGTCTTCAGTTTTAGTAAAGAAAATACATAAGTTGCTTTATTTTAGAAACATAAATATTAGACACGCAAGTTTAGGACAATGTGTTGTAGCGTGCGTCACAAAAAATCTATCTTTAATTTTTGAGTGTTAAAAAAAATTACGCCATATATATTGTTCGACATCACGCTTCCAGTGCTCTTTCAAGTAAACAAAATATAAACATTTTCTTTGCAGTAATAGCAACAAAAACAATTTTAATACGATACACCTATGTGGAGAAAACAAGTAGGAGGGTGCTAAGTTCGACCGGGCCGAATCTTATATACCCTCCACCATTGATCGCATCTGTCGAGTTTTTTGCGCAGCATCTTTTTTTAGGCAGACAAGGAATAATGACGGTGGAGGAGGAGGAGCTATATAATGTTATAGTCCGATTCGGGGCTCAAGAAGCAAAAACGGGAGATCGGTTTATATGGGAGCTGTATCAAGCTATAGATCGATTCAGACCATATCATATTGCCCACTTATGTTGAAGGTTGTACAAAGTTTGTGTCAAATCGGCTGAGAATTGCGCTCTCTAGAGGCTCAAGAAGTCTTATCGGAAGATCGGTTTATATGGCAGCTTTATCAAAACATGGACCGATTTGGCCCATTTACAATCCCAACCAACCTACACTAATAAGAAGTATGTGTGCAAAATTTCAAGCGGCTAGCTTTACTCCTTCCAAAGTTTGCGTGCTTTCGACCGAATTGACAGAAACATCGCGACGACCAAGAATATATATACTTTATGGGGTCTTAGACGCATATTTCGAGGTGTTACAAACAGAATGACGAAATTAGTACACCCCCGTCCTATGGTGGAGGGTATAAAATCTGAATAGAACCTTGTAAGATTTTTTTTCGATAGGACTTAAATAGTCGCTGCTACAGCCTGGACCATTTTCATGAAATTTTGCACACGTATTAATACGTTTAATAAAACATCTCATGCAATATTGTGTAAAGACCGGACAAAAACTGTGGGTTTTATAGTCTTAAAAGGCCATATTGGCTGAAAGATATGTATTATAGCTATATTCAAATCTGACCCGATATTAATAAAATTTAGCAATCGCATTTGAACGTTAAATAAATCATCTCTTCCGAAATTTTGTAAAGATCGGAATAAAATTGTAGCTACTACAGCCTTAAAAGACCATGTCGGATAAAAGATATATATGGGAGCCAGGGGCGTAGTCAGAATTTTATTCAAAATCGAAAATTGCCAAAATTCTTGTTACTGAATAGTTGGCAAAGTTTTAAAATTGTGGTATCTATTGGGTGCAGGAACTGACACATCGGCGGTAAAATAAAGTCATAGCTAAATTTTGCACCGATAGCTGAATTTTACACTGATAGCTGAATAATACACTGATTGCCATTGATTTGCCAACACAGTGCAAATATCTTTTGGAAGTTGTATTAATGGCTTCGAACGGTATACAACGGCAACGGCTCTTGCTGCTGCTCCGTGTGCCCAGATTCGCATTAACGGCGAAAAATACCCAAGAATAGAGCTGCCGTAGGAAATCCTAGCTCGGTTTAGGCAGGAGTTTTCGTAATGAAATTTGGATTGGCGTAAAGTAGACGACTGAAACCAGTTACAACAATTTTTCCAGTCATGCTTTGGGGGATAAATTGGATTCTCAAAAGTCAGCAATTTTTTTTTCATCCCAAAAATCAAACGAAAAAATTTCTCAAAATTATTAGGAGTGAGATTTCTGTAATCCGTTTTAATGTCTTGTTGCATTTGATGGTTTCTATGAAAAAAATGCATGGCAATAATCCTACTACTTTTGGCAGCAGGTTCTATTTTATTCCTAAACCATTAAATCGAGCTTTCTTCTCTAAATCCTTAATATTTTATATTAAGAAAATTATTTTTTTGTTGTAGGGGCTTAGGAAATAATAAGATTTTTTTTTTTAATTTTTAAAAATCAAAATATTTGAAAAAATTGCTACGTCAATATAAATTCTCTAAATTAGGAATATACTAGCATATACACAATTATGAATATACCAGCCCCGTCGCTTTCTGCCCCCGATGGTACACCCAACATCAAAATGTAACTATATCGCAATGTTAATAGCTTTAGCCTTATCCATAAAGAAAGAAAATTTTGAAAGTTTTAATGCCTAAATGTACGAATTAAAAAAAAAAAACTCTAGTCGGCCGAGAAATACTACCAAGGTGTAACTTTATCGCTATTTTAAGATCTTTTTGTATGTTTTAGTACCTAAATGTACAAATTTCAAAACAATCTTCTAGTCATTCGTTACATACTGCCAAGATGTACCAGTATCTCTAATGTCACAGATATAGCTCAGTCTGTAAATAAAATACCAAGATTTAGTACCAAAATGAACGAATATCTAAAAAAATCTTCTAGTCACTCGGTACAGAGTTCCTAGTTGTAATTGTATTCCAAATTTCAGAGCTGAAGCTCAATCCGTGTAGAAGGTGCCATATTATACGTTTTAGTACCAAACTCATCAAAATAAAATACTATACAAAATAAATACTGCCAAGATATGCCTGTATCCAAAATTTTAGATCTGTAGCTCAACCTATAAACAAATTACTAAATGGTACCAATTACAGCACTTAAGTTCTTTTTGTTACACTCCTTGTACGATTTCAACATTTCATATTTGGTACAACTTATCGTATATTTGTCAAGACATGGATCATTTTTAGCAACTTTTTTTTAATTTTACCCTTTTCCTTCCACTATTAAAGTAAACAAGTAAAAGCGTGCTGAGTTCGGCCGGGCCGAATCTTATATACCCTCCACCATGGATCGCATTTGTCGACTTCTTTTCCCGGCATCTCTTCTTAGGCAAAAAAGGATATAAGAAAAGAGTTGCTCTGCTATTAAAACGATATCAAGATATGGTCCGGTTCGGACCACAATTAAACTATATGTTGGAGACCTGTGTAAAATTTCAGCCAATTCGTATAAGAATTGCGCCCATTGGGGGCTCACGAAGTAAAATAGAGAAAACGATTTATATGGGATCTGTATCGGGCTATGGACCGATTCAGACCATAATGAACACGTATGTTGATGGTCATTAGAGGATCCGTCGTACAAAATTTCAGGCATATCGGATAATAATTGCGACCTCTAGGGGTCAAGAAGTCAAGATCCCAGATCGATTTATATGGCAGCTATATCAGGTTATGAACCGATTTGAACCTTATTTGACACAGTTGTTGAAAGTAAAAATAAAATACGTCATGCAAAATTTCAGCCAAATCGGATAGGAATTGCGCCCTCTAGAAGCTCAAGAAGTCAAATCCCCAGATCTGTTTATATGACAGCTATATCAGGTTATGGACCGATTGCAACCATACTTAGCACAGTTGTTGGATATCATAACAAAACACGTCGAGCAAAATTTCATTTCTATCGGATAAGAATTGCGCACTCTAGAGGCTCAAGAATTCAAGACTCAAGATCGGTTTATATGGCAGCTATATCAGGTTATGGACCGATTTGAACCATACTTGGCGCAGTTGTTGCATAAAATAACAAAACACGTCGTGCAAAATTTCATTCTGATCGGATAAGAATTGCGCACGCTTGAGGCTCAAGAAGTCAAGACCCAAGATCGGTTTATATGGCAGCTATATCAAAACATGGACCGATATGGCCCATTTACAATACCAACCGACCTACACTAACAAGAAGTATTTGCGCAAAATTTCAAGCGGCTAGCTTTACTCCTTCGGAAGTTAGCGTGCTTTCGACAGACAGACGGACGGACGGACGGACGGACGGACAGACGGACAGACTTACGGACATGGCTAGATCGACATAAAATGTCGCGACGATCAAGAATATATATACTTTATGGGGTCTCAGACGAATATTTCGAGTAGTTACAAACAGAATGACGAAATTAGTATACCCCCCATCTTATGGTGGAGGGTATAATAAGCTATTTCGTACTTTTGGTACCAAAATGAATGATTTTTTAAAAATTACTTAGTCAGCCCCCATATTTTTATTAGTAGAATCTTCAGGTTTAATTTCCGAGGTCTAGTTCAATCCATAAAGAAAGTATGAAATGTAACCAAATACGGTACTAAACGTAAGTTTCTTCCGTTTTCTTTACTATTTTTCATATTTTTTCTATCTACCCCTTTATTTCGCAAAACAGTCATTTAACCCAAAATTTCGAAGTTCTAGCTCTAGTCGTTCGTCCCATGCAAAGTCACCACTTTCGCACCATATTTGGTACTTTTTGTTTCTAAATGTTCAAAACCACTTTTAGCATCCCAATTAAGGTTACCATAGTGTACCTAAATTACAAAATTCAAAGCTCTAGCTCAATTAACAAACAAGGTACCACAAAAGTACCAATAGCGGTACTAAACGTACCATTTTTATACCCTCCACCATAAGAGGGGGGGTATACTAATTTCGTCATTCTGTTTGTAACTACTCGAAATATTCGTCTGAGACCCCATAAAGTATATGTATTCTTGATCGTCGTGACATTTTATGTCGATCTAGCCATGTCCGTCCGTCTGTCCGTCCGTCCGTCCGTCTGTCCGTCCGTCAGTCCGTCCGTCCGTCTGTCTGCCGAAAGCACGCTAACTTCCGAAGGAGTAAAGCTAGGCGCTTGAAATTTTGCACAAATACTTCTTATTAGTGTAGGTCGGTTGGTATTGTAAATGGGCCTTATCGGTCCATGTTTTGATATAGCTGCCATATAAACCGATCTTCGGTCTTGACTTCTTGAGCCTCTAGAGTGCGCAATTCTTATCCGATTGGAATGAAATTTTGCACGACGTGTTTTGTTATTATATCCAACAACTGCGCCAAGTATAGTTCAAATCGGTCCATAACCTGATATAGCTGCCATATAAACCGATCTTGGGTCTTGACTTCTTGAGCCTCTAGAGTGCGCAATTCTTATCCGATTGAAATGAAATCTTGGGTCTTGACTTCTTGAGCCCTCTTTTTAGTACCTAAATGCACGAATATCATTTCGTGCGTTTAGGTACTATCGCCCCCCTACAACCTAAGTTCCACATTCGTGCCACATTTCATGACTTTAGCTTTAGCCGTTTGGGCTGAACGTTGATCAGTCAGTCAGTCAATCAGTCAATCACGCGTCTATTTTATATATAGATATAAAATTTCATCACAATCGGACAACGGCATCAGGCATAATGAGTTAAAATTTTGTCTTTAAAAATATTTATTGAAATTTGTCTATAGAAGACATTTTAAGAAAATGTTTGGCACAGATAAGCGTAATATAAAGACTTTAAAAATGTTTATGCAAAATTAAAATGTAGGTTTTAAAAAGTAATCTCGAGGCTAGGTTGTCTTTGGAGAGTTTTTCGCTAAAAGTTAGTTATTAAAAAAATTCATTTAAATGTAGTCTTTAGAAAAATTTTAATAAAATCTTTTAGAAAAATTTCGTCTTTAAAAAAAATTAAACAAAAATTTTTCTTAAAAATAATTTCAAGATTGGTACGGCCCGTACTGAAGTTTTATCATCAGAGAATATTACGCTTAATTATTGTCTCTAGAAAAATATCATTAAAATTTTTTTTAGAAAAAATTTCTTAAAAATTTAGTTTTTACTAATAATTTCATCACAATCTGGTCCTTAGAAACATAATTTTAAGTCGGCCCTGGCTTCAGCAAAAGGTTGTCATTGTAGAATATTATAAATATAATATTCCAAAATAGGCCAAAATTGTACCTAATACAAACTGAATTAGTCCACAGATAAATATATCTGTCATATAATCACATATTTTAAATTTTCCTTTTTAGCTATAAAAGTCTCAATTTTTATCTAATTTTTGTATTCAAAGCACTTTGATACCGTTCAATATACGTACCGAATACAGCTCTGATGGCTCCATAATTTGGTTAGGTTGGAAAGAGGGTGCAGATATTAATCCACCCATGCCACTATGGACATACACCTAAGCCAGTAATCGGCTTGTTGTGCGTTCTAAAAACTATAAAGAAATCTCTAAAAAGAAAATTTTAAGTTAGGAATTCCGTGCTGCTTACAAAATCTTTAATTGTTTTCAATACCACTCCCCTAAGTTGGTTCATGTCTGGTATTGTGTCTCTACCTAAATGCCGGTATATGCTAGACGCGAAGGCCGGGCAATGACAAAGGAAATGCTCCAACGTCTCATCATCTTCCCCGCATGCCCTACACATGTTATAACTTGCCGCACCTATTTTACATAAGTGAGCTCGTAGTCCTATGTGTTCCGTTATGATACCAATAGCTATACCGACATCCTTCTTACTTCCTTTCAGTAATAGCCTAGTCTTCTCTCGATCTAGATCCCCCATTGGATTTTTGGCGCCCTACCGATCGTTTCTGTATTCCACAATGTTGCATGCGCATTCGTCACCCACTCCCTTAACTGGGACTGCGTCGACCCGAAAGGCGTCGGGTTAACCAAGTTTATTGACGGCAGTCCTCTGGCCTTCACCGCCGAATCGTCTGTCCTTTCATTTCCCCTTTCTCCGTTTTGGGCCGGCAACCAAACGATGCTGATTTTGCCATCCTCAGAGAAGACGTTAATCTCCTTCTTACACTGCAAGACTGTTCGTGACCTTACCGTCCTGGTTGTTATTGCCCTTGAAGCAATTTTACTGTCGGTAAAGATGTCCACACTCGACGTCCTCGCGTTAGCACCACACTACTTTACGCATTCCGTGATCGCCCGGATCTCCGCCAGCAGGACTGTTTTTGCTTTTAGAGACCGTAACTACTAATCAATTTAAAAAATATAATTATAGCGCAAAGGTTAGCATGTCCGCCTATGACGCTGAACGCCTGGGTTCGAATCCTGGCGAGACCATCTGAAAAACTTTTCAGTGGTGGGTTTCCCCTCCAAATGCTGGCAACATTTTTGAGGTACTATGCCATATAAAACGTCTCTCCAAAGAGGAGTCGGCCTGTGGCACGCCGGTCGGACTCGGCTATAAAAAGGAGGCCCTTTATCATTGAGCTTAAAACTTGAATCGGACTACACTCATTGTCATGTGAGAAGTTTGCCCCTATTACTTAGTGAAATGTTCATGGGAAAAATTTTCATTTTTATTTAAAAAAAAAATGTAGCATTCGTCACTCAGGATTTACCCCTATAAGGAATAGTGTATTTCAACGCGACTTGGAATTTAAGTCAATATAAGGTCTGTTCGCCTGCTTTTATAGTAAAAATTTGCAGGAGAGTAAGAGCCATTTTACTCTACTTAAAAAGTCTGCAAGCAAAAGTACACGGAAGACTTCCAGTGAAAATTTGCAGAACAACAGCTGATTGTTTTGGTTGGATTTTTATTTACTTGCTTAGGAAAACAATTGTTTTAAAATAAACAAGTGAAAGCGTGCTAAGTTCGGCCGGGCCGAATCTTATATACCCTCCACCAGGGATCGCATTTGTCGACTTCTTTTCCCGGCATCTCTTCTTAGGCAAAAAAGGATATAAGAAAAGAGTTGCTCTGCTATTAAAACGATATCAAGATATGGTCCGGTTCGGACCACAATTAAATTATATGTTGGAGACCGTGTAAAATTTCAGCCAATTCGTATAAGAATTGCGCCCATTGGGGCTCACGAAGTAAGAGCCCCCTGTATCGGGCTATAGACCGATTCAGACCATAATAAACACGTTTGTTGATGGTCATGAGAGGATCCATCGTACAAAATTTCAGGCATATCGGATAATAATTGCGACCTCTAGGGGTCGAGAAGTCAAGATCCCAGATCGGTTTATATGGCAGCTATATCAGGTTATGAACCGACTTGTATTTTATTTGACATAGTGGTTGAAAGTAAAAATAAAATACATCATGCAAAATTTCAGCCAAATCGGATAGGAATTGCGCCCTCTAAAAGCTCAAGAAGTCAAATCCCCAGATCTGTTTATATGACAGCTATATCAGGTTATGGACCGATTTCAACCATACTTGGCGCAGTTGTTGGATATCATAACGAAATACTTCGTGCAAAAATTCATTCCATTCGGATAAGAATTGCGCCCTATAGAGGCTCAAGAAGTCAAGACCCAAGATCGGTTTATATGGCAGCTATATCAGGTTATGAACCGACTTGTATTTTATTTGACATAGTAGTTGAAAGTAAAAATAAAATACGTCATGCGAAATTTCAGCCAAATCGGATAGGAATTGTGCCCTCTAGAGGCTCAAGAAGTCAAGACTCATGATCGGTTTATATGGCAGCTATATCAGGTTATGGACCGATTTGAACCATACTTGGCACAGTTATTGGATATAATAACAAAACACGTCGTGCAAAATTTCATTTCAAGCGGATAAGAATTGCGCACTCTAGAGGCTCAAGAAGTCAAGACCCAAGATCGGTTTATATGGCAGCTATATCAAAACATGGACCGCTATGGCCCATTTACAATACCAACCGACCTACACTAATAAGAAGTATTTGTGCAAAATTTCATGCGGCTCGCTTTACTCCTTCGGAAGTTAGCGAGCATTCGACAGACAGACGGACGGACGGACGGACATGGCTAGATCGACATAAAATGTCACGACGATCAAGAATATATATACTTTATAGGGTCTCAGACAAATATTTCGAGTAGTTACAAACAGAATGACGAAATTAGTATACCCCCCATCTTATGGTGGAGTGTATAAAAATGTTGGCTATACTTGTAAGGTGTTTCCTTTGATAAACGGCAATTTATTGACCCGAGAATGATAAGGCTAGAAGGGGAGCCATTCGTCGTATCCAAGATCTCCGTGCCGCTGGACAGCCATCACAATATACCGTGTACGAAGCTACGAATTTCATCCGTGGCGCCAAGTCACGCAAGGCGCTGGTCCAAGACGGAATCTCTACGCTGATGCTGAAGAATCTGGATCTGCCTGGAGTCGAGTACCTTACAAAGCCCTCAACCTGTCTGAACACTGTTATAGTACCCGAAGTTTGGAAATGGGCAGTGTGATCCCGCTTCTGAAACCTGGAAAGTACACGAGCAAAGGGGAGTCGTACAGATCGATCTTCCTTCTTCCATCAGTAGCCATGACGCATGAGGGACTACTCCTCCCGATCCTTCCGTTAGATAATTTCCTTTCGCCGAACATCAGCATGCATTTCGAAGACTGCATAGGACTACAACTGCTTTAGAAATAACGGCAGCACTTGGTTTGCTAACAAAGAAACCTTGGACTAACCACCTAATGCTTCTGGATATTGTCGCTAGACAAATTGCTGCGACCACTGATGTGAGGCTAAGGGACCTCTCTATTTGGTCATTTTCATTGAAGATGTCAGTTCACAATTGGCAAACTAATTGTACTAATTTTTTCCATCCCACTGTACGTAACTTGTTTAATTGGCCAGCCAGACCCACTCAATCCCATGGCAGCATCTTCCCTTCTTAATGAATTCAAAGGTACGGTATTGGTTTCGTCTTAGCTCTCCGATGAGGATGATTTCATCAAAACACTTAAGAAAACGAGTATTGCTTTTTTTCTTGGTGTCTGGAAGGATACAAAGTTTTAATATTCCAAGATTTTCCAAATAAATCCGCGAATTTTGCACTTGCCTCCTAATGTAGACTAACCGACTTGAGGTAAAATTACAATTTCATTTGGCCAGTTTTCTGTATCTAAACACTGGCGGCTGCCTTGAATCTTCAATAAAAGTAGATAAAAATAAAACAAGTAAAAGCGTGCTAAGTTCGGCCGGGCCGAATCTTATATACCCTCCACCATGGATTGCATTTGTTGAGTTCTTTTCCCGGCATCTCTTCTTAGGCAAAAAAGGATATAAGAAAAGAGTTACTCTGATAGTAAAACGATATCAAGATATGGTCCGGTTCGGACCACAATTAAATTATATGTTGGAGACCTGTGTAAAATTTCAGCCAATTCGTGTAAGAATTGCGCCCATTGGGGCTCACGAAGTAAAATAGAGAGAACGATTTATATGGGATCTGTATCGGGCTATAGACCGATTCAGACCATAATAAACACGTTTGTTGATGGTCACGAGAGGATCCATCGTACAAAATTTCAGGCATATCGGATAATAATTGCGACCTCTAGGGGTCAAGAAGTCAAGATCCCAGATCGGTTTATATGACAGCTATATCAGGTTATGCGCCGATTTGAACCTTATTTGACACAGTTGTTGAAAGAAAAAATAAAATACGTCATGCAAAATTTCAGCCAAATCGGATAGGAAATGCGCTCTCTGAAGCTCAAGAAGTCAAATCCCCAGATCTGTTTATATGACAGCTATATCAGGTTATGAACCGATTTCAACCATACTTGGCACAGTTGTTGGATATCATAACGAAATACTTCGTGCAAAAATTCATTCAAATCGGATAAGAATTGTGCCCTCTAGAGGCTCATGAAGTCAAAACCCAAGATCGGTTTATATGGCAGCTATATCAGGTTATGGACCGATTTAAACCATACTTGGCACAGTTGTTGGGTATCATAACAAAACACGTCGTGCAAAATTTCATTCCAATCGGATAAGAATTGCGCACTCTAGAGGCTCAAGAAGTCAAGACCCAAGATCGGTTTATATGGCAGCTATATCAGGTTATGGACCGATTTAAACCATACTTGGCACAGTTGTTGGACATCATAACAAAACACGTCGTGCAAAATTTCATTCTGATCGGATAAGAAATGCGCACGCTAGAGGCTAAAGAAGTCAAGACCCAAGATCGGTTTATATGGTAGCTATATCAAAACATGGACCGATATGGCCCATTTACAATACCAACCGACCTACACTAATAAGAAGTATTTGTGCAAAATTTCAAGTGGCTAGCTTTACTCCTTCGGAAGTTAGCGTGCTTTCGACAGACAGACGGACGGACGGACAGACGGACGGACATGGCTAGATCGACATAAAATGTCACGACGATCAAGAATATATATACTTTATGGGGTCCCAGACGAATATTTCGAGTAGTTACAAACAGAATGACGAAATTAGTATACCCCCCCTCTTATGGTGGAGGGTATAAAAATTAATAATTACCAATAAACAATATTTTTATTATACCCTCCACCATAGGATGGGGGTATACAAATTTCGTCATTCTGTTTGTAACACCTCGAAATATGCCTCCGAGACCCCATAAAGTATATATATATTCGTGATCGTCATGCCATTTTATGTCGTTCTAGCCATGTCTGTCCGTCAGTGCGTCTGTCCGTCCGTCCATCTGTCTGTCGAAAGCATGCTAACTTTCGAGGGAGTAAAGTTAGCCGCTTAAAATTTTTCACAAATTTTACATAATGACATCTTCAATGTTCAGCATTTCTAAAGTGTTTAGCATGCGACCCATGGTGGAGGGTATATAAGATTCGGACCGGCCTTATTTGTTTTTTAATTCAAGTGATTTCCCTTTTGTATTTGTATCACCCTTAATTTTCCTTTTGTATTTGTATCACAAGAGAGAGCGAGAGATATCAAATTTTGACAGTTCGAAAACAGAGAACCTGCTAATTTCTACCGGGAATTTTTTTTCTAGCAGAAATTTGCCATTTTGAACAGATGTTTTGTAAAGGTCAGCTGCTTTATGCTTTATGAAAAGCAGCTGACCTTTACAAAACATCTGTTCAAAGTGGCAAATTTCTGCTAGCAAAAAAAGTCCCAGTAGAAATTTGCAGGTTCTCTATTTTCGATCTGTCAAAATTAGCTCCCTCTCGCCCTCTCTTCTGCGTACAAATTTGCACACATTTTTTGAGTTTCCGAACACAGCTATAGTTAGGTCTTGAGGAACATGCTTTAATAAGAACACAAAATTGCACTGTGTATTTTTTTTTTCACCAAAAAGCATATAGTTCTATGGAAATTTGGCAAATAACGCAATTACATGGTATCTTAACTCATAAACGTACAAAAAGGGCCCGTGAAAAAATCTTGGATTTGCGAACACAACAAAAGTAAACTAACCATACCCGATGCTGTTATGCATGGCATGTGTTTCTTTTAAAAGCTTTTGCTGGGTGGCAACGAAGAGATATATTCTCACTGCACAATCCATTTTTTTGTTTAATGGTCTAATCGTCAATCTCATGCTCCTACACAACTGCGCAAACTTGCCATTGAGTGTGCACCCGCATATGTGGTTTTATGGCCGATCCTGTGTATGGGATGATGATATGCTTACAAAAACACATTCTATCTATGTTTTGACAAATATGAGCCTAATCACCTCTTTTTTCATGCTAGAATATTCATACCATACTTAAGTGGTCAATTATCAAGAAATGTAAGTAATGGAATTTTGCTCAAACTTTTTCAAATAGAATTATTATCTCTTTATAGACATTCCAGAGGTAAACAGCATACAGGATTTCGATGGCAATAAATTAGTTGGGTAGTTGTATCCACAATTGAATTTTACATCAAATAGGAACTTTATAATGACCAATTTTATAATACTTCAAAATTAATGCCATAAGAAACATTTCTTCAAACACTTGCAAGAATAGTTTTCGTTAAATTACACAACATGCGGCAAAATGTGATGAGCTGCTGGCAATAAAAGCAAGTGAAACCAGGCTAAATTCAACCGAGCGGAATCTTGACAATCTCAACCATGGATCCTGCTAAAAATTGACACTAATTCATATTGGAGGAGGTGTACTTCACTTACCACAATTCAGCCAAATCAGACGAAACTCAAGTGGTTAGGTTAGCTATAAGCAACAGTCTGCCATCAGACTCACTTAAACGTTATCGTCTATTATGATACCACAGGAACAGGAGAAGAAAGATGCCTTCTAGTTCCTAACGTTGAACCATCCAGATCGCTTTAAAAGGCCCAATAACTTACGGATTTTCACATCTGCTAAATCAGACAAGTTCTGAAAGAAATGAGAACCTAAAGTGGGACTCCTTCTGACTGCCAGTGCAGAACCCACACTCAGCAGATATTTTATGGTCTCCTCTCCTTCGAAGTCCTTACAACTTCTGCAAAAGTCGATACTTGCAACTTTCAGAATGTCAGCTTCCGATCAGCAAAGCGGTCGACCTCTTCAAGTTAGAATGTTCACAACCCGCCCTTTGTTGCCATCTATCATTCGTTGTCCTTCCGAAAACTTACCTTGCATGTCGCGAAAGTCATACCCACAGTTCCCCTGGTATGTGTAAGGTAGTTCCTGGTCTCGCAAACTCATCTGGCCCGGTACCCAGAACAGGTGAATTTGAACTTTTCAGCCATCTCGCTGAAAGATCTGCCACAGCCAAGGGCGGTTTTTGAATTCAAAAATACGTCCTCCAGGGATTTGATGGCTTCCTGGGGGTCTGAGAAGATATTTTAGCTTGTAACTCCTGCTTAAAAGAACAACTACCATCTGAGACGAATTTACGCTAAGACCACATTCAGTATCCCACTTCGCCCTCGTACGTAGAGCTTCCTGAAGTATAGCTCTAAGAGTGCTAGGAAACTTTCACCTAACCGCAACAGCCTCGTCATAAGCATACGCTTCCACTTTTACACCTTTTTCATCCAGATACAATAATATGTTGTTAATCGCTATATTCTAAAGTAGAGGTGACAGTACACCTCCTTAAGGTGTACTGACCCATCTTAGATCTGCATGCCTGCAGTAATGCATCTTTTAATAAGAAAGTTATTGATAAACATCCTTAAGTGATGACGCCTAGAAACTCCAGCTCCTTCATGATTGATGTCTGTTTAAGGGGGAATATATAGAACAGTTTCTATGAAAGACAAGTTGAGAGTTTTGATGAAAACGCATTTTCACAGTAAGTAAGTTTGAGGTATTGGTAAAAAAACGCCTACAAAAGTATGAACTTATACATTTTATTTTATGCGCTCACACTAATCCGACAAAAATTATGAAGCAAATTCGGGGCTATATCTATCTACCGAACCATCTCGGCCGTATCTGGTTTGGGTATTGGAGACAATAACAGTACTTTGCATGCTAAACTCCAATCAAAGTTATTAAACCTTAAATCATAGGGGTTTAAAAATGAAAGGTATATCACAAAAATCAATGAAAGGAAAGTGAGAATTATCACAAAATATGATTAGTAATAAGCTTAGGTAAGAAATCGTTTATATTTGGCAAGAACCCGATTTATCAAAAACCCGAAAAATGACAACTTTCAAGAATCCCAGTTGAGTTCATGTTTTTATTTATTATATAAATATGTAAGTGTTGCGCTTTGTTTGTTTGTTTGTTTGCTACTTATAGACTCAATGGCTGGTTTTCATGAAATTTGCACAGATGAGGGGATGACCCACTGATGTATATAGGGTACGCCAGTTTATGACATCCACGAGGGGAGCGGACCCTCCCCTTAACCACAATTTTCAAAAACACCAGATCTCGATGATGGGTGTATCCATTTAAGCGAAATTTTGTATGTCTTAATATGGTAACCCAAAAACGCAAAATTAGTATAAAATTATTGGGTCACGCCACACCCCAACAGCCACCCATACGGACATGGGCATCAAATAAAATTTACTTAAGAGTAGAGCACGAACAGCCAAATATGACATGTTTACCGAGTGGGGCATTATAAGTATCAAATGGAAAGTAATTGGAAGTAGAATACGAAACTTACATAAAAATTTGGGGTCAAGTTCCCACCTCAAACGGACTAGTGCGCAATTCGGGACAATGTGGGACTCAAACGAAAGGCACTTGAGAATGGAATACGAAACGAATGAAGGGTGCATTTTTAGCTATCATCTTTTCGGCAACGCTTGCTTAAACAGCTCACGTATGTTGCATGTTTTGTTTCACTGTCAAACACCTTCAGCTTGGTCTATAGTTTAACCATGAATGGTCTTACAAACGAACAAAGCTTCCAAATTATTGAATTTTTTCAAAATGCGTGCTCTGTTAAGAAAGTTTATCGCATGCTTCTTCCATTGAGCGGCGAAACTCATTTTTGGCTGAATGGGTACCATAATAAATAGAATTGTAGATTTTGGAGTTAAGATCAGCCAGAAGCATTGCAAGAGCTACCAATCCATCTAGAAAAAGTCACAGTTTGGTACAGTTTATGGACAGTTTATGGTGGCATCATTGGACGGTATTTCATCAAAAATGATGCGAATCGTAACGTAATTGTGATAGGTCATTATATTTGAAAGAAAAATGTAAGTCACTCAAGGATACCTGTGATAGAGGTATCCATTAGGTTGTTGATGATCTGCGTGTTTCCAGTGGAGCTACAGATCTAGAGCACGGGAGATGGTTTAAAATGGACTCCAAAGATCCAAGAGCTGCGGTGGTGGTGTCAGACCGTAACATGTTGTTTGCTACCGAAAACTCGACTGGTGGAGCGGCTGCTCCAGGCTCCACTAGCCGACAGACGACTAGTCAGCAGGGGCTTTTAACAATTGGTGTGAATGATCCTAAGACTCTCACTAATAGGAAAAGAGACTTCCTAAATTGGGCTCGGGAATTCGCTGCACAGGCAACCCAAAGACTACACGTCTAAATTCGGAAACTGAACCGAGGAGGGCATCCTATGCCTAAAATTATTTGGGCGAACAATAGTAAGATGGGTCCAAGAACTTTGCTAATCTTCGCTAGGGACGGTTTGGTGATGGCAGTTGTCAACAAGGGAGAAGAAGGGTGCTGCATACCTAGATATAATTGGAGTGGGATAGTCAATGGACTTTCATCAGTATACTCCAATGTCGATGCGGAATTTCCTAGGTCTCCTCCAGTTTATGACGATGCAGGCTGGTATCGGGCCGATAAAAACTAACTGCCTACGAGTATCAACGCTCAATTAAAATGTATCGTTGTGCGCCCAAAAAGATTGGTGAGACCTGCCCAGGTGAAGCACTAAATTTAGTCAAGAAGGAAGATACTTCTTCTCGACCAATGGTGCATGCTTGGATACCAAGGATTCCCTCAGATCCTGAATCGATATTTGGAAGACTAAGGAAATGTAATTTCAATCTTTCAACCACCGACTGGAAGATTGGTAGATTGGATGAGGCTGATGGTGACCGAAGACATACAGTATTCGTACTAAACTCCGGCTGTCTCGCAGACCTCAACAAGTCTGAAGTGGCTTTATTCTACGGATTTAACAAGTTGAAACTGAAAGTCTATAGATGCGGTGGGTGTGGGGAATCAGGAGACGCCTCTGCAGGTGTTGCTGAGCTCTTGCCTGAGGAACTATTGACCACATCGCTAAAGTCTGGCGGATTGCAGGAGACTGAAAATCCCCCTGCCACAATCGAGACAGAAGAAGATGGCATCGAAACGGGACCCGACAAGCTCTATGTGGGTGGGTCACAATCTTGGACTGGGCTCAAAGCGTGCGCCATTGGGGAAGCACGGAACGCAGAAAGTGCTTCGACAGCAGCAGTTAGTGAAACATCTAAGGAGAAATCGTCCCCACCGCAAGTGCCCAGAGTCCTGAGGAAGATTGGTTCCAAATCTTTCCCACCTGCCCCTGGATACGTACGGAAGCTCATCACGATAAGTTCTAACGAATCTTGAGAGGATGAACTCTTGGTGTAGTCGGAAGGCGAGGCTAACACAACAGTGATGGAAGTTTTGAGTACTGACTATGGTCCGGTTTCTACAGATAAATCTCCATTATTGTAAGGCCGCTTCGACGGCACTTAAGGTCCTCCTGATGGCAGGGGGATTTGACGTGGTTCTTATCCAGAAACCATGGGAGTGTGTAGGAATGGTTCGTGGACTAAGAATTCCGAGATTTAAGCTTCTCAAGGGTACGGGGAATGGGGGCACGGAGCCTGGATTCTTGCAAAGTGTAGTCTAAATGTTTTTCTTCTTCCGTCGCTAAGCACTGAAGATTTATTAGTGGCCAGCCTTGAAAAAAACAAGTCTCGTTACTGGCTGGCTTCCGTATATACACACGATCCTGAGATGCCGCCATCAAACCTTAAGTCGCTGGTGGAAGCCGCTTCTGTAAGGAAGAAAAGCCTCATTGTAGGAAGTGATGCTTTTGCACATCACCAGATATGGGGAAGTTCGGATGTAAACGAAAGGGGTAAGAAAACGTATCTGATATCCATTTGTCGAACCAAGTGCTAGGGAGACCACCCCAACCCCCAAAACACCCCTAAATCGGACATATTTACCGACCATGGCAATATGGGACTCAAATAAAAGGTATTTGCGGGTAGAATACAAATCTGATATCCAAATGTGGGACCACGTTTCTGGGGGTCCACCCCTTCCCCAAAACACCCCCCAAACAGGACTTATTTACTGACCATAGGAATATGGGTCTTAAATAAAAGGTATTTGAGTGCAGAATTAGAATCTGATATGCAAATATGAGACCAAGTGTTGGGGGCCGCCTCTCCCCAATAACCTCCTCCAAAGGGGACACATTTACGACCACAGCCACATGGGGCTCAAAAGAAAGGTCTTTGGGAGTAAAGCACAAATCTGAGATCAATATTCGGGAAAAGTGTCTATGGGGCCACAACACCACCCAAATAGGAAGTGTTTGCTGACTTTTGCAATATGAGGTTCAAATAAGAGGGGTTTTAAAGTGGAACACGAATCCGATATACATTTTCAAGGCCAACTCACTGAGTGGCCGCCCATCCCCCAAAACACCCCCAAGCCGGTCATGTTTGTCGACAATGGAAATATGGGACTCAAATTAAAGGTATTTAGGAGTAGACCACGTATCTGATATCAACATTAGCGACCAACTGTCTAGGGGACGTCCCACCACCATAACAACCCCCAAATAGGACGTATTTGCTCACCAAGACAATTTGGGTCTTAAAGAGAGTGGAACTAAATATTTATAGTTTTTAGGGCCAATACCCCTAACCGGACATATTTCCTGACTTTTGCAATAAGGAGTTTAAATTAGATTTGAAAACGAATTTGATATCCAATTTTTGATGCCAATGGCAATATGGGGTTCAAATTAATTATATATAGATATATGAGAATAGAGTACTTGCTGATATATTTTCCGGGCTTAATGTTTGGGGGACCACCCCAATCGCCAAAAGACCCCTTAAAAGGGCATATTTACCCACCATGTTAATGTGGAGCTTAAATGAAAGGTATTGGGAGTAGAGCAAGAATTGATACCCATTTTCACAAGAATTAATACCTAAATTCCCCACAAACAGCAATTTTTTAATGACCATCGCAATATGGGGCTCAAATAAATGTATTTGGGAGTAGAATACGAATTTGATATCTAAATGTAGGCCCATGTATTTAGGGCATCACTCCTTTCCCAAAACACCCCCAAAGGAACACAATTTTTCGACCATATCAATATGTGGCTCAAATGAAAAGTATTTCAGATTAGAAAACGTATTTGATAACCTATTTTGGGGCCATATGTTTGGGGGACGCCTCATCCTGTTAACTCCTCTTAAGCCAATGGCAATATGGGATTTAAATAAATGGTATGTCAGGGCCATGTATCTGGGGGACCACCTCTCCCCCAAAAACACCATTAAATCAGACATCATGAGAATATCGGGCTGGAATGAAGTATTTTAAGAATGGAGTACATCTTACATCCAAACTTAAATTCGTAGACCAAAAAAGATCATGTGGGATTCACATAAAGGCACTTATATTGTTAAACTGTTAGTCAAGTTAGCATGGTATTTCACTAAAAGACCTTTAATTGGCGAAAATAAATATTCCAAGGAAAGTTTTGTTCCATATAAAGTAAAAGAAGGCGCAGCGGAGCGGGCCCGGGTCAGCTAGTATATTATAAGTTGCAATCTGGCGATTTGTAATAAAGGGGATAAACCGACCTTTATTACCAGGAACAGGCAGGAGGTACTAGCTATTACCTTTGTTTTGGAAGATATAAGAGCAAGATTATGCGACTGGGAAGTGTTGAATGACCACAGCTACTTTGATCATAGTTATATTAGTTTCAGCATTGGAGAAAATACTTCAGAAATGGTCCCTCGGCTAAACAGAAGAAAGGCGGATTGGGATAAATTTCGCCCCACGTCTATCCCTTCTAGACTTGAAAAGGAAGTGGAAACTACGGAGAAAACAGACATAGTGGTTAAGCGAATGACGAATGCCATGAATGACTCGCTTTTTTCAGCATGTCCTAGTGCCAAGCCAAGGGGCAAATAGCGACCGCCAAGGTGGACACCAGAACTGGTTGGTCTAAGGTAGCACTGCAGAAAACTCTTCAACAGAGCAACAGCCACAAGAGCACCAAACTTTTGCGACATCAATAAGGCTCAGCTAAGAAAATATAAGGGCTAGCTGATAAAGGCTCAGAACAAATCCTGGGTAGAATTCTGCAGCTCCTTGGAGGATAAATCTGAGGCCTCCAGGCTAAGGAAGATTCTATACTCGAGACCTATTACGGTGGGGCATATTCAGAAGTCACAGAATATATGGACAATTTCTAGTGAGGTAACACTAGAACTACTCGTCGATACACATTTCCCGGGAAATTTTGCAACTGTCAACGTGGCGCCAAAAGAGGTTGTCACCGGTAGGCATTCGTCGGAGGTTATTAAGGAAATTGTGTCTGAGCCGAGAATCCTTTGGGCGATTAGAAGTTTAGACTCCTTTAAGTTGCCCTGGTGATGTATCACCGGTTGAATTAAAAGCTGGTTCCTTGGCTTGGGGAGATATACTTTGCTTGTATCAGCATGTCATATATACCTGTGAGATGGAGAGACACGAAGGTCATTTTCATTCTGAAAACAGGAAAACCCTACAACACGAAGGCGAAAGATTTTCGTCCTATTAGTCTCTCATCCTTTATGCTGAAGACTCTTGAGAGGTTGATAGAAACATATCTTTGGCCAAAGATTCCTGAGATCGCCTGGTCTAGTTATAAATTCGTGCAAGACAGAAGTAGTTCTTTTCAGCAGGAGATACAAGTTGCCAACAGTAGAACCTGTCTCCTTGGGTGCAGAGAATGATCCATTTACAGAGAGCGCAAATTACGTGGGTGTTTTGCTGGACAGGAAATTGAATTTCAAATCCAACATTTTGGAAAGGTCATGAAAGGCAACTCTTGCCCTACACACCTGCCTGCAGGGGAGCCATTGGCAACAGTTGGGGGTTTAGACCGCGTTTCATGGTTTCATTTGGTATATACTGCAGTTTCCAGACATGTAATGCTATATGGTGTTGTGGTCTGGCTGATGGAGACAAAGTCGGAACAAGAACGAAGGAAGCGCGCACGACCCCTGAATCTTCATATAGGACTGTGACTTCCAAATGGTGGCCATCACGGAAGGGGAAGATGGTCGCTGAGAATGGTAAAGAGCTGCTCTCTTACGCCGGAGTGGCAAGGAAGCACTACAGATATGAGCTTACTTATGCAGTCATCGATTTCGGCAGTGCAACCGGTAGGGTTCGACCTGATCATCGGTTCCAAGTGGAGGATCTGGTTAACGAGCGGGTTGTCGGACATGTGTGGATCCCTGAAGGGGGTCCACCAATACAAATGATGATCTGCGTGTATAAAGGGGACATCTTTACGCTGCATTTGTGTCAGCGGATTGTAAGCAAAAAGCTCATCGGAGGTATCCATGCTCCCTGGGAAGGCGCAAAGCTCGACCTGATGAGAAAGATGGGCATCTTCCAACTCATAAAGGCGACGGTGTTCATCAAGGGATGGGCCGGTAAATTCGCGATGGAACGAATGTGGGATTTTGGGCAAGCAAAACTAAGGTTTCGTCGCAGAGAAGTGGGGGGTCTCCCACAGGGAGGAAAATGAAAGGAACTCTACATGCGGTTGGCATTGATCAAGCCTCCTTGACAAGTTTGGCTAAGACTAAAGGCATGACGCACTACGGGAGCAAGGCTGTCTTTTTCAAGATTGGCAAGATTAGGATAGTCAAAAATCCTCACATTGAGAAGTCAGGCGGTGCAGGCGCAGGAGATTCAATACCGCCCAACAAACGGGGGGCTGACGACGAGACAAAGCAAAGATCCTAATATTAAAACATTAGGTAATGCAGGGGCGAGAGACTGAACACAGCCTAACGAACAGGGACCTCATGATGGTATCATTACTGATCTTATCAAGATTCGGAAGACTAGGATAGGCAAAGAGCCTAATACTGAAACATCATACAGGAAAGTTTTTGCAATATGAAGAATCGGGAGAGGACGATGAGACCAACACTAATTCACAAGAAGCCCATTTACCGAAGATTTAGAAGACTAAGATAGGCAAATTGGAACAATTGACAATGATGGGACGTGAAACTCAAAACAGCCTCACAGACATGGACCCGACGATGGAACCATTACCGATATTATCAAAATTCGGAAGACTAGGATAGGTCAAGAATCTAATACCGAAACATCAGGCAGAAGGGAAAGTCAATGCTGCCTAAAGAACACGGAGCGGACGATGAGACCATCACCCACTCCCAAGAAACCCATTTAGTGGATGACCAATGATTGAAGTCATCCAAATAAATCTCCACAGCTACACGCACTCTGATGGAGAAAATCAGCAAGTGCAAAGCTCGTATTGCCTTAATTCAGGAGCCATAGACGACCCGGAACAAAGTCTGGACTGAACCATATCAAATACCAATTATTCTATGCTATCACTGGTACTTGGCCGAAGACCTGCGTTATTTGTCATCAAAATTTAAATTATATATTTCCCCAGAGTTGTCAACGTCGGATGCAACAGGTGAGGCAGGGTGACGATGCAGCATACCTGGCATCACTTTATCTGCCCTTCAAATCTCCGATACCGCCAGACGGAAAGCAAAACAGACAGGAAATGAGGTATTAAAGGGGTGCGATGCGAACTCTCTCCGCATGTCGTGGGGTAGTACAAACACTAATAAGCGGGGCCAAGCCCTGGCTGAGTTCTTGAATTCTAACGGCCTAATAACACTTAATCTTGACAAGACCAAGAACCACTTCGATTTCTGACAAGGTCAAATACTTACTAGTGATTTATGACAGGAAACTTATTTTAAATGTGTGAAATTCAGGTGCGTACCGAAAAGGCTCACAGTTGTTGGGCACTATGTAGACGGGCCGTAGGCTCGAAATGAGGCCTGAACTCGAGGTTAGTCCACTGGCTCTACAGAAGCGTGATTAGACCAATACTTACTTACGTAGTTTGGTGGACGGCGGTGGAAAAAAAAATTTACAACTAAAAGATAATTCAACAGATTCACTTGAGGTCAAGTGCAAGGCACTGCTGCCAGCGGCACAATCTTGGATTGGCGGAACCGTAGCATTGCCATCTGGACGATCATGGTACACAGATGGATCAAAGCTAGGAGACAGAGTCTGCCTGGGATCTACATCTTTACGAACAGTTAGCGCCGCTATACGGGCAATAACAACCAAAATGTTAAGATTACGACCAGTCTTCGAATACAAGAACGATATTAACGCTTTCCCTGAGTATGGCAAGATCCGCATAGTTTGGTTGCCGGGCCATAGCGGAGTAACTAGGAATGAGGAAGCAGACGATTTGGCAGTGAAGGCCAAAGGTCTACCGTCAATAAACTTGGTTAACCCAAAGCCTTTCAGGTCTACGCAGTCCGAGTTAAGGGCGTGGGCAACGAAACCGCATTTAACATTATGAAACAGCGAAATGGTCGGTAGGACGGCGAAAATCCTATCAGGAGGTCCAGATCGTGAGAAGATGAGGCTATTGCTGAAAGGAAGTATAAAGGAAGTCAGTATAGCTTTCGGTATCATAACATATAGACTACGAGCTCACTTATGCAAAATCAGTGCAATTGATAGCATGTGTTAGAGCATTTCCTATGCCATTGCCTGACTTTCGCGGCCAACAGACACCGGTATTTAGGTGGGGACGCAATACCAGACATAAACTAACTTAGGGTCGTGGAATGGAAAAAAATTGAGGATTTTGTATGTGGCAGGGCATTCCTAACTTGGATTTTTTCGAGGTAAATTTTTAGTATTTAGAGCGCACAACAAGCCGATTTGGTGGCTTAGGTGTATGTTCATAGTGGCATGGGAAGGATTAATATCTGCACTCTCCTTGCAACCTTACCTAACTTAACCTATGTACCCTTTAATATCTGCGTAATAATAATTAATTTTTTTTTTGCAAAATATTTCGCCTTTTCTATTGGTTTGTAATAAAAAATGGATTTTATTGTAGGTTATTGCCTCTCAATAAACTATTTCTTAATATGCAGATTTTCTAACATATAATTGCCCTTCACTGGGAATATACTACAAACTGCTGTTTCTGTGTCTACCGGCAGTGATTTCAAATTCCTTAATCATTCGTATTTCTAGTAATAAATTTTGCTATAACTTGATAAAAATTCAGTTTTTGACTAAATGAAATAGCCCCTAACAAATGAAATTATCAGCAAACTGTCTTTTGGAGTTTGTTTCATTTCTCCATCTGGGAGTTGCTTCATAATGTAATAATTTCAAAACAATATCGACGGTCTTAACGGCCAAATTAAATACGGTCATTATAACAGGTCGTCACGAGACATTATGGGTCTCAAACATACGGCATTTTAGAGTAAAATACGAAACTTCTATAAAAACTTATTATGCTAGACTGCTACAAGTTATTCCCCCAAGATCCTTTGGTTTATGGAATTTGTTATTTTATAGAATGTTTTCTCAATGCATGGAGTTATCCATTTTCTTTCAAAATTTTTTACATTATTGCCACTTCTTGAAGCTCGTGTCAGAGTGGGAGGGTTAACAATTCAAGGAGGATTCTTCTCGTGTTTATGTGGTATGTGTACTTAATGTATTGCACCTAGCAAAATTTGAAATTTCCATTAATAAAACCATTTTGTCATAACTGAGCACAGTTAGTTCCACTACGATTTCACTTTCAAAACGCAGAAAAATTTCGCTCTTATATTGTAATCTATTCTTCAATAATCAGTTTGTGTAAATTTGTGGCATTTCTCTTTCTGACTTACACAAACGTGGATTTCAGGTTCGTAATGTACTAAAGATACCCTTCACTTGATTTCCACACTGTCACGTTTAACATATTTGGCCGGATTTTTTTCCATCCAAGATGGACCAATATTTAATGTCATACTTCTTCCCAAACATCTTTCGTTAAACCACCATAATGTTATGATCGATCAATATGTCTGATAAGGAGGGTATCAGGCTGTGGTGGCCCCCATATTCTTGGGCCGGAAATTCACGTACAAACTCGTACTCTACTAGTAAAAACCTTTTGTTTGAATCCTATAATATCATTATAGCTTTACTATACAACTTTTGGTGAAGGCGTTTAGGAGAAGGTTGAGTGCCACACTTCTGCCACTTGAGCACAAATTTGAATGTCGCTAACTAAATTTTACTAAATTTCTCAAGAACATTACATTAAGCAACAGGGGATACTTCGCCCACATCAATGAGTAAAGTTTAAGCTCAATGATAAGGGGACACCTTTTTTATGCCGAGTTCGAACGGAGTGCCGTATAGCGACACCACTTGGTAGAGCAGATTAAACATGGCAGATTACCTCACAAATGTTGCCAGCATTAGTAAGAGGATAACCACAGCTGAAATTTTTTCTAATGTTCACGCCGGGAATTGAACCCAGGCGTTTAGCGTCTAGGTGGACATGCCAACCTCTGTGCCACGGTGGACTCCATGTCGCGCTTATTTCTCGATTGTCTTAATGGGTCAATTAACCTCATATTATACGGTTTAACGCCACATAATAAATTTGTATCATATTCGTAATCCACTCCGAAATCCAACATTTGGAAAAGAGCAATACCTACCCAGTGGCGGAATCACGTATCGCTCCCAACATGCAGACATATAAATATACCTCTTTTAGGAGTCAATCCACCATCCGTCACAACTTCTCAAAATATGCATGCTATAACACATATTTTCGACTTTTTTCCCTTGAATGAAAATGCTCTTACACCTACCCAAACAACTTCTAAAAATTGTTGTTTTAATATGCCAGCTTATCGGCTTCAAAAGATGCGATACTCACTGCTCCTCCATTTCTTAAAATAGAGCAGTAAACATGTCTCAATTTCAGCTCGAAATGATCCAATACACACTAATTTTAATATTCTCCTCTTCTCTATATATAAACGCCACGAGTCTGACTGATCGCTGTCAAGCCTAAAAGGCTAAAGCTAGAATTATTAAATTTTTAGGTCGTAGACGCAGGATAAGGTTGGGTTCGGCGATGTTCCTTCTTTAAGGTACTAAATAGTACCAATATAGTACGAAATGGTGCATATTTTTGCAGTGTTAGCGGAAAGTGCTGGGAGAATGATTTTGGGCTCAAATTAAAAAGCTCTTGAAACAATAAGTGGGAAATTCTTCCAAAATAGTACCGAAAGTGGGAGAAATAATACGTTTAGTGCTGCAATTGGTACTATTTGGTACTTTCTTTGTAAATTGAGATAGAGCTCTGAATTTTGAAACACCATGGCAAACTTAATTGGATGATAAGTAGAGTTTTTGAAGTAAAAAACGTACCAACAATTTACGAATAAAGAAATTTGTCATAAAAGACCTCTGCTACAAAATTATGAGGATGAAAAAAGCAATGGAAAAATATTGGGTTGCCCAAAAAGTAATTGCGGATTTTTTTAAAGAAAGCAAATGCATTTTTAATAAAACTTAGAATGAACTTTAATCAAATATACTTTTTTACGCTTTTTTTCTAAAGCAAGCTAAAAGTAACAGCTGATAACTGACAGAAGAAAGAATGCAATTACAGAGTCACAAGCTGTGAAAAAATTTGTCAACGCCGACTGTATGAAAAATCCGCAATTACTTTTTGGGCAACCCAATAGTACTGGTAATGGCAGAAAACTTACGTCTAGTTCCGCAATTAGTACCATTTGGTGCTTTCCTTACAGATGGAGTTAGAGGTCTAAAATTTGGCATGTAGGTACAACTAGGAAATATATGATGAGTGACTAAATGATCTTACTAATTGTGGTGTAATTGGTACTTAGAAAGAATATATTGGGCGAATAGAAGATTTTTTTGAAAATCGTACACATAGAAATCAAACGTTCAAAATAGAAGATTTTTAGAAATTCGTTTATTTCATTTCTAAATATATTTATGTACTAAAACGAACAATATTAAATTTTGATGGACCTAGACTCTGCAGTTACGCTATTTAGTTTTCAATGCATGGGTTTTGAAATTTGTAGACTTAGTCAAAGAAACAAATTAACAAACAAACATTATTATTGTTATTTTCATGAATGTATTAATTTACAATTAGCATCCCGGCGGTCCGCTTTGCCAAGGTATAGCTGTATCTCAATTCTGAGAGCTTAAGAGCACTCTGTAAAGAAAGTACTATTTTGTACGTTTTGATACCTAAATACAATAATTAAAAACAAATCTTCTAGCCGCCCTATATATAACGTCAAAGTGTACCCTATTCTAAATTTTAAGTGTTTTAGCTCAATTCGTAGAGAAAGTACTATTTTGTATGTCTTAGTACCTAAATGTACGATTTTGAAAAATATCTTCTGATCGCCCAAAACTTGTCGTCAAGGTATAGATGAATTCCAATTTTGAGAGCTTTATCTTACTCCGTAAAATGTATCATTTTGTAAGTTTGAGTACGTAAATACACGAATAAAAAATAGCTTCTAGTCGCCCAATATATACTTTAAAGGTACTGCAGTTTGAACACACAATTAGTACGTTTTCTTCCACATGTCGCATTTTGGTCAAGACTGTGATAATGTTTGTCAAATTGCCTTATTCAAGCTGTCTCCATTCACTGTAGGTAAAGATGAGTTCTTGTATATTATTTTAAACTTTCTGGTACAACAATGTTCGAATTTTAAATGCGTCATTAGGTCACCCATCATATTTTTCCTCGTTGTACCTACATGCCAATTTTCCGACCTCTATGTCCACCTATAAAGAAATTACCAAATGGTACCAATTTTGGTACCAAAATATTCGAATTTTAAATAGATCACGTAGTCATCCTTCATATTTTTTTTCCTCATTGTATCTACATGCAAAATATCAGACCTGAAGCTACATCTGTAAAAAAAGAACAAAATGGTACCAGTTTTGGCACCAAAATTTACGAATTTTTAATAGATAATTTTGTCACCCATCATATTTTTCCTAGTTGTACCTACATGCCAAATTTTAGACCTCTAACTCCATCTATAAAGAAAGTACCAATTGCGGAACTACTATATGTCAAGTTACAGATCTGTAGCTCCATATATAAAGTAAATGCCAAATGGTACCAATTTTGGTACCAAAATGTTCGAATTTTAAATAGATCATCATATTTTTCCTCGTTATATCTACATGCCAAATTCGGACCTGTAGTTACAAATATAGAGAAAGTAATAAATGGTACCAATTTTGTTATCAAATTGTACGAATTTTGAATAGATCATGAATAGTTTAACCGACATGCAAAATTACAGACCTCTAGCTCCATCTGTAAGGAAAGTACCAAATGGTACCAATTGCGGTACTAAGCGTACGTTTTCACCCATTACCAGTACTATTTTTATACCCTCCACCATGGGATCACTAATTTCGTCATTCAGTTTGTAACTACTCGAAATATTTGCCTGAGACTCCATAAAGTATATATATTCTTGGTCGTCGCGACATTTTATGTCGATCTAGCCATGTCCGTCCGTCTGTCCGTCCGTCCGTCTGTCCGTCCGTCTGTCCGTCCGTCCGTCCGTCCGTCTGGCCGTCCGTTCGTCTGTCGAAAGTACGCTAACTTCCGAAGGAGTAAAGCTAGCCGCTTGAAATTTTGCACAAATACATCTTTTTAGTGCAGGTCGGTTGGAATTGTAAATGGGCCATATCGGTCCATGTTTTGACATAGCTACCATATAAACCGATCTTGGGTTTTGATTTCTTGAGCCTCTAGAGTGCGCAATTCTTATCCCATTGGAATGAAATTTTGCGCGACGTGTTTTGTTATGATATTCAATAACTGTGTCAAGTATGCATCAACCGCTCTAGAGAGCGCAATTCTTACCCGATTGGAATGAAATTTTGCACGACGTGTTTTGTTATGATATCCAACAACTGTGCTAAGTATGATTCAATTCGGTTCATAACCTGATATAGCTGCCATATAAACCGATCTTGGGTCTTGACTTCTTGAGCCTCTAGAGTGCGCAATTCTTATCCGATTGGAATTTTGGCACGTAGTATTTTGTTATGATATCCAACAACTGTGCCGAGTTTGGTTAAAATCCGTCCATAACCTGATATAGCTGTCATATAAACAGATCTGGGGACTTGACTTCTTGAGCTTCTAGAGGGCGCAATTCCTATTCGATTTGGTTGAAATTTTGCATGACGTATTTTATTCATGCTTTCAACAACTGTGTCAAATAAGGTTCAAATCTGTTCATAACCTGATATAGCTGCCATATAAACCGATCTGGGATCTTGACTTCTTGAGCCTCTAGAGGTCGCAATTATTATCCGATTTGAAATTTTGTACGACGGATCCTCTCATGACCATCAACATACGTGTTTATTATGGTCTGAATCGGTCTTTAGCCTGATACAGCTCCCATATAAATCGATCTCTCTATTTTACTTCTTGAGCCCCCAAAGGGCACAATTCTTATTCGAATTGGCTGACATTTTACACTGGTCTCTAACATATAATTTATTTGTGGTCCGAACCAGACCATATCTTGATATCGCTCTAATAGCAGAGCAAATCTTTTCTTTTATCCTTTTTTGCCTAAAAAGAGATGCCGGGAAAAGAACTCGACAAATGTGATCCATGGTGGAGGGTATATAAGATTCAGCACGGCCGAACTTAGCACGCTTTTACTTATTTAAATTTTTCCTTTTCAGCAGATGTCTTTTAAGACAAATTTCTAAATTCTAGCTCTATCCATCCTCCCTGTACAAAGCTCACCAATTTCGTAAATATTTGGTACTTTTTTAGTACCTAAATGTGTAAATCTTCAAAAACTCTTCTATTCATCCAATTTTTTCTTCTGTCAGCCATTACGCAGGGGATGTCCCCTATGAATGCAGTGCATTGCGTTGGCGAAAGGAAATTAGGAATTGGAGGGGGGCAAAAGGATGTAGTGCTAATCGACATTTGTCTTAAATTTTTGGATGTCAAAGTGGGTGGGAAAAACATACGCACATACTAGGACGTCAAAAAAAAAGCACTTCGTGTCAAATTTAGTAAAGATCGGACCAAAATTGTGCCTTCTTCAGCCTTAAACGACCATATCGGATGAAAGATATATATGGGAGCTATATAAAAATCTGATCCGATTCTGATTAAATTTTGCACACATATTGGGATGTCACAAAAAGCACTTCGTGCCAAATTTGGTAAAGATCGGACCAAGATTGTGCCTTTTGCAGCTTTAATAGGTCAAATCGGATGAAAGTTATATATGGGAGCTATATCTAAATCTGAACCGAGCAAGATGAAATTTTGCACACATACTGGGACGTAAAAAAAACACTTTGTACCAAGTTTTGTAAGGATCGGACCAAAATTATGGCTTCTACAGCTTTAAAAAGGTACATCGGATGAACGATTTTTATGGGAGCTATATCTAAATCTAAACCGATCAATAGCGTTCGTCCTTGGACCAAAAAAGAGACTTATGCAAAATTTTATGAAAATCGGACAACAACTACGACCTGTGCCTGGATTACAAGAATACATTGACAGACAGACAGACGGACATAGCTAAATCGAATCAGGAAGTGATTCTAAGCCGATCCGTATACTTATCGATAGGTCTAGCTCTTCTCCTTCTTAGCGTTCCAAACAAATGCACAAATCTATAATACCCTGTACCATAGTGGTGGTGTAAGGTATAAAAACGAGCAAATAAAAATGTTTAAAAAGTGTAAAAATCACTTTTAAAAAATTGTTTAAATTGTTTAATTTTCTAAAATTACTTTAAAGAAAAAATAAAACAGAAAAAAATTGGCGACCGCGGGAATCGAACCTGGGTTTGCGGTTAAAATGAAATCGGATTGTACATGATCATTTTTACCCTTGTTACCCTTGCCGTATTGCATGCACCTACGTCTGCCTGCAAACTGCAATGAAGTGGTATGTTGTCTACTACAAGTAAAAAGTAAATCATTCGCTGTTCATTTATTGTGTGGTGGCTGAGTTGGTAGGGTATGAGCTTTGCATTTGAAGGGACCTGAGTTCAAATCACGCTGGCAGCAAAAAGTTGACTCCAAAAAAATGTTGAAGGGGCATGAAAATAATAATTAACGCGCGAAATAAGATTGCCTAATTATAAAAAAATAGTTGTTTCTATTTTTTTTAGGTCATACAAATATTCCATTTTTCGCAGTGCTGCAAAAACAACTTTAACAGCAGGGCCTTTTTAATTGATGCTGTTGCAGGCCAGTCCAAAACACTGCTTTTGTTGGTCTCGTAAATGGACAAATTTTGCAGGCCCTTCAGCAGACGTATATCGAGCAATGGGAGGTGCATGACATCGTGCCAATGACACACAATGTTATTTTGAAATGGTGATTACATTTATTTGGAAGTACTGGTAACTGCCTTTACAGGTACATGCGTATGCATGTATGTCGCCTCTTTCCGCTACTGGGTATACACCTGCAAGAGAGACATTGGCAAACGTTAGGGGTGTAAACCACGTGTCGTGTACTGGGCATATACTGCACTTGTCAGACCAATATTGCTATATTGTGTTGTGGTCTGGTGGACGGCATTCCCAAAGTCGATCAACTGTTTAATACTCAGCCGGATCCAAAGAATGACTTCTTTGTGCATCACATAGAATACGATACCATCTAATGCACAGAATTCAGTGCTACACCTTATGCCTCTGCACACTGTGGCTAAGAAAATTGCTGCGATCACCGCCGTGAAGCTAACGGAGATTTCTCTTTGGTCATGCGGCGCCTACAGACACTGTGTTAACCTTGATACAATGCCTCGTAACCCACTGTCTGAGCCGCTTCTTGATAAAATGTGCTGTACCACTATTCCTGATAGAACCATTGTAACTACATTATCCCTGGTTATAGAATTATATAGACTTCTATTCGGATGGAACCAAACTAGACGACCAGGTGTGCATTGGGGTGTACTCTGAAGAACTTAGATTGTTCATAAAGGATAAATTACCCGACCACAGTCGTGTGTATCAATCGGAGGTCCTTGAAATTAAATAAAAGGTGAAATGACTGAGATATAATATCATAACGACGATTGGCATATATATATTCCCAGAGAGCCAGGCAGCCATTAAATCTATGATTTAAAAACGTACCCTCGACAGTCGCAGATCTCTCAACCAGATGGCGGAACAGTGCCGGGCAACAGAGATATCCCAGAGAATTTTAAAGCGGAACTAGGAAATACCTTACAGATTCTAGTGAATCTGGAATCTGTAGGTATGACTCTAGCGACATATAAGCCAAGCCCTCAGGATCCGGTCCGAAAGTCAACGAGTCTACTCCCAAATACCTTTCATTTGAGTTCCATATAGAAATATTATGACCATTTGAGGTTTTGTTTTTCTTTTGGGTGGGGCGACCCATTGCACGATCTACTCCCGAATAAATTTCATTTGAGTTCCATTTTGACATAAACGTACAATCAGGGCTATTCCCGTTTTCGAAAACGTAAAATGAAAGGTTTAATTTTTCTTAATTTTCAAATCTTGCCACGTTAAACTTCGAATGCAGACTATAATCAATGTATAATCAAATCTATCCATTAAGATGTTCAAGTGATTTCGAGCCTAAAAAGTGTTAGGTGTGGAAAATATACGAAAAGGATTTTTTTGGGTTTTGCGAATTCGTTCGATATCAACAATTTATAAAGACTATCGCTCCTTCCAGACCATATTCGTTATCTTTTCCCGAATACCTTTCATTTTGTCCCATATTGCCTTGATCGTCCAATATGACCGCTAGGTACTTCGACCCATATTAGCGGAACAAAGTTATCATACGCCCAGCTGAGTGCTATTTTTTCACTGTTGTTTTGATTTTGCAAAAATTCACAATGCCAAATGCTTGTGAAGAAGTTTAAAATTACTTTGTACTTTATCCGATATTCAGGATTTAAGGATGAAATTGATACAATTAAACATTTTTCAAAACATATAGATAAGATTTTATACAACAAATATGACACCCGAGTATCGCCATGGGCTAATAAAGGTAGTGCTGGTTGGGTATATATTTTTGTGGCGTGTGAAGTAACCCTGGCTTTTGAGTGTGTCCTGCATGATCTCATCGCTACACACTACCGATTAGCGTTACACATTGGAGCAAAATATTTCGTAACTTCAAAAAAACTAAACATCGACCTTCCAAAAGTCATATGTACTTGTGTGCCTGTATGTTTGCATCAATAGAATCTCGACTATGTATTCGAGATAGTACTGAAAATCGAGTACGTGCAAGAAGCGTAACAAGATAACGCTCAAAGACATACGACTCACATAACTGAGTTTATGTACGAGGCAAAGCCTTTCTGACTTCAGATTTTCAATGATTTGGAATGCTAATCATGACACATTACAAATTGTATTTCCTCGCTCGTCCATATTTGACAATTACACTTATTAATCAAGGCGATGCAACATTTGTTGTGTCCTTTTCTTTCATTTTTTTTTTGTGAATAATTGCGCTAGGATTTTAGCTGATGTAGTGCTACTATAATAAACTCAACTCAACCGCGAACCTCAACATTCACAAAAGGCAATGTCAAATTCAAGAAGAAGGACGAAGCGTTTCATAATTTTGAAACAACACTAAATCACAGCTGATTCATAATCAGCAGCAACAGCATCCGTTTCAAGTCACAAAAAAATCCAAGTCAGACATTCAGCCATCCTGTCAGCGAAGCACACAGCGACCTAAAGAACACGATTTACAAAGTGAATCCTGTAGAGATTTTCGAGGAGGGAAAGTGGAGGCAGTAGCTTTTTACTGCACCAACTAACAGTCCAGACCGCCAACGACTGACATTCCCAAGCCAACGTGCTAGGTTCAGGTCTTGTATTGGGTGAAACTTTTGGAGATTCTGGTTACTGGCAAGCACATCGCCATAATCATCATAACGATTATGAGGAAGAAAAAATTATTAATGCTGTTAAGTGGAAACGGAAGGAAACATACTACAAAAATTCCTCAAATTAAAGACAAAGATGAGAACAAAAACAACTTATAGTGACTACGATTCTGTTTAAAAAAAAAGCGTGTATGTGTGAGTACAGACAATTCTCGTCTTATTGTGCTTGTTGAGGAACTTTATGTAGTAGTTGCTCAAGTCTACAGGAGAGAAAAGTTTGCGTCTCCCTGGAAACCTTGGCAATAGGAACACAAAGAGAGAACGAACAATGGATTGTTTGCAATGTACTGGATTGAAATGGCCTAGTTTCCAAATTTAAAATTCCTGGCTAGATCCATGTGTAACAATTCATAAAAGTAAATATGGATGTGGCTTTTATAATAATGTGCATATTGTCCAGGCAACGCGTAACTTTCTGTCTCCCTGTTTCTCATGCCTCAACGATGCCATTTCGACTATTTCTGGAAGATTTTTTCCGGGTTTCCCATTGATTCATCCAATTTCCAGGAGTATTATATTTTAGTGAAATAAATCATTCCGAAGTTATTAGTAGTCTAATTATACCAATCTATTCTCTTCATTCTGAGTTTTAAACTACGGCTCCACAGAATATACATGTTCCAGCTTCTTCTTGCCCTAAGTAGTTGAAGAATTAATATATGGGCAGGTTTATCCTTAATGCAATGTTATTATCTTGTTTGACTCTGTAGGTTTTGGGAGTTATCCAAAACATGTATAACACACCTTTTTGTATCTTGAGTCCCTGTAGGGTTACATGTTTATCCCATTCAGCAGAAATTTCACTCATGAAGTCTCACAATCAATTAAACTGAGAGCGTTAAGTGGTACTAGCTATTTGGACAATGAATCGGCAGACTACATGCCAATGGTAAGCAAAATAGTTGTCCCAAACAGTATTTGGATGCAAAAATCACTACACTTCAAATTGAAAATTTTAGTCAATAAGCATTTATGTATATGGAAGGTAAAATATTATTAAATTTGAAGTGAATTACTTGATTAAATTACAGAGATATGCATAAAAGTGAAAAATTAATCCTGGTCAAGTTTCGTTCAGATCGATCTAAGAAGCAATGTCAAGCAATAATCAACATACCATGTGCAAAACTTCATGAGGATAGCTCGATATCTGAACTCAATATTATGTGATTTTCTGTCTTCTCTACTACCTCTTGACTAATGGCCAGGTAGGTTTTATTCCTGTTTCGGTAAAATGTAGACAGATGCTTATGCGGGATTTTTCAACAGGGACGCTACAAAAGCAGATCGATAGGAACAGCAAACGACACAATATTTTTTGTCGCTCTTTTTATATTTCCCTTCAGTTTGCCATTTCATGATGGAACGATATACGAGCCAAAAACTAGTCGAAATTATTAAAATTTACTATCGAAATTCGGAATCCTTGGTGGCCTTAACGTTAAGAGCGCTATGTTCAATTTATAATCGTCATAATCGTCGTACCATTTGAATGGCTTACCAAAGTATGTGTTATTGGTCAGACAGCAATACACATGTACTTTATGAGTCATCATTGCATACCGAAAAAATTACGGTTTGGTGCGGATTATGGGTCGGCGGCGGCATTGGGCCTTATTTCTTCCGTAATGTTCAAGACCGGCACGTTACTGTGAATGGGAATCGCTACTGTTCAATGGTAACAGAATATATTGGATGCTATTGACTTGGAGGACATTTGGTTTCAACAGGACGGCGCCACAAACCACACAGAGAATGTCACAATCAATTTATTGGAAATCAAGTTTGGAGAAGGTGTTATCTCATGAAATGGTATAGTCGATTGGCCGCCTCGGTCGTGCGATTTGACGCCGCTAGACTATTGATGAACTTCGTACAAATATCGCACGTGAAATTGCAGCAGTATCGGCTGATTCGAAAACTGCGTTCAACGTCTGGACTTCTGCAAGAGTGCCCGAGGTGGTCATGCAAAAGAAATCGACTTCCATACTTAATGGCATCGAACGTACTTTCACAGAAATAAAGAACTTCATATATATCCAAAAAAAATTGTAGCACTCTTATTAAAAAACCTTCACTAGTTACCTCTCTTAGACGTTCATATAGCACTATAGGTGTGAAATATGCTCTTCTTCATTTTTAGAGGCAATTAGCACAACGCCAATGTGTACAAGAACGAATGGAAGGTAACGACCAACTTCATCCGTGTACCTTTAGACATTTGCGCTGCATTTCTCAATCTGGATGGCATCTTCCAAAAATCATATACACGAAAAGGAGTAATTATTGCTGTATTTGGAACATCAATAGGGTTAACTCTTATTTGGTGATATTCTCGAACAAGGACAAATTCAGAAAAGACTACATCCTCTCACTATAGGTAAAACCAGTTATACGTAGAATAGCATACTTACCTGGGGTAGTTATCTTGTTGAGAAAACAAAAATCCCCGCACGGGCGCCAATTTCCATTGGTTGTAGGCACAAAGGGTTAGCCCACTCGCTTTTCGAGGGTAGTATAATTCCTTGATCTAGCATGATTTGGAACTCTTTCATAGTTATACCCAATCTTTTGGGATCAAGTCTGCGGGTTTTCGCAATAGCGTCCTTCCAGAAGTTTCGATGAAATTAATTGCATTTGTAGTCCACGTACATTTCAATGGAAAATCTTTAAAAAGATTATTACAAAGGGAATTTTCTAAGTTTATGCCATGGGAACTTGTTTATGCTTTGGGAACTGTCAAATTGTACTTGAGGTTTTGATGCTTGAGGAAATTTTAACCCACAATCGGATGACTTAGGTTAAAAAGAGGGTGCGGATATTACTTCGCCCCATGCCACTATGGACATACACCTAAGCCAGCAGCCGTCTTGTGTGCTCTTAATACTAAAATGAAACCTTGAAAAAGAAAATCTAAGTTAGGAATTCCTTGCTACTTCCAAAATCCCTAATAGTTTGCCATACCACGCCCGTAAGTTGGTTCATGTCTGGTATTGTTTTTCCACCTAAGTACCTGTATCTGTTAGCTGCGAAAGCGGGGCAATGACATCGGAAATGATCCAACGTCTCATTATCCCTCCACATGCCCTACAAATGCCATGACTTGCCAATTTTTCAAAAATGGGCGCGCAGTCCTGTGTCCTGTTATGATACCGAAAGCTATACTGACCTCGTTCTTACTTCCTTTCAGTAATAGACTCGTCCTCTCACGATCCGGATATCCACAGGATCCTACCGACTATTTAGCAGTTCTACAGTATTACATGCGCGTTCGTCGACCAAGCTGTACAAATCCGCAGTAATTTCCCAAGCTGGAATGGGCTGTATTTTAAATAAGGCTCCCAGATATGTAAATCAGTGTAATGAAGCAGAAATGAAAAAAAACAGTTTCTGTGTTCAGTGTGACAGTGTTTGAGTTTTATTGTGGAAGGCAGCAGCTTACCAGTTCAAATGTTTAGGCCCAAGTAAGTTTAAAATACAAAACTTACGGCAGACATACTGATTTAGAACATAAAACCATTAGTCTAAGTTTTTTAACTTAAAGTAAAAGTAAAAAACTTAAAGTAAGAGTAAAAGTTTTCTTTAGGTGACAAAGAAAGGTTTTGAGGTGACCGCTTTGCCGAATTAATGGTATCTAAGAATGCATTTCATAAAGTATTTCAATAAGTTCATATCTTATTTTCTAAAGTTCAATAATTTGTGGAACGGAGTTCAAACAAGCCTTGACTCGCACTACCTCGACCCGATAGGCTTTTGGTTAACCAAGTTTATAGACGGCAGTCCTCTGGCCCTCTCTGCCAAATCATCTGCTCTTTTATTACCCCTTACTCCGCTATGACCAGGTACCCAAACGATGCGGATTGTGCCATCCACAGAGAAGACGGTAATTTTCTTTTTACACTTCAAGATTGTACGTGACCGTACCGTCCTGGTTGTTATTGCCTTGGAGGCCTGTGTATTATCCGTAAAAATGTTCACACTCATCCTCCTCGCTTGAATACAACACCATCTCACGCATTTTGTGATCGCCCAGAACTCGGCTTGCAAGATCGTATTATAGTCAAGCAGTAGAAAACAGATCTTTGCTCTTGGATTCTCAGACCCACTCTGCCCCCAGCCTTGATCCATCTGATTAGCACGATCTCCCAGATCGACCTCAACTGTCGTCTCAGGTATTCGATGGGAAACCTCTTCTAATCTATCCGGGTTTCCTTTCAACGCCTCGACTATACCGCGATGGTATGACCTGCTCCTTTTCTCTATACATACTTCCATCCCCTTAGTCTCATAACAGCTGTGGCTGCCTAACACTTAATCTGTATGTCAATGGGTCGGATATCAGGAATAGTCTCCAGTGACCTAGTAGGAGTGGTCCACATCACTCCGCCATTGCCAAGCTAACATGTTCTCTGAACCTGTTGCATTATCCTTCCTTTGCACTTTTTCTCCATCGCAGTCCACCAAACTACTGAGGATGAGTTACATCTGCTACTACGAATATGCATGAAAATGGTCATCGCATTTCAAAATCAATTTACAGTAACTGAGTACCATAGGTTCGAACGACGACGACATCATTATCAATTGCAAGAGTCATCGTAGTTTGAAGGAAATGAGATGGCTTCATATCGCCCATGCTTAAACCGATAAATAATTTTTTTCAGTTTTGCTTCCTCCGAAACTACAAATGTACTAATCAAACTGGTTTGATGGGTTCATATATGTTGGTAATTGGAGGCGAAAAGAGAATGTCTTCACTAAACTTCAAATAAGTAGGATCCAAACTAGCAACAACGTGGGTATATTTGGTTTCATCCTGCGTAATACTTGATATTTGGAATTCGGGCTCAACCTGCATTTCATAATTGTGGCTGTTCCGTCTAAAATGGTGATGGTTGCAGTTGCTGCAATTTCACGAGTTGCATTGCTTTGCTGAGATAGACCATCTGCTCAGTCATTTGAAATTCCGTCTTCTGATTGACTACTATTAGGCAATGGGGTTCACCAATTTAAAGCGCACACAATCCAGAAATTTTAAAGACGTTTTCTCTCTCAAAGCTAATTTAAAATTCAACTATTTTATTAAAACTTTTCTTTACCTTTTTTTCTTTTTTTACAATATATAAAACAAAGCCTACATTGTGTACGAAACAAAATAAAACACAAGTATTTCAATGTTTAGCATGAAATCCACGAGGATTTCATGCAAATGCGAATCCACACTTCTCACTTATCAATGAGTGCTGTCCGATCCAAATTTAAGCTCAATGATAAGGGGCCTCCTTTATATAGCCGAGTACGACCGCTATATGTACTTCAAAATAATCAATTCTTTATTGAAAAATTGGAAAACCCTTCGAGTTCAAAATTTCCAAACCCAGATCCCCTAATTGAGTCCTTGTTTTTTACTCCATGTATCCCCTAAACCCATGCAAAAAATCTTTTGCACCTACAATATTTGTTGCCTCCAGAGCAAATTGACTAAAAAATGAAGATTTTGAAATCATCTTTGCTCCAAAGGGGTATTTTGGAAATCATGCATAAAAATGAAAATCTAAAAACAGATGCCTTCGCAAGGTCGAATATCTCCGAATGAGATATTGTAGACCTCAAGCGGACTTTTTTGAGCACTATCCAGTAAAAAAAATTGAAAATCATACCATAAACGAAGATTTGGCAGCCCAAATAATTTTTCGAAATACCGAGGTGCCCAATTTTAGGAAATTTTGCATACGATACATTTTGAAATTTTGCACACGATCTCGTTAACACCTCACTTCACTTTTTTTAACAGTTTTTTTTTTTTTAATTTTTTTCCACTGTGTGTCGCCAGCATTGGAGTGAATAACCACCGCTGAAATTTTTTTTCTGATGTTCACGACAGAATTTGAACCAAGGCTTTCATAGGCGGACATGTTAAGATAACATTAGTAAGCAAATATATTTGACAGATAATCAATTTTTATTCCCTACACCACTACTGTGGTACAGGGTATTATAACTTGGTGAATTTGTTTGTAACATCCAGAAGGAAGTGAGATAGACCCATTGATAAGTATACCGATCGACTTAGAATAACTTTCTGATTCGATTTAGGTATATCCGTCTGTCTGTCTGTTCATCTGTCCGTCTGTCCATGTTAATTTGTGTACAAAGTACATGTCGCAGTTTTCATCCGATCGTAGTAAAATTTAGTACAGGCATGTTTTCGGCCCAGAGGCAAAGCCTTTCGAAATTGAAAAAAAAATCGTCCGATTTGCAGTAATAATGCAATAAAACGGTAATTTGTTAACCGATTCTCTCGACATTTAGCAGGAAGGATTTTCTCTTGACTCTTATGGAAATCGATTCAAATTTAGATATAGCTCTCATATATATATAGCCCGATTTTTACTTCTAGAGTTACAGCAAGCGCATTTGTTAACCAATGTTGCGAAAACTTTGCAAAAGGCTTTTCACGACGACAACCACAATACCTAAGAAGTTTGCTCTAAATCGGTTCCGATTTAGATATAGCTCCCATATATATGTTCTTCCGATTTTGAGAAATATTGCAATAAAGTGCCTATTGGTTAACCGATTCCCTCGTAATTTGGCACGATGGATTTTCTTATGACTTCCGACATTACTAGTGAATTTCATAGAAATCGGTTCAGATTTAGATACTGCTGTCAAATATGTATATCGCCCGATTTTCACTCCAAGAGCCACTGCAAGCGCATTTATGGATCAATCTTGCCGAAGTATTGCACAATGCTTTCCTCAACAACTACCACAACATCTGAGAAGTTTGCTCGAAATCGGTGCAGAGTTAGATAATGCTCCCATATATATGTTCGTCAGATTTGGGTAATTTGCAACAATGTTGTCATTTGTCAACCGTAGTTTTTATAGCTTGAACATATTTGCTCGAAATTTGATACGGATTGTTTAATAAACCGTCTGAAACATCCGCCGAGGTCCATCAAATTTGATTCAGAATTAGATATAGCTCCCACATTGTACATATAGGGTAGGTGAAGGCTATTATACAGTCGGCACCGAAGACTAATTAAGAATCATAAGTTATGACAATTGAAACTTTTCATTCCCTGTAGGATATGTCCTGTGTCAGGTAACGAATTCTCCATTTTAGAACCGGTATATTTGGGCAATTGGCTACACATTTCCAGAAGGGCAGCTGAAATATCATATTTCACTATTTCGAATATATCAAACTTTGGTGAATAATCTATCTTGACAATATGCAAATAGGTCGTAGGGAAATTCGCGCTCAGACAAATTTGACAAAACAGGCATCCTTTTTATTAATAAACTTTCAAGGATTAATGTTTTTTGAAGAATTGAAGTAATAATTTAGATTTTTTTTCTTTTTTTTTTTTTGTTAAGACGATGTAAACCAATATTTGTTCGGGTCGTTCTATGTTTCGCCTCACAATTTTCGGTTTCTTGACCCAAGTTTCTGATTTATCTTTCACTGTTGAGTTAGAGAACATGCTTTTTGGGGTTTAATGCTTATGTCTATGTATTATGCAATTCAATGTTTAATTCGATATTTATAACAATGAATTGAACCAACTCAAATGTTTACCAATTATAAGCAGATTTGTAATTCAAACTCTTAAATAGTTTATTTGGACTAATTTCGATGTTATTATACACAATTATTATTACATAAACTTGAAAAATAGGCTTTTCTCCAATGTTTCTAAAATGAATTGGCTCTTATTTATCGGATCGGTCACAGAAGGTGAAATTCGGGGAAATTCTTTTAAAAAAATTACTGTAACGTCTGGAGTTCTACAAGGTAATCACCTTGGTCCAATTTTAATCACTCTGTTTATAAATGACTTGTCTCAAGTTATCAACCACTCTCAAGTACTAATGTACACAGATGATGTCAAAATCTTTCGCCCATTTAACGTTAATTTTGATCAATGCCTGATGCTGATCTTTATAATTTTACCAATTGGTGTGATGCAAATCTTATGCAGCTAAATACTAAGAAATGTAAACAAATGTTTTTTATCCGGCTGTAAATTTGCAAACGAGTTATTTTCTTACTAGACGTGAACTTCAGCGGGTAGAAACATTCGTAGGCCTCCGCATTCTCTTTGATAATAGATTGAGTTTCAAGGCACATATAACGGCAATGGTTAAAAATGCTTATAGTTTACTTGGGTTTATTGAAAAAAATGGAGTAAGGAACTGAATGATATGTCTATCATTAAGAATTTATATGTTTTTTTGGTACGTTGTAGACTGGAATATGGTTCGGTAATATGTGATTCTATTTAAACAATACATTGCGAATTGAATCTGCACAGACACAATTTCTTCTGTGTTGTTTACGACGCAATGGATGGAATTATCAAACATTACAGTGATCCTCTTCGTGGCCTTTGTTGTCTGATGATTAATTTTGTCTGATGATTATTTTGCATTGTATTAAAAGCCTTCCATTTTCGCACAATTCTATAATGGCTTTGTATTATGATCTGCTATATTTGGTGTGCTATAAATAAATCCAAAAAATTTTTTTTTGCTGTTGTTGTTCTGTTTATCGCGTAAATATTACCAAACAGAATACTATCTGCTCTTTGCTTAGTTCAAAAACTAGAGTAAAAAAATTTGTTTGTCAGAATGTGTCTCTACCTGTGATGAGCACACAATTGCAATTAATTACAAGCCCATGGACTTGCGTGTGATTATTTTCTTGTGTACGTACACTGTAGTGTGCAATAGTGTGAATATTTTTAATCATCGCTGGTATATACGCTCAAATACTCGCTTTTTTCTCTGTAAAGTAATTATAAAATAATCGTTGTAAAGCAATAATAAAATAATTGTGTGCGGCTATCGAAACCCTTTTGCCATTAAAAAGTTTTTGGTTTTACAACAAAAGAAAGGTTCTTAAACTTTATGTGAACCTGCTAAAAGGTTTACAATAAACAAAGTTGATTACGTTCAATAATGCTACGTTTATAGCCAACATTTGATATGTTAGAGCGAAATGGTACAGAGTTTCGGGATTTTTTCTATAGCGTATTTCGCGGTTGAGGTTTCAACTGTATTAATTTTGTAAAACAAAAAATGTCTATGAGCAATTGTAAAGGTGGGTTAGGTAAATTGACAAATTACCTACAAACAAGGGCAAAGAAAAAATTGTGGCACTTAACCACTAAACTAAATACTGATTAATACATGCAAAATAAATAAAACCTTTGGAATATGTTGGGACAACGCAATGGTAATGTGTAACATTTACCTTCACTATTGAACATTAGTCGTAAATTTTCAACTTTTTAATGTAACAGCCACCTTGTCTATGCTTAAACTTTTAGGTACTTCCTCTGCGGTTATGGATGGATCTTTTAAGACGAAATTCAAAACTTTTTTTGTTTACAGCAAAATATAAGAAGTATGTTATGTTATCATTCGTCTGAATTGTTTCTAGTTCTCTTTCATTTGGCGGAAAGTTCGCACTTATACACTCGCGTGATTACTAATATCTTTTACGAATTTTATACCCTACACCACAACTATGGTCCTGGGTATTATAACTTGGTGAATTTGTTTGTAACACCCAGGAAGAGAGATAGACCCATTGATAAGTATACCGATCGATCCAGAATCACATTCTGATTCGATTTAGGTATATCCGTCTGTCTGTCTGTCCATGTTAATATATATTCAAAGAGCGGGTCGCAATTTTCATCTGATCTTTTTAAAATTTAGTACAGGCATGTTTTTCGGATTAAAGACGAAGCCTGCTGAAATTGAAAAAAATCGGTCAAGATTTAGATATAGCTCCCATGTATATGTTCGTCCAATATGCAGTAATAATGCAATAAAATGGTAATTTGTTAACCAATTCTCTCGAAGGATTTTCTCTTGACTCTCGACACTGGTGAATATCATGGAAATCGGTTCAGATTTAGATATAGCTCTCATATATATATATATATATATATATATATATATATATATATATATATATATATATATATATATATATATATATAGCCCAATTTTTTTACCCTCCACAATAAGATGGGGGTATACTAATTTCGTCATTCTGTTTGTAACTACTCGAAATATTCGTCTGAGACCCCATAAAGTATATATATTCTTGATCGTTGCGACATTTTATGTCGATCTAGCCATGTCCGTCCGTCCGTCCGTCTGTCTGTCGAAAGCACGCTTACTTCCCAAGGAGTAAACCTAGCGGCTTGAAATTTTGCATAAATACTTCTTATTAGTGTAGGTCGGTTGGTATTGTAAATGGACCATATCGGTCCATGTTTTGATATAGCTGCCATATAAACCGATCTTGGGTCTTGATTTCTTGAGCCTCTAGAGTGCGCAATTCTTATCCGATTGGAATGAAATTTTGCACAACGTGTTTTGCTATGATATCCAACAACTGTGCATAGTGTGGTTCAAATCGGTCCATATTTTGATATAGCTGTCATATAAACCGATCTTGGGTCTTGACTTCTTGAGCCTCTAGAGTGTGCAATTCTTATCCGATTGGAATACAATTTTGCACGACGTGTTTTGTTATGATGTCCAATAAATGTGCCAAGTATGGTTCAAATCGTTTCATAACCAGATATAGCTACCATATAAACCGATCTTGGGTCTTGACTTCTTGAGCCTCTAGAGTGTGCAATTCTTCTCCGATTGGAATGAAATTTTGCACGACGTGTTTTGTTATGATATCCAACAACTGTGCCAAGTATATTTCAAATCAGTCCATAACCTGATATAGCTGCCATATCAACCGATCTTGGGTCTTGAATTCTTGAGCCTCTAGAGTGCGCAATTCTTATCCGATTGGAATGAAATTTTGCACGACAGGTTTTGTTATGATATCCAATAAATGTGCGAAGTATGGTTCAAATCGGTCCATAACCTGATATAGCTGCCATATAAACCGATCTTGGGTCTTGACTCCTTGAGCCTCTAGAGTGCGCAATTTTTATCCGATTGGAATAAAATTTCGCACGACGTGTTTTGTTATGATATCCAACGATTGTGACAAGTATGGTTCAAATCGGTTCATAACCTGATATAGCTGCCATATAAACCGATCTGGGATCTTGACTTCTTGAGCCTCTAGAAGTCGCAATTATTCTCCGATTTGCCTAAAATTATGCCACTAATCCTCTCATGACCATCAACATACGTGTGTATTATGATCTGAATCGGTCTATGGCCCGATACAGCTCCCATATAAATCGATCTCTCTATTTTACTTCTTGAGCCCCAAAGGGCGCAATTTTTATTCGAATTGGCTGACATTTTACACAGGTCTATAACATTTTATAATATAATAATAGCAGAGCAAATCTTTTCTTATATCCTTTTTTGCCTAAGAAGAGATGCCGGGAGAAGAACTCGACAAATGCAATCCATGGTGGAGGGTATGTAAGATTCGGCCCGGCCGAACTTAGCACGCTTTTACTTGTTACTTCTAGAGTCACTGCAAGCGCATTTATTGACCAATGTTGTCAAAATTTTGCAAAACGCTTTCCTCGACGACAAGCACAATTGGTTCCGATTTAGATATAGCTCCCATAGAGATGTTCGTCCGATTTTGTGAAATATTGCAATAAAGTGCCCATTTGTTAACCGATTCCCCATAATTTGGCAGAGGGGATTTTCTTATGATTTACGACATTACTGGTGAATTTCATGAAAATCGGTTCAGATTTAGATAAAGCTGTCATATATGTATATCGCTCGATTTTCACTCCAAGAGCCACTGCAAGCGCATTTATTCACCAATCTTGCTGACACATCTGAGAAGTTTGCTCGAAATCGGTTCAGATTTAGATACAGCTCCCATATATATGTTAGTCAGATTTTTTATAATTTGCGATAATGTTGTCTTTTGTCAACCGTAGTTTTTACAGTTTGAACATATTTGCTCGAAATTTGATACTGGTTGCTTACTAAACAGTCTGGAAACATCCGCCGAGGTCCATCAAAATTGGTTCAGAATTAGATATAGCTCCCACATTTTACTTAAAGGATAGGTGCAGGGTATTATACAACTGGCAGCGCCCGTCTTTTGGCCTTTTTTGCTGGTTTTAATATAGAAACCCTCAAATACAACAAGACTCTCAAAGGGGGTTCTAGAAATCTCACTCTTAAAAATGTTGAGAAAAATGCTTTTTTTGACTTTTTGAGTTATAAAAAATTGCCGATTTTTGACAGGACATTATATACAGGAAAAACTTGTTTCTCCTCCGCTTTACGCCTATCCAAATTTCATAAGGATACCTCTTTCCTAATTCAATCTAGAAATTTTCTCTTCTTGGGTATATTTCTATCCATTCGTGATTAATGTGTTAATAGACATATACGTAATAGACATACATCTTAAGCCAGTAATCGGCTTGTTGTGAGCTCTATGTACTAAAAACTAAACTCGAAAAATGTATTTTAGGAATTCTGCATTACATACAAAATCTTTAATTGTTTTCCATACCCTATCCCTAAGTTGGTTCATGTCTGGCATTGTATCCCTACCTGAGTGCCGTTGTCTGTTAGCCGCGAACGCCGGGCAATGACAGAGTAAATGCAGCAACGTCTCATCATCTTCCCCACATGCCCTACACTTGCCGCTCCGATTTTGCATAGCTGAACTCGCAGTCCTATTTGTCCTGTTACTATACCGACAGCTATATTGATCTTTTTCTCACCTCCTTTCAGTAACAGTCTTCTCACGATCCAGTTTTCCCCAAAGGATTTTCGCCGCCCAACTGACTCGGACTGCGTCGACCCAAAAGACTTCGGGTTAATCATGTTTATTGGCGGCAGTCCTCTAACCTTCACTGCCAAATCGTCTACTTTTTCATTCCCCCCTACTGCTTTTTCATTCCACATTACGACACGGATCGTGCCATCCTCAGAGAAGGTGTTAATCTCTTTCTTACACTCCACACAGACTGTTTGAGATCACACCGTCCTAGTTGTTATTAACCTGATGGCCGGTGTACTGTCCGACGTCCTCGCGAGAAAACCATACCACCTCACGCATTCCGTGAACGCCCGGATCGCCTGCAGGATCGCATTATTGTCAGGCAGTTAGCCCGCAGGATTGTATTATGGTTAGGCAGTCTTAAACAGATCTCAGTCCATGGGTTTCCAATGTAGACCTTTAGACACACACTGTCCTATTGTTTTGATACATCCGTGTAATATGATCTTCCCGATGGCAATACAAGTGTTCGTAAATGCAATACTGTGCCGCTGGCATCGTTGCCTCGCGCTCGACCTCAAGTGTCGTCTCAGGTATCCGATCGGAAACCTCTTCCATTCCTTCCAGGTTTTCTTTCGTTGCCTCGATAATACCACCATGGTATGAGCCGCTGGTATCCTTTATCCATTGGCCGCAGTGGCTGGTTCACATTTATGTAGAAAAGGATAAAACTACAAGCTCAGTTGATTACAGAGCAACCAAATACAAATACATACAAACCAAACCCCAAAAATCAAGCATTACTAATACAATAGAATAGTCTCCAGTGTCCTAGTATGCGTGTTCTCCGAACCTATTGTTTTATCCTTACATTGCACTTTTTCTCCATAGCAGTCCACCAAAATACTGAGGCGTAAGTCAGTGTCGCTCCTGTAGAGCTTTTGTTTCTATTTAAAATAGAAAGCAATCTAAAACCCCTTTTTGTGAATTTTTAGGCAAAATGTGCTTGCGATTAATGCATTGGACAGGCTACAGAAATCGCGATTTCGAAGCTTACCAAGCTCCATCTTCAGTATGCTTTGCCATAAAAAGATTACATGCTGTCACCACTCTCTAATTGGTGAGCAGTGCAATGGTAGAAGCATGTCTTCTTGAGACGAACATTGGATCATATAGAAGCACCTCTCTTCGAGCGCAGTAGGGAAGGTAAACTTCAACCGCTAATATAGGGTGATTTTTTTGAGGTTAGGATTTTCATGCATTAGTATTTGACAGATCACGTGGGATTTCAGACATGGTGTCAAAGAGAAAGATGCTCAGTATGCTTTGACATTTCATCATGAATAGACTTACTAACGAGCAACGCTTGCAAATCATTGAATTTTATTACCAAAATCAGTGTTCGGTTCGAAATGTGTTCATTCACCGTAACGTTGCGTCCAACAGCATCTTTGAAAAAATACGGTCCAATGATTCCACCAGCGTACAAACCACACCAAACAGTGCATTTTTCGGGATGCATGGGCAGTTCTTGAACGGCTTCTGGTTGCTCTTCACTCCAAATGCGGCAATTTTGCTTATTTACGTAGCCATTCAACCAGAAATGAGCCTCATCGCTGAACAAAATTTGTCAAAATTTGAACACATTTCGAACCGAACACTGATTTTGGTAATAAAATTCAATGATTTGCAAGCGTTGCTCGTTAGTAAGTCTATTCATGATGAAATGTCAAAGCATACTGAGCATCTTTCTCTTTGACACCATGTCTGAAATCCCACGTGATCTGTCAAATACTAATGCATGAAAATCCTAACCTCAAAAAAATCACCCTTTATTTCTAACTCATAAAGAACATATAGCGTCAGCAACACACGCAATGTCAAAAAACTGTTACCCAGCAATCTTCGTTCGCCAAAAGCACGTTTAAAAGACAAAATTTTATTGAAATTTTGTTTAGACAAAATTGTAATGGCATTTTTTTTAAGACAAAAATTCTATGAAATTTTTGTTAAGGGAAAATTCTTAATGAAATTTTTTCTTAAGATAAAATTTTTGTAAAACTTTATTTATTTTTTTATTTTCAATGAAATTTTTGTGAAAGAAAATTATTAAAAGATTTTTTTAAGACAAAACATAAAAACAAACAACAACAATAACATTTTCTGTAAAAACAATATTGTGATAAAAGTTTCTCTATGAAAAATTTTCCTGAAATTTTTACCGTTTTTTTATTTTGCTGTGTCAATTTAGCCATGTCCATCTGTCTGTATGTCCGTCTGGCCATTAGTGTAGGTCGGTTGTCTCATTAATGTAGACCAGTTGGAATTGCCAATAAACTATATCGGTCCATGTTTTGATATAGCTATCATATAAACCTGTTCTGGATCTTGACTTCTAGAGCCTCTAGAGAGCACAATTCTTTAGCAATCCGAATTTGTTGAAATCTTGTATAAGGAGTTTTGCTGTGACTTCCAAAAACATTGCTAAGTATGGTCCGAATAGGTTCATAACCTGATATTGCTTCCATATAAACCGATCTCCCGATTATTCTTCTTGAGCCTCCAGAAGACGTAAATTCTTTTCCGATTTTGCTGAAATTTTGTACAGCGGCTTCTCCCATGACATCCAATATACGCTCAAAGTATGGCCTGAATCGGTCCAAAACCTAATCCATATAAACCGACCTCCCGTTTTTATTTCTTGAGCCCCTTTAGAGCGAGACCTTGCACAACGACTTCTACTATGGTCTCCAGCATTCAAACCATGTACGGCCCTATTCGGTATATAACTTGATTTAATAGCTGCAATATGATAAAAATTCTTATCCTTTGTTTGCCTAAAAAGATATACCGTGCAGAAAGAAATGCGACCCATGGTGGAGTGTATATACGATTCGGCCCGTCCGAACTAAGCACTTACATGTTTGATTTAATTTATTTATCAACAATGTAATGCTTTTTCAATATAAGACATACCCAAAAGAGACACAAAACACGATTTTTCGTATACGATATATCGATAGATAATTTAAATAAAAGCGAAAAATACATCGAGCTTGAAGTTAAAAACAGCAAATTTTAATACAACAGTCAAGCATAAAAATAACGACATTTGTTTTTTCTAAACTTTTTTACAATTTAATTTAATTTTTTTGTGGAATAATTTTTTTATTACTTTGTCCGGAGTCGGAGTCGAGAAATTTAAAATTAAAATTAATGCCAAAATTGCTCGACTCCGACTCTGCAGCCCTGGTTCTAACAATACTGTCTGCTGGGCAACTGACTCAATGAAAAAGTATGAAGGTGCTAAATTGAGTCGGGCCGACTCTTGGGAAGGCACCACCATGGTTTTTGCTAAAAATTTCACAAATGAACTTAGTTAAGGGGCATATTTTACCTACCAAATTTCAGCCTAATCAGACAAAAAGTACATCTTCAGCGGCCGTATAATTTTAATCTGAAAATTGGCTCTAAAAGCCTAATCAAAAAGCCGTTTTATTTAAGAGTTACATATATAGAAATCTGAAACCAATTTGCCCATTTGCCAAATCATTTCATGATTTGGCTAAAATGAGTTAGAATGTTAATACGGAATATGAATACTTTATGGGGTCCCAGATCAATATTTCGAGGTGTTAAAAATGGTCACAGAAACACCAAAAAACTGTCTCTTGAGCCCCATTACACTCACGCGCTTAAACTCTCTGTCAAATAGAAGAGACACAAGAGATAAACAGCTCAAGCATCTTTTGCTACAATCTAAATATTTTTAGCTTTAAAGAATTTTTACACTTTCCGGTAAAAGAGCCAACCTTTACCACAGACAATTTTCTTAAGACTGACTGACCTTACTGACTTCTTGAAAGTAGGCGACCTTTATTATTCCATTTAAAGTTCGATATTATAACTTGATAAGCTTGTATTTATATAGATACTTTTTTTTCTTATGTTGTCGAAGCCTAGGACCTATTCGGCCATGTCTTCAACCATTATACTTATAATTTAGTTATAAGTATAATTATCAAATATATAAAATAAAACTTAAAACCACTTTTTACTTAACTTATAGCACAAACAAAAACAGAACGTAAAACACATAATGGAGTCGTTCGAAGGAAGGTGCTTTTAATTTTTATTGTGTATCATAAAATCGAAATATTGCAATATTAATTTCCGTTTTTTTGTACTTTTGAGGCACAATCATTTAAAAATTAAAAGAATGTATACAAATATATTTTTTACTATCGAAAAAGCCTAAAAGAAGAAGAATTTAATTTTGCATGCATTAACCATAAATATTCTTGCAATTTTATCATAAACATAAACCCAACGTTTCTCACAAAAGGCGTTTACTTGTCGAAAATTTTATTTGTGACTTATAATTTTTTTTGCGTGAATAACTTTTCCTGATCGAAGGATATTGATGTGGTTGTAGACACTCTTACGCTTGACCGAAAAAACAATTAAGGTTCAGGCAGCTTCATGTCCTCTATTCCTTAAAACAACAATTAATTGTTTAAAACATGAACATATTTAAAAAAAAAACACATCAACATAATGATAATATGAATGCTTCTCTTTTGAGGCTAGCTCAACGATCGGAGATTTTTTTGCAATGGAGGGGGAAAACCAGAGATCACCACACACGCCAACCACTATGGGACGCGTTTCGTCATTTGGTTAGAATAACTCATCGTATTATATTTATGTTTACGAATTGTGCAATAAGTTCGCTTCCACCGTACAACTTTTTACCGAATTTGGCAGGGTACTCTGTTTAGTTTTTGGAATAGTTATGAAAAATTTCAACAAAATATCATAATTAACGGCAAATTTTCTACATCAATGTAATCTTCCCATTATAATTTCATTAGGATTAATTGTATTTAAGATTTCAATCCAATCCGATTTTTGCAATCTAAAATATAAAATCAGGAATACTTGCTTATTTCTGTAGGTTTATTCACACTACTCATAGCAAATTCGTTGCGAAAATTCAAAAGTTTCGGCACATGCAGAACACATACAGAATGTCTGTCATTACACAAAAATACATGAATTGGGAAAATTACAGCTAATAAGCAGGGTTGTCGCGCTTGGTTAATGTGGTAATTGTATCATAGATGCATTTTCGCTTTTAATACGATTCAAATACAACATACCAAGGCAGTGCCCTTGAAGCCATCATCAAGAAAAAATGATGTGTGAGTGGATGTGTTCATACTAGGGTGACAACTTTTTTACAACCTCACATCCCGGTAACATATTTTGATGAGTTTTATTTACGACTAGACGAACCGGGCAGCTCCACTGCTCCTTTTTTACATTATTTATTTATTGAGATTTCATTGCAGGATATTGTCCGGCTTTAGACCATTGTTTAATGCTTTCTATTCAAAGAATAGTATAGCAAAAAACATTTAAAAGTCAGCAAAAGTGTGTTGTTGCTAGACGCATTTTACTGGTTTCCCGTATCGCGATTTCAATTGCGACCAAACACTATCATCAGCGGGAGGTGTTAAATGGATCATGGTGTCAAATGGATCATTCCATCTAGAGTAAGTTGCAAAGCACATATCTGAATTTAAAAGGGGGGTTTTTTAAGACGTCTTGATTCATACTTTCCCTTACTTCTCCTTATTCCCTTACTTATCTCCTCTTAATGTTGGCGACTTTTGCAAAGTACAATGCTATGCATGGTCATTTAAAAAATGTGCCCAAAAAGATTTCGTTTGGGACTCGACTATAAAAAAGGTCCCTTATCATTGAGTTTAAACTTGAATCGGCAAGCTTGCATTGATGTGTGAGAATTAGCCCCTTCTCGATTCCTGGAGGTAATGTTCTGGAGGGTGTTTTGGGGCTGGGGTGGCAACCGGCACTTTGCATTGCAAATAGATATTAAATTCGTTCTTTATTCCCAACGGAAATAAAGTTCAGTTTAGGGGGTGCTTGAGGGCTTACCCAAAACACTTGCCTCCTAAATTTGATATCAAATTCGCTTTCTACTCTCAAATACCTTTCATTTGAGTCCCATATTATCATTGTGGGTCAAATAACCCGTTTGACGTATAGTTAGGAGGAAAAGCGCCACCTGGACTTGAACGCAAATTTTAATGTCATATTCGTGATCTACTCCCTAATACCTTTCATTTGAATCCCATATAACCATGGTCGGGTAATATGCCCATTTGGGGGTGGGCGACTTCCGATTACTTAGAATTAATGTTTTATGCCATATTTGTAATCTACTGCCTAATACTTTTCATTTGAGTCCCATATTGACATGAACTTCGGATATATCTGTTTAGAGAAGTTTTGGGGTTGGGGAACTGCTGGGTACTTGGACCCAAATATTAATACCATATTCGTTTTCTGGTCTCCAATACCTTTCATTTGATATCGGACTACTTTCGGATATGGGTGGCGTTTTTGGGTTAAGGGGGAGGGTCCGCCTCCACCCGATATCTAAAAATTATATAGCCTATGTTTCCTTCCAGACAAACGTACACAATCTATGAAAATTTTAAGAAAATCGGTTCAGCCAAGAATCATATAGTCATAATGGGTCTAATGGCGTTTTGAGGGGTGGGTTGACCCCCTATTCTTCGATCTGAGTTTGTATGCCAGATTTGAAATCTTCTCTCAAATACCTTTCATTTGAGCCCCATATTGAAATGAACGTCCAATACGTCTGTTTGGGGCAGTTTTGGGGTTAGGGCGGCCCGATGGGTATTTAGACTCAAATTTTTCATTTGATACCTATATTGTCCCGATTGGTCCACTTTTGATTTTGGGTTGTGTTTTAGGCATAAGGGCAGGGTCCATCCCCCTTCCGATACCGAAAAATTATATTGCCTATATTTCCTTCCAGATCAACCTACACGATATGCAGTCTATACGGAACAAACAAACCGAGTCCCATATATCCGTGATTGGCTAATGTGCACATTTTGGGCGTTTTTATGGGGGCGGGGTAACCCCCTATACTTCGACATGAATTTCTATGCCAGATTCGATATTTAATCCTGCATACTTTCATTTGATACCCATATTGTCTTTATTGGTCCACTTTTGATTTTGGGTGGTGGTTTTAGGGTAACGGTGGCGGGTCCGCCCCCTTCCGTTGTCAATAAATTATAAAGCCTATTCCTACTTCCTGACCATATTCGTAGTCTATTCCCGAATACCTTTCATTTTAGTCCAATATTGTCTTGGTCGTCAAATAAACCTATTTCAAGGGGTTTTGGGGCGGCACCCAGGTACCAGGAGGTATCTCGAAAACATGCAGTCTGAACGCATCAACCGCTTCTTCGGGTATCGAAAAACGTTTACCTTTTATTTTATATTTTATGTACGGGAATAAAAAGAAGTATTCTGTGTATATATGAAAACATGTGAGGCATAGCATGAATGCTGTAAGCCCCTATGAGACATGTGGAAATATTATTATTCTTTTAAATTAAATTAAGAAAATTAAAATTTATTTTAAAAATTAAGTTCATCCATTATTAATTTTCCATAATTTACATTACAATGATCGAGATAACTATATAAAGCAATAGGATTCGAGCCATTAAATGTGGTAACAACTTCACTTTCCGTAAGTGTGAGTGCGCCCAAAAATTAAATCCTGAATTGTTTATATAACGGACATCTACCTATAAAATGAAGGGTGTTCTCCTGTTCATTCAAGTTACAATTCGTATATATGTTTATAACCTACACCACCACTGTGGTACAGGTGAATTTGTTTCCAACGCTAAGAAGGAGAAGAGCTAAACCCAGTGATAAGGATACCGATCGACTCAGAATTACTTTCTGATTTGGCATGGACTGTTTTGTTACTGATTTTTACAAGTCTGCAAGATTTCATCCATATCGGTTCAGATTTAAATGTAGGTTTCATATATATGTATCGCCCGATTTCCACTTAAATGGCCGTAGTAACTAAAATTTTCAACCGATCTGCACAAAATTTGGTATGGATTGTTTTGTCACTGATTTTAACATATCTGCAAGATTTCATCAAAAACGGTTTAGATTTGGATATAGCACCCACATATATGTATAGACCGATTTCCACTTAAATAGCCGTAGTAGCTACAGTTTTCAAACGATATGCACAAAATTTGGTTCGGATTTTTTTGTTACTGATCTTAACATATCTGCAAGATTTCATCAATATCGGTTTAGATTTGAGTATAGCTCCCATATATTTTTATCGCCGGATTTGCACTTATATGCACGTAGTAACAACAATTTTCAAACTATCTGTTCGAAAAAAGTCGGATCAGATTAAGTTATAGCTCTCATATACTTATATCTATTGCCCGAATTTATAATTGTAGGGTAGGTGTAGGGTATTACGTAGTCGACTCCGCCCGACTTTTGCCTTACATTACTGTTTTTTTTAAAACAACGTCCATTAATATCTAACAAGCCTCTTATTGCTTTTTAATCAAACTGGAAGAACGAGGGGACAATTTTTTCATTATTACATTGTGATCTAGTTTTGAATACAGATCGCAAAATTGTGCGTTAGCTGCATTGCTATAATATCCATACCTTTCATATATCTGGACGCATTCGATTACCTCTTTCCAATACGTACAGATAGAAACAACGTCAGAGGGAGGGGAATAATGCCCTTTACCACATAAGTCAGACCATTTCAGTGCCCAATAAGTTTTGTTCTTAATCATACTTCTGCCAGTATACGAGAAATCTTTGGAAATCATGTTTCAAGACTCAATTTATATATGTAACTGAAATGTAAAATCAAAGTCGACGAATATAATAAGTTCAAACGAGTCTCTAAAAATAGAACATTATTTGGAGCATTGGAAGGCAGAAACTATACCTTCTTAGTAAAAAAGCGAAATAATTTTTCCACATCATCGTGCTTCTTAAATCCCCAGAGCTCTGCGGCATATAACATTATTGACCTCAAACACTTGTCAAAAATTCTCATTTTATTCTGACTTACAATACTGGGATTGCTAATATACTTACACCAAGTAGAGTTAATAGCTAGCCTAGATGCAGATAATTTGTTCCTCAAATGCTGTTTTAAAAAAAGATGATATGTCAACTCTACTCAATGATAACGGTAGTAATTTACAATTACGACAGTTTCATTCAGGAACTTACAACACAAATTAGACGAAATTCTTGGCCCCTTACGGAAAATCATTATCTTAGACTTAGATTCACTTTCAAACACCATTTCAAATAATATTCCTGTAGAGGACAAATCAAATCCTGCAATACCGTAGGAGAATCTGACAAAACAACGATATCGTCAGCATAAGCAGCACCTTGATATTTGTATTCGCTACATTTACGCCGTGGGTAAGTCGTTGACATATAATGATAATAATATTGGGCTAAGGTCACAACCTTGTTTAACACCTAAATGGACTGGAAAGCAGTCTGCATAAATATCGCCATACCATACCCTGATCTTGTTATCCTCATATATCGCATTGAGGACACGTATTATCTTGCTCGAGAGACCTATACAAGATATATAAAAAAAGGCTATTTAAAAGAATTAAGTCAAAAACCGATGAAAAATCGACAAAGAAAGCATAAGTAGAATTACCTAAGATTGACCCAACATCTAAGCTACAGACAAAGAACAACAAATGCGTGCATTGACTGGTCATAAGCCAAACTTCAACGACGTGGACATCTTGGCTCAAGAGAACAACTACAAACGAAAATTCACTCTCGAGATGTTGCATATCATCGGCTTACCACCTGACGACAGAATCAATTTCAAAAAAGATATAGAAAGCTGCGCGAAGGTATATCGTCACACAGTCAACAAGCACAGCAGAAGAGAACATTCAGTTGCCAACAGACAGTAGTTCGTGTTACAACTCATTTAATGTAATAGCTAGTTTAAGATTCTTATTGTATTTCTGTTTTTATTATGTGATTCGTTTTTACTAAAGTTGGTGTTTTTCCTTTTTTTTTAAATCCATCTAGCCATGAAAATGGCAGACGGAGTCTACCGAAATGTTGTAATGAAATGAAATATAAAACATTAAATATTTGTGTTTTCATAGACCAATAGCCGATACAATACAACAAAATTGAAGAAATTTTAAATTTATGTCCTTAACAAAATTTCCTCAATTTTTTTTAGACAAATTTCAATAAATTGTTTTTAAAGACAAAATGTTAACCCATTTCGCCGACCCTCAATTCTTTTGTCCGATGTTTATGAAATTCTGCATATTCATAATTTACAGAATTTATATTGACGTAGCAATTTTTTTTTAATATTTTAAATTTTAAAATTTTTGAGAACAAACCACAAAAAAAAAATACTTCTTAATATTTCAGGACCATTTATCGACTAAAACTGGATATAATGATTTTGGCATAAAATCCCACCTGCTGTCTGAAGAAGTATAAATTGTCTGAAAAACTTTTCGAATGAATAATTAACAATATTTAATTATAATTTCAAGGACTCGGAAACACAATTTTAACCTAGAAATAATCACCCAGATTAATTTACATTTTGAAATAATTATTTCAAATAAAACCATTTCGTTTTTTGCCTGTTAGGGCGAAGATCATTAAATTTTACAATTTTCTGTTTATTTCTCTTTCGAGACGAGCTCAATGATAGGAGATTGCAAATGGTAAAGGAAAGCCAAAGATAGCAACACAGACCAACCACTACTTCGTTTTTTTTTCTTGGAATTCCATAACTCATTATACAGTATTTAAGGCAATTGATACGGCGCTCTTAGTGATTTAGGGTCGAACATTCTAGTAAAAATTTGTTAGTTCTATTGCCTCTAACCGTAGATTTGAACACAGTGAAATATTATTTAAAACATTTCAAAATTAGCTTTTTGAATTTTTTGATTTTCTACCAAGAAAATCTTTTCACAATTAAAAGATTTTGCGAATAATGAATTCCTTATGTGTTATGTAAGAATATCTTTTATGAAATTGGACGAGTCAAATTGCTTGTTTTAAAAAAGGTGGGTATTAAGTTCGTGTTTGACAGTAAAGTACCCATGTCTTCACGATTACGTTTTTGAAAAATTACACAAATATCACTGATAACGTAACACATTTAATAATATTTTATCATAAATAATGGGTATGCCCCAATGAATGAAATCAGAAAGATCTTTTGCTTCAAAATCTTTTATCTACAAAAAGCAATCGTAAAGAATATTAATTTTCACTGTGAATACGAACCCACCTTAAATGAGGAAATGTGTTAAAATAATATTTGTCAGCAGACTTTTATCATTCGACATCAATTAGTGGCAATAACGTAGAAATCTCTTCGTGTTTCTGTTCTTTTTTTTAGTTCTGCCACCTTTTTTTTATCTCCAAAAAACTAGGAAAACTTTAGGACTTATAAAGAAATGATGGAAATTATAAACATATACGACAATAGATGGATGCAATTTTTACCGGACATCTTTTCCATCAAAACCGGATCTTCGATCGATTTTAATTAAGTTCGATTAAGAAATTAGCGACATAATTTAAGCAGAATGTAAATTGTTCTTCGAAATAATTGCTAAAAATTAATTTTTTGAAACATTTAACAATAATAGTTGCTTAATGTTTTCAGATTGTTTGCGTAACATTTTAATCTTTGTCTCCTTGGTTTGGCTCAAGGTCATCGAACAATTTTCAAAAACAGGTTGGGACCCGAGTTTGGAGGAGTCGTACAGACAGATCTCCCTTCTCTCAGCAGTAGCAAAGACGCTTGAGGCATTACTCCTTCCGAGCCACGTAGGAGAAGTTCCATTCGCCGAGCATCAACATGGATTTCGAAGACTGCATAGCACAACAACTGCTTTGCATGACATCACCGAACACATTTTCCGTGGCTATCGAAGGCAATCGACACGGTCAGCCATGCCGAACTATTTGAGGACTTCGCTAACACGTCCCTCCAATCAGACCTGAAACGATGGATCGCGAATTATCTGTGTGGTCGCCAGTTATTTGTGGAATTTAGGATAAGAAGTCGAAGCACCGTAGAATGAAACAGCGAGTTCTCCAAGGTGGGGTGATATCTCCGGCACTGTTTAACCTCTACCTATCCTCCATTCCACCCCCTCCAGGCAACATAGAGATCGTATCATATGCGGACGATTTTACGATCATGGCATCAGGCCCCCCACCCATTGTTGACATCTGCGATAGTTTGAACGTCTACCTTAACGAACTTGTCACATTGTTCACTACAAATACGCGTGAGGTGAATACTGAGCTGACTGTGATGGACGATGGAGAAATGATTCCGACCATCAAGTGTTCCAAAATACTTGGCAGCTCTTACATATTCTCCACACATTGCATCGCCATCGCAAATTTGCGATATAGTCAAAAGTAGATATTAGGTCCTCAAGTCACTTGCTGGCAGCACTTGGGGTGCAGACAAAGAAACCTTGTTGACCACATACAAAGCAATTGGCCGGTCTGTGGTGAGTTTGTGACACACAGTGTTGCTGGCAGCACTGAAACCTTGGCAGGGGTGCAGACAAAGAAACCTTGTTGATCACGTACAAAGCAATTGGCCGGTCTGTGGTGAGTTTGTGACACGCAGTGGAATAATATCACATCTTTCAGAATGCCGCCATCCGAACTGCGACGAGCAGTCTCCTCAGTTCACATGGGGACCACCTCCATCAGGAGACAAAGATCCTACCAGTGCAAAGACATAACTACATTCTGTCTAAGCAATGCCTTTTGGGCTGTTATCGCAGAGACCATCCAAATCATCATCTCGTGGATAGATATACACCGCCCAGAAGCCTTAAGGTAGATGTACATGATGTAGAGCGTGAGGTTCATCGCTACAAGAGAGAGCGTCTAGATCAAGCAGGTCTAGACAACATTTATGCAGACACGGTAGCAGATGCAGTAAATGGCTACCGGGTGAATGTAGTCCATAGAGAACGACCGCCTCCCATTGCACCTAAAGAAATTGATCTCCCCCGGCAAACCAGAGTAGTTCTGGCTTACTTACGTTCCGGCAGATGCAGCCGCTTCAATTGCTACAGAGCAAGGATTGATGCCGACGTACAAGATGTATGTCCCGATTGTAACCAGGGACCATACGATACATGTCACCTGTTTAACAGCCCAGCCAGACCCACTCGACTCAGACCCAGATCCCTGTGGACGCATCCCATCTTAGTCGCAGAGTTCCTGGGTCTTGACACTCAACAGAATCAAGCAGACGAAAGATAGAACACAACAAACCGGTACAACAACAATCAGTTATAGCAATGACTTCTGTTCACGGAAAAATTGTCCTTTGCATAGTAACGAATTTATTCTAAATTTGTTGTTTAAGATATTTCTATTTGTTGACACATTTCTATTCAGGAGAAACTGCAGTTCTTTTGAAAAATGTCCATTTTCATTTCATAGAATTTTGCAAGCGAAAGTAATACGAAACTCAACAAGTCATCTTTCTCATCTGACGTTAATAAGCGTTGCTATAATAGATGTATCCATGCATATTGTTTTATCTGTGCCGTGCCTTTTTTTTTTTTTGTTGATGTCAATATTGTCAATTTAAACGTTTTCTTCAAATTTTAGTCAGATGGAATGAACATTTTTGGGTCTTGGTCGAATAGACAGCCCAACTCGATTTTGGGTCCCACAAATGTTTTTACAACTCTTCATGTGCATTTGATATTTTAGCCGATTTGCAATATGAAAAGAATCAACTTCAGCCGACTTTTAAAGTTTAGACGGCTAGTTTCTCCTTATTCGATATTTGCAGGAAAATGTTTGCCCATAGTAAAATGACCAGAATAATGTTTATTTACCCAGTCAGTCAGCACGCCAGTAATTCTCACAACAAATGAGTACAACACATAGTATATTTAATAAGTTTTGGATTCCAAGCTCGAAAATAAAGAAGAAATAATTTAAACTGACGGCAACTGCAGTGTCCGTAATTAATTTTAGTTCGCAAATTGAATTTAAAATTGTTGGACAAATTACAGAAAGGATATACGTTGGTAAATATTGATGACATTTAATTTCCGGACATGCTAAGAATTGACTTACTCGTGTTTGTCCCTATGGTTGGTTATGCACCACCACTAGGAACAGTTCTATCTTCCCTGCCAACTGATAAACTTAAAAAAACGTTTGCATTTGCAGGCCGAAAATGAAAATTCGTGAGTCCTTTTGTGGCTGCGTGTGATTCCGTTCAAGACAGACAGACAACAGTTAAATCTGTAATTTTCGTAACCCAAAAGAAGTGACACTGCGATGGAGAAAGGGGCGGATCTGAAAGGCTGTTTTCCATTTATTTTTGTTTACTTCTTTGTTGGTTTTTATTTGGACGCTTATAAACAAACCAACAGTGCAGTTCTTCCAAAAAAAGAGGAAATAAACCATAAAAATAGAGGAAAAACTTGCGGACCAACTTTAGTAACGCACGGTTAAACATATAAACAGGCTGTTTCACAAAAAGGGACCAGACAGGCAGACAGACGAACAGGCAGGAACTGAAAAAAGTCGACACACGCTAGCATCGAGCCTTAGGGAATTCAAAAGTACGCGTGATTCAAATGGTAAATAAAATAACTTTTCTCCTACAACGTCTTTTAGATATGACAAAATGTCAGTATCCGTCTGATGGACGCTCACCATCAAAATGGGTATGAGATAGATGCAACCCTTTTGGCATCGCCTCCAGAATATCTTAATTATCTCACTTATTTCCTTATAGGTTTTCTCCTCTGCTGCGAATTATGATGTCCAGTAAGTCAGATAACTTTAGAGGCAAAAGGTAGCGATTTGTAAAGAATTGTGGCTAAATTGCATTTGTATGTAAGGTGTGCGCAGCGAGAATTGCACTAAGGTTGATGGAGTCAGGATCTTTGTGATGGAACGTGGAAAGGTCATTTGAGTATCAACGGCTGACGGGACCACAAATTCTGTTAGATCATTTTCAGCCACCGAATATCATATAAAATTGATTGATGATATATTCATTTAAAATGTGTGTTTTAAAAACACACTAAACGCACTCACACTCATAGAGACCCATGAGTCCAACAGTCTATCATGGCAAAGACTTCTTAAAAATAATTTGAATATTGTTACCTATATGGCATATCTACTGACGCATTGTAGAATGGGAACAAAACAAGGTTAAATAACTATGCCATTTTCGAACGGATGACATTTTACATTGTTATAGCTGAGGTTTACATGCTTATGTGCAAAATTTCAAAGCTCTAGAGCGCCCGAAGTCCATTGAGGGGTCTTCACAGTTGGTCACCTCGGCCCTACAAAATTTTGTTCGGCCTGGCAAAAGCAAACGTGTGGTTCAATTTTCAAAAATTTGCTGGAAAGTGCTCAAAAACCCTACAAAAAACGTGCTTTAATGTGCGGTATGTCTTTTACAATGTCCAAGAATTTCAACTAACAAATTTTTTTTTTTTTTTTGAAATTTTCCCAGAAGCTTGTCCCTTATTTTGTTGCTTGTAAAGACATTTCTGAACCGATTTAACGTTTTTAACTGATTTGCAAATTAACTATATTTTTGCAGCGATATATACCATGGTCCGATTCTTCAGCCAAAAGTTATGCGAGTTACGAAAAAAAAATGTGAAAAAGGGAAATTCTTAATTTCATTGTTTCGTCTTTATACAGAAGACTGGGCCTAAAACTATCAAGTTTGCTTACTGTACTGTGAAAAGGACTTAATGTAGATCCATTTTAAGTGTAATTTTTATAAATTGTGTTGCCTCTTGTAGGAGATATATAAAGTAAAGGGTGATTTTTTGCTATCATCTTTTATTGCAACACCGGTTTGAACAGCTCACGCACGTTTCGTGTTTGTTTCACAGTCAAACATCTTAAGTTTGGTCTATAATATAACTATGAATCGTCTTACAAACGAAAAACGCTTACAAATTGTTGAATTATATTATCAAAATGCGTGCTCTCTTAAAAAAAAAGTTCATCAAGCGCTTCTTCCATTTCATGGTCAGTTTACGTAAATAAGCAGAATTATCGATTTTGGAGTGAAGATCAGCCAGAAACATTGTAAGAGCTTTCAAAGCATCCAGAAAAAGTCACAGTTTTGCGCGGTTTATGGGCTGGTGGCATCATTGAACCGTACATCTTTAAAGATGATGCGAATCGTATCGTAATTGTGAATAGTGAATAGTGAGCGCCGTCGTGCGATAGTATCCAACTTTTGTTTGCCAAAAATGCAAGAGCTTGACTTGAATGACATATGGTTTCAACAAGACGGTGTCACACGCCACACAGCACGCGTAATGTTCCCCAAAACTCGACCTATCGAGATGCGAGTTTGGTGAACATTTTGTTTCACGTTCGGGACCGGTCAGTTGGACGCCTAGATCGTGCGATATAATGCCTTTAGTCTATTTTTTGTGGGCTATGTTGAAGCTCCAGTCTATACAGACAAGCCCGCTCCAATTGACGCATGGGAAGACAACATTGAAGCATTTATTCGTGAGATACCGGCCGAAATGTTGGAAAGAGTATTCCAAAATTGGACTAAGTGGATGGACCATTTGAGGCGCAGTCACAGTCAACATTTGCATGAAATAATCTACTTTACTTTAATTGGCTATGACAGAATATTTCTTCCACTAGCCGAACGTAGAATAGCGTTCCAAGCGCCTCGATCTTCTGCGCTCATTCTAAAATCTCTGACACCAAGTTTCGAGGTGTCTCCCACAACTTGATCTTTCCATCGGGCTTTTGGTCTTCCCGGTTTGCGTGTACCACTTCTTTCCTGGAGCTTCTTCATCCATTCTGACAACATGACCTAGCCAACGCAGCCGTTGTATTTTGATGCGTGTAACTATGCTATCGTCGTCATACAGCTCATGCAGCTCGGCCGATACGGGATGACTATGAGCACCACACAGGCTGGAACTTTGAGCTCCGACTTGTGTGATGCCCATCGTTATCACGGGAAGCTTAGCTGAAAGCTACCGGGCGCGTCTACAGGTTGCGGATGGTGGAAAGCTCCGTTTTTATGCGGAGTAGCAGCAAATGCGGCCGCGGGCAGTCAGCGATTTTCGAGAGGAGAGTCTCAGTGAGGAGTCAGGTGGCTCTTAACTAAATACTGAGTGCCAATGATACTCGAGATGACAAGGCGAGTTATTGGCGCCTTCAAATAACCAATGGCCAACATCAGCGTCTGTTCCCAGGTTAGGAGCGGCTGGCGGCGAGCGTCGGATCTTGGAGCAAGCGGCTCGCCACAACGTGGGATACATGCAATCCCACAAACCCATGCGGTTGGGGTGCTGGGCCAGTAACCCGCCCCCGGAAAACATAGAACTACTATGAAAAACAAAGGAATAGTAAAAACGGACCCCCCCCCAACGTTGACGACCCACGCAAACGAAAAAAGGACCATGATTTGCGGATCTGCACCTGGAATGTCCGCACTCTTTATAGAGAAGGTGCAGTATACGCGCTGACGGATGTATTAGAGAAGTACAAGGCAGACATAACCACCTTACAGGAAGTGCGATGGACTGGGAATGGCGTCACTACAACACCAAACGATGACGAACTATACTATAGCTGCCATAACACGAGGCATGAATTTGGCTGCGGATTTGTGGTTAGGAGAAACGTCTATTCCGCAGAAAGAAAAAAGAAATGGAAAGACGTGAGTGCGAGCGAATTGAGATGTATAGGAGTCAGAATGAAGTACGGAAATTCTACCAAAGAATTAAACACCAAACCGATGGCTTTGGTGCAGCCACATCCTCCTGCAGAGACAAAGAAGGAAATCTGGTAACTGACACAGACAACATGCTGAGGATATGGAAAGAACATTTTACCCAACTGCTAGTGTCCGATGTTGGCGGCGAAGAGGATACCGCAGAACCAATCCATGATGATGGTATAGAATGTTTACCTCCTAGTCAGAATGAGGTCCCAATAGCAGTGACCCTACTGAAGAACAACAATGCAGCAGCCGACGGGTTACCCGCTGAACTATTTAAGACCGGAGGCGACACGCTGATAAGGCGTATGCATCAGCTTATCTGCGCAATCTGGCTAGAAGAACGCATACCCGATGATTGGAACCTCAGCATACTATGTCCAGTACACAAGAAAAGAGACAAGACGGAATGTGCCAACTACAGAGGAATAAGTCTCCTCCCCATCGCATACAAGATACTCTCGAGCGTACTGTGTGAAAGATTAAAACCTAAAGTCAATGAGATAATTGGGCCCTATCAATGCGGTTTTAGACCTGGTAAATCCACCCTAGACCAGGTATTCACACTGCGCCAAATCCTGGAAAAGACCCGAGAAGGACAAATCAACACCTACCACCTCTTTGTTGACTACAAAGCCGCCTTCGATACTCCTTTACGTTACGTTCAAAGGTATTTCAAGCCATGTCTGAGTTTGGTATCCCTGCAAAATTAATTAGACTCTGCAGGATGACACTTGCTGATACGCGTTCCTCAGTAAGAATAGGAAAGAATCTCTCCGAACCATTCAATACCAAACGAGGTTTCAGACAAGGAGACAGCCTATCGTGTGATCTTTTTAATATCCTGCTGGAGAAGATTATACGAGATGCAGAAGTGAATAGATATGGCACACTAATCACAAGAGAGAACATGCTACTTGCCTATGCCGACGATATCGATATCATAGGTCGGTCACCGGAAGTAGCAACTGCAGCCTTTGAAAGAATCGAAAGAGAGTCAGTGAAAATGGGTCTGGCAGTAAATGGAGATAAGACGAAATGGATGGTCTCCACTCCCAAAAAGCCTTGTACAACCGAGCAGATAAAAAACATGGAGAAAGTTGGGAATCACAACTTTGAGATAGTCAGTAACTTTATCTACCTCGGCACCTTGGTAACCGAAACGAATGACACCAGTTTTGAGATAAAGCGAAGAATAATACTGGCAAACAGATGCTACTTTGGACTAAGTGAGCAGTTCAGAAACAAGGCCACCTCTCGACAGACGAAGACTACACTTTACAAGACACTGATACTACCCGTGCTGTTATATGGTTCTGAAGCATGGGTACTTGTGAAAGCAGATGAGGCAGTGCTTGGAGTATTTGAGAGAAAGATTCTTCGTAAAATATATGGACCAGTTTGCGTTAACGGAGAATATAGGCGACGTATGAACCACGAGAGGATGAAATAATCTACAAACATTAAATTATAGGAACCGTACTATCGATTCAAATAAAGATTTCATGCATTTTTCTGAATTTTATGTAATTTTTTTTTTCGAAAAACTTTCCTACAGCTCTTTAAAAATCACACTTTACAATATTGACATTTTTTACAAAAATAAACTGGGAAAACCCTTTGAGTTCTGAAAACGTAAAGCTTAAACTTTATAACATAATTTTATTGCCCAAGTAATCCCTAATTGCAAGGAATTCATATTTGCGCCATCAAAGGATTGTGGTTTTAAAGCTATTTCAATAAAAAATATTAATTTGTCAAGTAATATAGGTGAAATTTATATTCATTGTTTAGTGGAGACATTTATCTACAAAACGATGTAAAAACAAGTAAAATCGTCCTAATTTCGGCCGGGCCGAATCTTATATACCCTCCACCATGAATCGCATTTGTCAAATTCTTTGAATAAATTTTTCAAATATATAAGTGCCCGAGAAACACATGGATCCGCTGTACGAGAAGAGAGTCGGAGTCAACCCATATATCGTGGAATCAAGTCAATGCTGTGGCCAACGATATAGTTAGATGGAGAGACCTTGTTTATGCCCTATTTGTTTTGTTGTTTAAAGTCATACCAAAATTTCAGCCAAATTGGATGTGAATTGGCCTTCTAGAGGCTCAAGAAGTCTAGTCGGGAGTTCGGTTTATTCATCGATTTAGAATCCCAAGAAATCAAATAGGTAGATGATTGATTCAAGAAGCAAAATTTCAGCCAAAACGGATAACAATTGCGCCCTCCAGAATCTCAAGAAATCAAATCGGAGATCGGTTTATATGGCAGCTAAATCACAACCAGGACCGATTTGGCCCATTTACAATTGCAACCGACCTACACTAATAAGAAGAATTTGTGAAAATTTGCATGAGTCTAGCTTTATTCCTTCGAAAGCTAGCCTACTTTCAATGGACAGATTACATATATCAGAGTATGAGCTCTCAACCCGTCTACTTGTCACATCTTTTGTAGGTCATGAAAGAAGCCGATGAGCAAAATTTCAGTCAAATCGGATAAGAACTGTGCCCTCTGCGGGCGTAAGAAGACATATTAATGGATCGGTTTATATGATGGCTCCATCCAAATCTGAACGCATTTGCAATCCTCAACAACCTATCAGATATCTTTATTCGTTCGACCGTTATCGAACGGCAGGACATGGCTATATCACTTGATTATACTCGAATGGTATAAAAGCCAGCTAAACATCAGCAAATGAATACGTTCTTAGTTCGCCCTTTCCGAATCTTGGGAACACACCACTATGGATTATATTAAACATTTAGACGTGAATACTTTACTTTGTTGCGAAATAACCAAAAATTTTAGTTTCTTGGGGCCGTAGAAGCCTTATCGGGAGACCGATGTATATGGGCTTTATCAGGTTATACACCACGGATGTTCGAAGCAATAACAGAACACCAAATTAAAATCAAATTACATATGCGACTTTCAGTGGCTCAATATCTCAAATCGGATGATATGGACGGACATGACTAGATGACTTGGAATGACAAGGCGGTTAAGAATATATATACTTTATGGGTTTGCAGATCAATTTTTTCGAAGTATTTTAAACAAACTGAATAGATCAGTATACTTCCCAGAAAAAATTTCGGCTTAATATTGACTGATTAAAATGGTATTGGTTTATAAAAACTCTCAAGTTGATTAAATGCCTCGATAATTTTTTACATAGAAATTATTTTTTTGTTTGTATCAGAACAAGTAATTGGCAAAACGGCATTGTTGAACACATTTTTAATTTTACAAATTAAAATTAATATTTAATACTATAAATTGTGTGAATCAATTTCTGCGTTCTCTTGTGTTCTCCTTTACATATATCTAATATGAAGACCTGCGAATGAGCCAAATATATGTCTAGCTTCTATCATATACAGACACATTGTAGCGTGGCTAAGCAAAAAAAATATCAAGAAAAATAGAAAGTGTGGATTTCATATATTTCTCCATAAAATATTTGTAAACTAACTTTCCTGATGACGAAAGTTAGTTTACAAAGTATTGTAAAGTAAGAACAATTCATTTTAAAAAGTGTTGTAATAAATATGTAAATTATTTTGTTCATAATTCTCTTTACCAACGGTGTCTCCGATAATAAAGAGCGGCTCATAAGAGAAAGGCAAATTTTCTTCTTTCATTTAGAAGAAAAAATAAATATTTCAAGGCAATATATTACATATTTTTTATTTATTATATCGGTTAAAAAGTTATCAAAGGGACGAGACAACTTCAAAAAAATTGGTTTATTGAGTTAATAACCGCCTTAATTACATTTTAGAGCTCATCCTCAATTGAAATCAGCGAATGTTTTAATTGAATGTACAAATACCTCGTTCAAAATTGCGCCCTCTAGAGGCTCAAGAAGTCAATATCCGAGATCGGGTTATATGGCAGCTATATCAAAACATGGACCGATGTGGCATTTATAATTGCAACCTACCTATACTGGTAGGAAGTATTTGTGCAAAGTTTTAAGTGCATTCCGTTTTTCCTTCGCAAGTTAGCGTGCTTTCGACAGACAGACTGACCTTAGAATGTCCAGAGGACCAAGAATTTACAACTAAGTACTCCCATCCTCTGGTGGAAGTTATAGAAAGTGTAGAGCACAAAAAACCCGGGGAATATGAATAAATTCCAAATATAACAAATTGGAGGACATTGTAGAGACTAATGGTATGGAAAAACGGAGCTGATGATGAAAGTTAGAGATCTAGCGATATTGTACGTAAAATGCTAAGATTGCATTTTATATATGTGTATTAATTATCATGCATTAAAAAAAAAGAAATGGTAACATTAAAAAAATAAAATATATTTTTTACGCAATATATTTCACCTTTCATCTGCAATTTATTCCAATGAAATAAAAAGTTTGTTTTTAATGTCTTCTTTTTTAATGTATCAATTATTTATTTTTATTAGAACAGTAACAAGGTTTTCCAAATAAATTGGTTTATGGAGTTAAAAACCACTTTAATTGGATTTTTGAGCTCATGAATCCAAATTGCAAAATTGTTAATTAATAACACAATTTCCTTCATAGGTCCGATTTCAGCAAATTTTATAATTGATTGCTCAAATTTCTGAATTGAAGTTAGTTTTTCATTTTTTCTGAACTCATCCAAATTTGTTATTTAAAACAGCAAACATCTTTGCTAAAACATTAGTTTTTGTCTGCTGGAAATTGGAAGCAGACATTACTGCTACTTTAGCAAACAAAGGGCTGCTCTATTAAAAAAAAACTTCGGTCAGCTAAATCAGCAAACAAAGTCTGCTGTTTTAAGTAAATAAATCTGTTAAAAAAAATGTTATGCCATTTTTTATGTTTGTCTGTTATTTGGTTTGATTACTTTAGGCATTTTTTAGAATGTTTTATGAAATTTTGTTGGAAGCGATTATTTTAATTTGTGGAATATTTCTGTAAAGAAGCATTAATTGGTATACATTTCGTAATGTAGCTGAGCTCCCCCTCTTTTTTGTTATTGCTCTTCTAATGTGTACATGAAGTCAAATAAAACATCTCATTCGAAATTTCAATTTTCTGAATATTTTAAAAATCGTACAAAAATTTTGGCTTCTACTGCCTTAAAGAGCAAAATGGTATGAAAGATATATATCATAGCTATGTATAAATCTAATTGAAGATTTAAACACGTATTGGGTCGTCAAATAAACCATCTCGTGCCAAATTTTATAAAGATCGGACCAATACAGCCTTACAAGGACATATTGGATGAGAGGTACATATATAGGAACTGTATCTAAATCTGAACCGATTTTCATGAAATTGTGAACTCGTATTGGAATGTCAAATTAAACATCTTATGCCAAATTTTGTAAAAATTAAAATTGTGGGTGTTACAGCTTTAAAATTCAATATCTCATGAAAAATATATACAGGAGCTATATCTAAATCTGGATCGACTTTTATGAAATTTTGCACATGTTTTGGGACGTTAAATAAAATATGTCATGCAACATTTTTTTCAAAATCGGACGCAAATTAGTCGTAGTCGCTACTACAACCTTTATAGGCCGAATCGGATGAAATATATATTTGGGAGCTATATCTAAATTTGCTCCGATTTTTCAAACTTTCATGACAATCGGACAACAAATGCGACCCGTGCCTTGATCACAAGAACACAAGGACAGACAGACGGACATAGCAGAATCAAATCAGGAAGTGATTCTTAGTCGATCGGTATACTAATCTATGGGTCTAGCTTTTCTCCTTCTTAAGGTTTCAAACATAAGCATAATGTTATAATACCCAGTACCACAGTGGTGGTGTAGAGTATAAAGATTATGGGAAGTATACTTTCAGTGCTGATTATAAACATCCACTGAGACACATTTACACATTCAAGTGTGCATCAAGCGGAGATCCTTGCAATTAGAGAACTGGTGGAATGACTTACATTTAATGTCATTCGAATATAGGTATTAATACCTCCTCAGACAGCCAGGCGGCTATAAAATCCCGGGGGAACAAATTTCCGAATTGAAAAACTGCTCGCCACCGCAGAGCTGCCAAAATACGATGGCGCTATCGATACTATAGATTTTTTTTAGGTTTTGGCTGATTATTGATTGATAGTTTTCCTATCGATACTATAGGCAAAGTCTCACCATTTGTAAATTTGATCAACAAATTCGTGATTCTGTCGTGAATTTATCCCAATCTCCCTATTATTAATTGTCCTTCTTCTTGAGTATTTCAAGTATCGTTCGAATCGGCCCGTAACCTAATATTGCTTCCTTATTAAATCTCTCGTTTTTGGTTGTTGAGGGCGCAATTTACACTCGTTTAGACTAGAATTTTGTACAATGATTTCTTTTGTGATTTCTCAGGGAATTTTAGAGCGGAATGGCTTGCGAGACTAGGAACATTCCAGGGGAACTGGAATTTGTTGGTATGCGTCTAGCGTCATGTAAACTAAGTGTTCAGGAACAGGACAGAAGGAAAACGTATGATCACTGGTCATAGAGTGGAGGTTGTGAACACTCCAAAATGATTTGGCCCAATTTAGACTTAAGAGACACTTTACTGTCGCTGGCTAGATTCTCAGTCATTTTGTCTGTCATGACAGGTCGCTGGTCAAAAAGAGTTCCACTTTAGGTCCTCATTTCTTTGAGAACTTGTCTAATTTGGCGGATGTGAACTTACGCATTTCTTAGAAGAAAAGTTTTATCAACATTTGTTATTAGAAACAAAATTTCGAAAATTTGTCTTTGAAAAAGTATTAGTTGCAATATTGTCTTAGAAAAGATTTTAATTAAACTTTATACTCAGAAACCATGGGCCCGGGGCTGCGTAAAATTTTGTTTTCAGAAAAAAATTTTATTGCTTTTTATTGATTTTGTCTACGGAAAACAAGATCTGACAAGACAAAATTTGTTTTAAGAGAATATTCCACAAAAATCTTGTTTACAGAAAAATTTTTTCTTTGAAAAAAATTGTATTGAAAGTTTGTCTTAAGAAAAAATATTTTGAAGACGCTCGGGCCTCCCTACGACGGTGATGCAAACGTATGGAATTTACTTAAAATGTCAAGAGGCATAAGATAATGACATGTGCCAATTTATCGTGAGAATCGATCCGTTGACTGCCATATTATACTAAATCGGTTGAACATATGTAAAATGCAAATTTGCCCAATTCGCTTTAAAAAGCTCAACAACTTGTGAATGTTCATATCCGCTAAATCAGACTGGTTATCAAAGAAATGAGGACCTGAAGTGAAACTGCTAGTCCGGGACACACACAAAAGGTGCTCTAAAGTCTATTCTTCTTCGATGTCCTCAGAGCTTCTGCAAAAGTTGTTGCTGGCAACCTCTAGTCTGTCAGCATGTTTTCCGATTAGACAGATACAATGACTTAGACGGCTGTTCTAGCCAGTGACAGCAAAACGGTAGTCCTCTTGAATGCTCACAGCTCCCTCTTTGTGACAATCCATCTTTCGTTGTCCTTCGGGCCTGGTCCCGAGAACTTAGCTTACATGTCGCTAGAGGCATGCCCAACGATTCCAGTTTCCTTGGAATGTGTAAGGCAGTTCCTAGTTTCGCAAGTTCGTCCGCTTTACGATTCCCTTGGATATCTCTAGGTGAATTTCGAACTGTTCAGCCATTTAGTTGCGAGATCTGCGACAGTCGAGGGCGGATTTGTATTCAGATATACGTTCCCCAGGGATTTAATGGCTGCCTGGCTGCCTGAGTAGATATTTATGCCAATCGTCGTAATGACATTATGTCTAAGACATTCCACCACTTCCCTAATTGGAAGGATATCCGCTTGATACACACTGCCGTGGTCAGGTAACCTTTTCGATATGACCAGTTCTAGATCTTTAGAGTACACCCAAAGCCCACTTAGTCGTATAGTTTGGAACCATTTGTATAGAAGTCTATGTAACTTCTATTACCAGGGATATCGTTATTCCATTCGGTTCTATCAGGAATAGTGGTACAGGACTTTTTATCAAAAAGCGGCTCAGGTAGGGTGTAATCCACATTTCCTGGAAAATCGGATATTGTATCAAGGATAACATAGTGTCCGTAGCCGCCACATAACCAAAAAGAAAGCTCCCATATTCTATCGGCAGTGGTCGCAGCAATGTGCCTAGCCAAAATGCCCAGAGGCATTAGATGGGTACTTTTTTGGAGTAAAAGTTTATGGAACTCCTGTGTGGATGGAACTGTTGTGTGGATGGAACGGCTTTTTAATTTGCTCCACAGGAATATCTTTAGACCTTATAAAAGATACTTATTTTGCACAGACATTTTACATGAATAGTTACATCAGTAATGAGGTTGGTGTCTGCGTCTGGAGCGGCATATCTATAGCCCAGGCGACTTGTCTGCACCGGTCCAAATTTCGGATGTGCCGCCCCACCCCCAAACCCACCAAATATATTTATAGACCAATCACGACTATATGAGACTCAAATGAAAGGTATTTGCGAGTATAATACGAAGCGGATACCCAAATGTGGGACCAAACGTGTGGGGGACCGTCCCAACCCCCCAAATCACCCCTAAATCGGATATATTTACCGACTATGACAATATGGGGCTCAAATGAAAGGCAATGTGGGACCAAGTTTCTGAGAGTCCCCCCTTTCCCCAAAACACTCCAAATAGGACTTATTTATTGACCATGGTAATATGCGGCTTCAATAAACGATATTTGAATGTGGAATGTGAATCTGATATCCAAATATTGGACCAAGTATTTGGGGGGCCGCCCCTCCCCAAAATCATCCCCCAAAGAGGACGAATCTACGGCCATAGTAATATGGAGCTCAAATGAAAGATCTTTAGGAGTAGAATACAAATCTGATATCGTAATGTAGGACTATGTATTCGGGCCACCGCCCCTTCTCCAAAAAAAAAACTCCCCAAAGGTAAAAATTTACCGACCATGCCCATATATGAAAGATATTTGAGATTAGAAAACGAATTTGATAACCAATTTTGGGGCAAAGTGTTTAGGGGCGCCTCATCCTATAAACTCCCCTAAAACCAATGGCAATTAACTTAATGGAATTTCAAAGAAGAGCACAATGATGATATTTTTTTCAGGGCCAGGTGTCTGAGGGACTACCTCACCCTCGAAAACACCCCAAAATAGGATAAACGTATTTACTGACAATGACAACATGGGGCTTCCATGAGAATATCGGACTTAAATAAAGTCTTTAAGAATAGAGTACATCTAATCTCCAAACTTAGATGACCCTTAAACTGCCGAGCGAATTCATAGACCAATAGAGATCATATGTTATTCAGATAAACCATTTATATTGTTATACTCTTAGCCCAGCGATATACATATACTATTGTCGAAATATTTATTTCAAGGATAATTATGTTTCATATAAAGTAAAAGAAGGCTCGGTGGAGCGGGCCCGGTTCAGCTAGTTGTTCATAATTGTTAAAAAACCAACTTCAACTGTCCTAATTAAATTCAATAATTGGTGTTGTTATTTTTCCCATCAGTAAAATTTTTTGTTTTCTTCAGTCATTTTATTGCGGATAAAAAATCAAATATATTGTGTTAGGATATTAAAACAATAACCTTATTATTTTAACATTTGTAGAGCTTTTTAATGGTATATCCATATGGATCTCATTGGTTAACAAAATCGTTTAGTTTATACGATGTTACCTGGGGTCTGTGTATTTGACGAAAAAAGCCTGATGTGTTATTGTAACCAAATGACGAAATGCATCCTATAGTGGTTGGTGTGTGTTGCGATCTCAGGCCTTCCTTTTCCATAGCAAAAAGATCTCCGTTCATTAAGCTCGTCTTGAAAGAGAAACAAACAAAGAAAAAAATCTAAGTTAACTTTTTCATCCGCAATTGAATTTTTTTTAACCTGTCTTTGGTGAACAAAGTTTGTGTTTACAATTGGTTGGAGCATCAGCATTTGCATTGGGTATTTCGTTTCTTTATGTCTTTTATAATTATATCCCGCGCCGTCCCTGTAAAGTGTATAATAAAGAAAATATTTTTATATATAAAAAAAAAACCGTAATGGGGTGCAAAAAATGAAAATATATTTCTTTGGGATAGAAGCATTTTGTTTTTGCATTCAGTGGTGTATGCGTACATATATTTGGTTGATAAAGTACAAATTATCAACGCAATTAATCTCTTTGTTTAACATTTTTTTATTGATTATACCATGTATAATTGATGAAATTTAAGTCAATACTTTGGTTCGTAATTGGGCTGAAAAAGGCATGATTGGTAAAGAAATGCGGCGAGTATCTTGAGTCCAAAAAACGACCGAGAGGCCAAGGAAAAGTCCCTTAGTCGATCCGTAACGTACACTGCATCACTTCACATTAAATAATGGGATCGGACCTTTCGTCAAATGTATATACTAACTTTTCGGTAATTAGTTAATTTGTTCGCGTAATCAATTCATTTAATTTATAGATTTCTGATTTCAGTCGAAAGAATACGTTCGACAGTAATTAACATTTTTGCACCACTCCAAAATTGGTATCAGAGCGAGATGGTTCACCCACACACACCCATAAATATGAGAAATAGAGTTTTTATTATTGTAACAGCAAATTTGTTTCTTATGGTGATTTCGATTGTGAAAAAAGTGCAGCATTTTTTCGGCATGTTGCACTGAGATCGAAATTTTGTGTTCGATTCTCCAAAAAAGTGTAACCCCACCACCGGGTAAATGTTCGTTTGTAATGGTGTTGCCCACTGAAAGTGAAAAAATGCTGCATTTTCTACACCGTGGCTAGGCTAGGATGGAGAATGCCGCACTTTAAATCAGCTGCTATCATCTCATGTGCATGCCACCGTTCAAGCAAATTTTGGTTGAAAAGAAGAAGAAGAAAACAATTTGTAGAATGTTTGGCAAAATATTAAAAAGAAATACATAAAAAAAGGAAAAAGTAATCGCGTTTTATTTAGCTAACGGCATATTAGATGCATTGCTACATTTTACAGCATTATTTGGTTGAAATTACAATATACAGGCATATTAACATGTTCGATTGAAAATGTAAAAAGTGTAAAACTATGAGAGGGATAAGGCAGCATTCCCAAAATGTTGTCCCGTATAAGTGCAACATTAGTGTAACATTTTTTTTTAGAATCGAAATCACCATTAGACACAACGTCAACGATTTTTCGATAAGTCAATTCAAGCATAAGAAGTTTTCTAAAATAAGGTGCCAGACTTTCTTTTTGTTCACTTGGAAACTGGCTTATAATGGTGCAAATCTAAAGAAGTTATATCAAGGTAAAATACAGAAAAACTTATAGTCTTGCTGAAATTTTACGACTCTACTGACCGTGAACAAGCCCATGCGATTTGGAATGCTCCTGTTTATTTCAAGCTTGACGACAATACGAGTATCAAAATTCTCTATGCAATATAACTGCTTTCAAGACAATTTAAATGGATATTATACCCTTTTTATAAAACTTTAACATGAAAATTTTAAAAAGTATGATATGTACATATGTTTATTTTAACATTTGCCTTCTTACCTTTTTAAAATTCTCGTTCAATAAATAAATAGATTAGGTTAGGTTGAGGAGAGGGTGCAGATATTAACCCGCCTCATGCCACTATGGTCATACGCTCTAAATACTAAAGAAGTTACATCGAAAAAGAAAATCTTGGTTGGAAATTCCGTGCAACTTACAAAATCCTTAATTGTTTTCCACGCCCCTAAGTTGGTTCATGGCTGGTATTGTGTCCCACACATGCATGCGCTTTTGTCTCCCACGCCTTTAGCTCGGCAGTTCCATGGCCTTCACTGCCAAATCGTCTGCTTTTTCGCGTTAACACCACACCACCTCACGCATTCCGTGATCGTAGGGATCTCCGACTGCAGGACCGTATTATGGTACGGAAGTCTAAACCAGATCTCAGTTCTAAAAGTTCAGAAAAAGCGGGATAAGTAAAGATATTGAATATAATACAGAGCTAAAAAAAATATTATCCAGTGTTAAAGGGCATTGAGAAGCTTGTCGAATTTTACCGACGTAAATAAAACCTAAGAAATTACAAAAGATGACTATCGAAAATTAATTCAACTTTCGATAAAGTTCTTGGTGATGTACAAGAAGCAAATGCAAATTAGCTCATGAACATTCCATTAAGGACCAGGGGTTAACTTCTCATATATCACTGAGTGCTGTCCGATTCAAGTCTAAGCTCAATGATAAGGATTCGAACCCAAGCGTTCATCATCATATACAATTCCAACATATTACAATAAAATTTCTATCACCAAGTATCATGCATAAGCGTATGCAAAGACAAAAAGCCAACAAGTGAAAAGGCGTTAAGTTTGGCCGGGCTAAACTTTGGACCAACCCGGGAATATATGTAAACCACCTTTCGTCATAATCCGGGGAAAACTGCATAATTTATGCCCCCATAGCAGCTTTATCTAAATACATATGTTTTTATTCCAATTGTCTTTTGTAGACTTATTAAAAAAAAAACATTGAATGATGAATACTTTTTTTGACCGCTGTATGTCCGGGCTAAATTTGACACGGATATTGAGTGGTCTATTAAGTACAAGTCATTGTTCAATTTTGTAGAACAAAATATTGGTCTTTTTGATAGCCATATCCAAATATAGACCGATCTGAACAATAAACGATATGAATGTCGGAAAGCCTAACATAAGTCACTGTGTCAAATTTCAGCCAAATCGGATTATAAATTCGCCTTTTATGGCGCCAAGACTTTAAATCCGATCTGATCCAAATAGCAGAAAATTGTCGAAGAACCCAACGCAACTCACTGTCCCAAAATTTCGTCGAAATCGGACAATAAATGCGCCTTTTATGGGCCCAAAACCTTATATCAAGTGATCGGTCTATATGGGGGCTATATGAAGATATAGTCCGATATAGCCCATCTTTGAACTTAATCTTCTTATGGACAAAACAAGAATCTGTGCAATGTTTCAGCTCAATATCTCTATTTTTAAAGACTGTAGCGGGATTTCAACAGACAGACGGACGGACATGGCTAGATCGTCTTAGATTTTTACGCTGATCAAGAATATATGTACTTTATAGGGTCGGAAATGGATATTTCGATGGATTGCAAACGGAATGACAAAATGAATATACCCCCATCTATTGGTGGTGGGTACAAAAGCCCATATATATTTCTCTTATTATGGAACTATCCGTTTCAGTTGCAATTCTGATTGCAGTTCTAAATCGAAGATAACGATTTAGTTGCTAAAAAAATGTAACTTCCTCATAAAAGCGTTGTGTTTGTCGTAGCGAAAACCCCGACGTTTTAGTTTTCCATGTGGTTGTTTGACCAAAAGTCCTACATTTCTACTCTTTGATTGGATCTTTTATCAATATGCATGCTCCATCACCTGTTGCAATGTGTTTTTTGCTATCGAACCTGATAACTTACATCTAAAACGATGAATACGTTCCTAAGACTCATATCTTGTTTTATGTCCTGCACTAATGAGAATGATAAGATAGTTCCATCCAGGCAAGAGGAAATATTAATGTTTAGAAAATCATCACTTGCTTGCACGGAAGCAAAATGGAACATGTTTTGGCCCCTTTTACGTTAAATGTAGGACATGTGATTGACGGATGATAACCTAAAAAATAATAATTGCCAACTTGTGAAGTTTCTAAAACTCCAAAATGCAAATAACGAACCAATTGTTGCAAAGAATAAATGTAAGAGTCTGTGTGAGACACGTTTTCCTACATCATTAGACATCAATTTTTAATGAAAATCTCATCGATTCCTACGCTAGCCAAAAACTCTGTCACACTTCCATGTTTTGTGGAAATTCCACTCACCCTTAGCAAGGCGGTGTCCTTTTGACCTCACAGAGAATAATGTTTGTTTAAATGATGATTAAAGAGAATGCACAGATTCTACTTTGTATTTTAATAAGTTCCACAGTATTTCACTACAACTAGTTGAAAAAAGTTACAGCAAGGAAAATATTTCAATAAATAGTGATTCAGACAATCTTTCAGATAATGCTATCAATAATTTAATGTGACTTATAAATACACTCTAAAATTTTATTGGGGGCTCAAGAAGTTACATTCGGGGATCGATTTACATGGGATCTACGGCTTAAATTAGATCATAAACGCACTGTGCGTACGTATAAAATTGAGGCTTCTACGGTTTTGAAAAGTAAAGTCGAAGCCCATGGAGAAACCCACTGTTCTAAATTTCAGCGAAAGCGGGCATTAAATGCAGCTGTTATGGGCTTAAGGCCATAAAACAGAGGTGGGTAAAGAAATTAATGTTCGGCTATCCAAATTTGTACACTCCCACAATTTATCGTTTTCGAATGATATATTACAATAGGCAGAGGCTGGTGTGCCTGGTAAAGTTGTAGTCCATTTGGTAAATTATAGCAAATTAAAATAAGGGAAGAAAGGTAAATTTTTGTTTCTGGAATATATTTTTCACTTTAGGCGAAAACTCCGACAATCATCTGACATGTTTCTTAGTTTTTTAATTTTGCTGTCAATTTTACAGCTAATCAAAACACTGTGCCTTGCTAGACGCAAGCTTCTTAAGTATTTGTGGTGGATCTGATAACATGAACCACAGTAGCTGACATAACCTTCATTAAAGTACATACCCATTCAACAAGACACCAGACGTCCTTGCAATCTCCAAACTGGGAATAGCAATTGAAAATCCATACAAAAGCCTAGCCGAACAAAACCCATTCAAGGTGGGGGAAATAACGGCCGAGAGAGAGAGATGAATGACCATATATAACAAGTAAAATACGTACAGACACGCAGCCTTGTTCAACGAGTGGGTATGTAGTTGGGTGCACATGTGCACCAATAAATATATGTGCGACTGCTTTTCTTTGCAAAGATGACTACATTAGTGTGGGTTCGTTTGCTGTGAGTTTTCCTTTATCAGGTTTGGTTTTATAGGTGTATAAAATAGTAATGTTGATTTTTAAGAAAAATCCGTTTATTATAATAAAAAAATTAATTGATACATAATTCAAAGTACTGTTCATTTCAAGCCACTACTTCCTCCCAATTTCTAGTGAACTTCGTGTTAGAAGAACTGCTCCGACTATGAGGTAAATAATGAATTAAGCCAATTTCTGATACCATGTTCTGGTATGTGCCCACTACTGTTCTAAGTTGAATGTTTATGGTCTCTAATATCGTTTTCGTTAATTGATGGGAATCAAATGATTTATGTACTGGTCCCCTGTGATAGTTTGACTTGATTTCTACAGCTCAAATGCAAATAATATGGGCAGCATGCATATCTGGCTTGGATTTGACTAATTGGACTTACATTTCACTGGACTTTTGTGTTTTGGGTTACCATAGCGTAGACATTATCTATCACCAGTTACAATGCAATGGACAAAACACGATATCTTCTCGAATGAAATAATGTCATCAGACCTCCCCGCAAGCATCTGCCTTAGCCACAATATTTGATATTATTAAAGTGACTGGAAAAATTGTGTGTTTACTAAATACTGAATACAGCCCTGGTCCACCAACCGCAGTCGAAACAATTTTGCGAATTCGACTATTCAACCCCATTCTCGAAATGGATAAAGGTACTCAAACATTTTTTTATGAAAACTTGTGATGCCAAGAAACTGACCCATGACATTAGGTCATAAAATGTGAGCTATTCTTTGTATTGCTTGCAAAACACCATTTAGAAGCTCAAAAGATCTCCCAAATTCTTGTCAGTGCGGATGTCTCAGGTAGTAAGATAATAGTAAGATGTGGGCTATTCAGTTATTATGTTACAAATTTCGGCGAATTAGTATTTTACGCTTATTTTAATTTGCTTACAAATTGATGTTATGATTTCAACATGATGTTGTCCAATTTTAAACAATTGATTTAAATGCTTTTTAAATCCATAAAATACTACAAACATACTAAAAATATTTTTTTTATTTCAAGTAAAAAAAATTTCACCAATTTTTTGCGAAAAGCCAATTACATTCTGCTCAAATGGCGTGCACTATTCTTTCGAACTTCAAAAGAATCGTTCAATAATCCTTTTTTGATAGAAAGGATGTTGAGTTCAAGTTTCATTCAACTGTTGTTCAATATGCCGATATTTTGCATCGTGTCTTTAGAAGTCCTAAATTTTGCCAACCTTTGGAGAAAAAATAAAGAAGGTGGTAGAAACGAAAACTTGAAATTTATTTTTACGAAGAGATATCAACGTATTTGTAGTTGCATTGAAAAAATTATTAACTTTGCTCAATCAAAAAATTTGTTCATTCAATTAAAAGAATTTGCTGAAATCGGACCTTTCATAAATTTGGGTTATTGATTGAACATTTTGCAATTTGGATTTATGATGAGCTCACAATCCAATAAAGGTGGTTAATAACTCCACAAACCAATTTATTTGAAAGTTTTCCTTTCTTTTAAATAAGGTTTGTTCTGTTTTAATAAAAAGTGGCCCTCCCAGCACGCTCAGCCACAGTGCTACGACCGTGCCCAAAAATGGCAAAAGTCAACTTATTCGGAATGTAAAATGTAAAAGCGATTGGTAGAAAAACATTCTAATTACAATAAATGCAAAATTTAGTTCCAATATCTCAAGAAGTTTTGTGTATATAGAGGTTAAAATCCAATATTCGCTGATTAATAATGAAAATTAAAAGCTGCATTTGATCTCATAGATTTTAATATTTAGAGTGACGGTCGGTATAACCCAGAGCCAGTTGTTTAGTTCAGGGGTGTAGTAAATAATGCGGTAGTACATTTTTTTGAATATAAATTTACGGAATTTATGGAATTTTCAGTTAATCAAAACTGAAATACTAAGTAAGACGAACTCGTTTAAGTGTATCCCAACATAAGTAGATCAGGCGAAAATGTTCAAAAACGTTCGCCCTACACTTTTGCTTTTGAAGTCTTAAAAAGTGTGTTCTTAAACCTGTAAAAATATCAGCTGCATTTGCCTGCATCAACAAAAGTTGAAAAACTTTTTAATACAATATATTTGGATACACTCATAGAAAAAAGTTTGCTGAAAATAGCAAACGCTGTCTGCTGATTGTTAGTAGTTAATTTTGCTGCTTTAAAGCAGTAATTCAGCAGGCTTATTGCTGAAAAACCAGTTGTTTGCTGAAAATAACTGCTTCTTAATTTATGATGGGTTTGTTAGAAGAAATAAAAAGAAACAGAAGATTTTTTGAAAGAAATGAGGAAAAGAGGTTGCGGTCACACACCCACTCTGCACACAAAAGGATAACCTTTCGTTGTTGGACAATACTTGTCATGCATTGTACACATATGTAGGTATATCAAATCAAAGGTGGACGCAGCCAGATTTTTGGAAGTTTTTTTAGACAGATTCAGATGTATGTCTCAGTGGTTGTTTACATTCCATAAGGCTTTTTTCATTTAATAAAGATAGAAGTAAAATCAGCTATAAATGAGCTCTCGATAGTGTGGGCATTAGCAGAGCAATAAAATTGACTAGAGACTTTGCACAACCTTTATACCAATATACCTATGGCAGCAACGGCTATGTGTATAAAGATATTTTGATCAGGCAACTTCCCTTCTATTATATTCTACGAATAGAAATCTTCTCGTCCAACATAATTTGTCATGGTCATTTACTCGTGGAAAAAATTCCAATGTAATAAAAACTCATGAAAGGCCGTCAAAGGTAAACATAAATAATAGAGCAAAATAAAAAAAATCCTAACAGATTTTTTTCCAATATTTTACTAGATAGCTCCCACATAAATTTTGATTTGACATCTTGTGTTCTTGGAAGCCGTAATTGTTTTACGATTCGGCTAAAATTTTGAACGCATTGGGATATTTTGACTTACAACATTTATGGTAAGTATTGTCCAAATTGTCTGTAACTTGATAAAGCTTTCATATAAACTGATCCCCCGAATAGTCTTCTACCGCTACTAGGGACCGTAATTTGTTCAGTGTTCACACTGTTGAAGATATGAAACACCTTTATCAAATGATAGGTGAGAGATAGAAATAAGGCATATGGAACACCAGAGCGTAAAGAGTTAATTGACGATCGAATAAAACGGGAAATGAAAAAACTTTACTATTTTTATGTAAAATAAATCACAGCCTAGAAAAACAATGTACGTACGAACAATATATTGAGTAAAAACGGCCTAGGTAGGTCCAAAGGATATACGCAAAAAAGACCCGATTGCATTTACAAACGTTTGAACTGATCATTAAACCTTTTTAAAGACTCAATCTGTTTTCCCTTTACATTTCCCACTTTCCGAGTTAGCCTATATTTAGCATGATTGAGGAGAGGTCCAAAACAAATCTATGTTTCAAATTTGAACAGCATTTTGTGGGCTATTCCAAAACTTGAACTTATATGGTTCATTTTTGGTCGAAAGTCTTCTATAATAATAAAAAATATCTGTACCATGTTTTATCCACCTAAATTAATTCCTTCTATTTTTGGCCAACTTTACTATGAACTCACGACACTGTGCTCCGCTGAACCCTCTTTTATAATACGCAGAACAAAAACGTTTTTATATTTGAAATCTAAAAGTCTACGCCTCATGTTTGCATCCTGACTTTAAAGATTTGTATACAATACTAGCTGACCCGGGCCCGCTCCGCTGCGCCTTCTTTAACTTTATATGGAAAAAAGTTTCCTTGGAATATTTATTTTCGGGGTGTTTTGGGGAAGGAATGATGCCCTAAATACATGGTCCTACATTTGGATATCAAATTCGTATTCTACTACTTTATTTGGGCCCCTTTTTGCGATGGGTGGGTTCAATTCTTGCTCTACCCCCCAATACCTTCCATTTAAGCTTTACATTGACATGGTCGGTAAATATGGCCGATTTAGGGGTGTTTTAGGGATTGGGGTGGTCCCCCAAACACTTAGCCTGGAAAATATATCAGCATCGTGCTCTATTCTCATATATTTATATATCATTTATTTGAACCTCATATTTTGGGAAAGGGGTAGACCCCCAGAAAATTGGACCCGAAAGGTGGCCCGTTTGAGCTCCAAATTGACATGGTGGGTAAATATGGCCGATTAAGGAGTGGTTTGGGGGTGGGGGTGGTCCCCCAAACACTAAGCCCGGAAAATATGTCAGCAACGTGCTCTATTCTCATATATCTATATATCATTTATTTGAACTCCATATTGCCAATGGCCTCAAAATTGGATATCAAATTCGTTTTCAAATCTCATTTAAACTCCCTATTGCAAAAGTCAGCAAATATGTCCGGTTTGGGGTATTGGCTCTGAAAACTATAAATATTTAGTTCCACTTTCTTTACGACCCAAATTGTCTTGGTGAGTAAATACGTTCTGTTTGGGGGTTGTTATGGTGGTGGGACGTCCCCTAGACAGTTGGTCCCTAATGTTGATATCAGATACGTGGTCTACTCTCAAATACCTTTAATTTGAGCTCCATATTTCCATAATCGGCAAACATGATCGGCTTGGGGGGTGTTTTGGGGGATGGGCGGCCACTCAGTGAGTTGGCCTTGAAAATATGTATCGGATTCGTGTTCCACTCTAAAAACCCTCTTATTTGTGCCTCATATTGCAAAAGTCAGCAAATACTTACTAATTGGATGGTGTTTTTGTGGAGAGGCGGCCACCCAAGCCACCCACCCACTTGGACCCATATTAGTATATCAGATTATAATTCTACACTCAAATACCATTTATTTAAGCCCCATATTCCCATGGTCAGTAAATAAGTCCTGTTTTGGGGGGTGTTTTCAGGAAGGGGTCCACCCCCCCCAGAAACGTGGGCCCACATTTGGATATCCGATTCGTATTCTACTCGCAAATACCTTTCATTTGAGTCCGATATTGCCATGATCGGTAAATATGTCCGATTTAGGGGTGTTTTGGGGGTTGGGTGGTGTTGTGGGGGTGAGGTGGCCCCATAAACACTTTTCCCAAATATTGACATCAGATTCTTGCTTTACTCCCAAAGACCTTTCATTTGAGCCCCATGTGGCTATAGTCGTAAATGTGTTCCCTTTGGGGAAGGTTTTTGGGGAGAGGCGGCCCCCCAAACACTTGGTCTCATATATGGATATCAGATTCTAATTCTACACTCAAATACCTTTTATTTAAGCCCCATATTCTCATGGTCAGAAAATAAGTCCTGTTTGGGGGGTGTTTTGGGGAAGGGGTTGACCCCCAGAAACGTGGTCCCACATTTGGATATCAGATTCGAATTCTACTCGGATATACCTATCATTTGAGTCCCATATTGCCATGGTCGGTAAATATGTCCGATTTAGGGGTGTTTTGGGGGTTGGGGTGGTCTCCCTAGCTCTTGGTCCGACAATTGAATATCAGATACGTTATCCTAAATACCTTTCATTTGAGTCCCATATTGTCGTGATTGGTCTAAATATATGTTTATTAAGTTTTAGGGTGGGGCGGCCCCCCTAGGTACTCTATCCGAAATTTGGAAACCAAATATTTATTTTTAGGCTACTATAGGGGAGAACACAAAATTTCAGTTAAATCGCACCACTCATCTCCGAGATCTGGCGTTTCTGAAAATTAGAGAAAGGGGGAGGGTCCGCCCCCCCTTCAGATATCAAAAAATGTAGTAGCCTATTTTCTCCACGCGATCATTATGCACCATCTGTGAAAATTTCAAGAAAATCGGTTCAGCCGTTTCTGAGTCTATAAGGAACACACAAACAAACAAACACAAATTGATTTTTATATATAAGATTCACAAAAGTTTACACTCAGGAAAATGTGTTGGTAGAAACAACAATAAAATTTGATGTAACAGTGAAAGTCCGCTGGAAAAGGGACAGAAGAATTTTTTGCAAAAACAGCAAACATTTTCAGATGGTAAAAAGTTTGCTGTAACCTAATAATGCCAAAAATATTGGGTTGCCCAAAAAGTAATTGCGGATTTTTCATATAGTCGGCGTTGACAAATTTTTTCACAGCTTGTGACTCTGCAATTGCATTCTTTTTTCTGTCAGTTATCAGCTGTTACTCTTAGCTTGCTTCAGTAAAAAAGGGTAAAAAAAGTATATTTGATTAAAGTTCATTCTAAGTTTTATTAAAAATGCATTTACTTTCATTTAAAAAATCCGCAATTACTTTTTGGGTAACCCAATACTTTAGGAAGTTGTGTATTACATCCAGGGTTTGAATTACTTGACTATTAGCTTTAACTGTAACTATGAAAAATAAACAAGCAAAAGCAACAGCTGAAGCAATTAAAAAACGGAACTATTTAACTTTACTTCCTAAACAAACTGTAATAGCGTTCAAAGCAATCCAAGCAATATGAATCAATATGAACTTCTTAATTGTCAGTATTCTGTTTTATTACATTTTTCTTGCTTAAACCAGCTCCTTTTTCGGCTTGCATAGTCGAGCAAGTCCACAAAAAACATTAAAAGCAAAAACGTGCTAAACGTGTATTTATCATGTTTTGGTCCATTTATTTCAAATGGCCGGATATGTCCAAATCTAGTGGTCTTTTACAAGTCACAATTCACAATTTCGGCAAAATCGGGTAACAAAGGCGTCTTTTAGAGCTTAAGCCCAAAAATCGGAAAATCGGTTTATATGCCTTCTATTTCTTATTATGGTCCGATTTGGCCCGTTCAAGAACATAAACTGCGTACAACAAAAATATGGGTCTGTGCAAAATATCAGCCCAACATTAAAATTTTTAAAAGCTGTGGCATAATTACGATGGTTGCCTTTTATATTTCGGGATTAGAGAACACAAAAACCTATATTAATCATCGCAAATTGCTTAATTGTTTTTCAAAATATTCCCCATTAAGATGTATACACTTTTGCGTGCGGTTGAACCAAATGTCAAAACACTTTTGCCACTCCGATTGAAGTATCTCCAAAACATGCATTCCTAATGATTCAACTACTTTTTCAGGTGTCGGAAAACGTTGACCTCTCATTTCATTTTTTACGTACCGGAAAGTACGTATCAAAGTCCTGACTTGGCACCATATGACTCGATATTTTGAGTGCTCAAAAACGAAGTTGTTTCATAGTTTTGAAGCATTTCTTTCGACCTATCTATTGGGTTGCCTAAAAAGTAATTGCGGATTTTTTAAAAGAAAGTAAATGCATTTTTAATAAAACTTAGAATGAACTTTAATCAAATATATAATTGCCATTTTGTTCGATAACCTTTTGCCATCTTCCTGGCAAATTTAGTATTCCACGCTCATAGAACTTCTGGCCTTTATCTGCAAAAAACTGAACCAAGTGCGATTTTATAGCCTCATCATTGCCGAAAGTTTTACCGTTTAAGGAGTTCTGCAAAGATCGAAATAAATGGTAGTCTGATGGTGCAAGGTCAGGGCTATATGGTGGATGCATCAAAAGTTCCCAGTCAAGCTCACTCAGTTTTTGGCGAGTGACCAAAGATGTGTGCGGTCTAGCGTTGTCCTGGTGGAATATGACACCTTCACGATTGACCAATTCTGATCGCTTCTCCTTGATAGCTGTTTTCAATTTGTCCAATTGTTGACAGTAAACATCCGAATTAATCGTTTGGTTCCTTGGAAGCAGCTCAAAATATACCACACCCTTCCAATCCCATCAAACAGACAGCATAACCTTCTTTTGGTGGATATCAGCCTTTGAAGTGGTTTGAGCTGGTTCACCATGCTTGGACCATGATCGTTTTCGACTAACGTTGTTGTAAAGAATCCATTTTTCATCTCCAGTTATGATTCGTTTTAAAAACGGATCGAATTCATTGCGTTTAAGGTGCATATCACAAGCGTTGATTCGGTTTTTTAAATGAATTTCTTTCAATACATGTTGTACCCAAATATCAAGCTTTTTCACCAGTCCAAGACTTTTTATGTGATAATGAACGGTTGATTTTGGTATATTTAACTTCTCTCCTATCTCACGCTCAGTTACATGACGATCCAATTCGATTTATGCTTAAAATTTGTCAACGCCGACTATATGAAAAATCAGCAATTACTTTTTGGGCAACCCAATACACGACCCTTTTTTGACACGATTGACAATTTGTGTGGGATCATAGGCGAACATATTTTTTTACGCTCAAATGTTCATGCAATATTGAATGTATGCTCATCCCGCTAATGCTTAAGGTCGTCTCAATCTCACGATAGGTCACATGACGATTATGCAATATCAGTTGGCGCTCAGCATCAATGGTTATTGGAACAACATCTGATTGAAAACTCGCCGAGGAGTGAACTACGACCTCGGTTGAATTCACTATACCATCGATAAACACTGGTTCTTGATGGAGCTTCATCGCCAAATATTGAATTGAATTAAGTTCATCAATGCACTGTTGTTGATTTACCCGGGGTAACTATGAGCACCACACAGGCTGGAACTTTGAGCTCCGACTTGTGTGGTGTCCGTCGTTATCACGGGAAGTTTAGCTGAAAGCTACCGGGCGCGTCCCAAGGTTGCGGATGGTGGAAAACTCTGTTTTAATGCGGAGTAGCTGCAAATGCGACCGCAGGCAGTCAGCGATTTTCGCGAGGAGAGTCTCAGTGAGAAGTCAGGTGGCACTGGCTCTTAATTAAATACTAAGTGCCAACGATATTCGAGATGATAAGGCGAGTAATTGGCGCCTTCAAATAACCAATGGCCAACATCAGCGTCTATTCCCTGGTTAGGGACGGCTGGAAGGAAAAGCTGTAAAGCAAGTGGCTACAACGAGGAACGTATGTGCAATCCCACAAACCCATGCGGTTGGGGCGCTGGGCCAGTAACCCGCCCCCGGAAAACATAAAACTACTATGAAAAACAAAGGTATAGTAAAACGGACCCCCCAACGTTGACAACCCATGCAAATGAAAAAAGGACCATGATCTGCGGATCTGCACCTGGAATGTCCACACTGTTTATAGAGAAGGTGCAGTATACGCGCTGGTGGATGTATTTGAGAAGTACATGGCAGATATTACCGCCTTACAGATAGTGCGATGGATTGGGAATGGCATCACTACAACGCCAAACTGTGATGAACTTTACTATCTACAGCTGCCATAACACGAGACATGAATTTGGGTGTGGATTTGTGGTTAGTCGGAGACTGAAACACCTTGTTTACAGCTTTACTCCGGTGGATGAAAGGCTAGCCACAATCCGCATAAAAGCTAAATTCTACAACATCAGCCTTATTTGTGCCCATGCCCTGACGGAAGACAAGGACGAGAAGACCACGTATATTTTCTCCGAACGCCTAGAGGGAGAATATAATATAAAATCGTTCTGGGATCGTTTTAATGCGAAGATAGGGAAGAAAGACACTTTTGGTCTAACAGTAATGGGTTGAAGCTGTTTGATATCGCCGCATCAAAAAACATGCTAGTTAGTTCCACATAGATTTAGATTTAGAAAATTTCAACATAAAAATATTTACAAAGCCACATGGCTGTCACCCGATCAAAACACAAGGAACCAAATTAATCACGTTATGATAGATGGAGCGAATTTAGATTCGGAACATTACCTTGTTGCAGCAAAGGTTCGTTTGAACATGGCAAGGAAAGTACGATCTGACACTGAACAGATGCTCGACACTAAAAAGCTGCAAACACAACAGATGGCAGCGGCATACTCCACTCGACTGAACCAACTGCTTGATGAAAGTACTCCTTCTTCTGATGATATAATGGTGCAGTGGCAAACCATTGCCCACTCCAAGGAAAATACCGCGAAATCCATACTTGGGTACCGGAAGCCTTCGCAAAGAAATCCATGGTACGACCAGGTGTGTCGAGATGCTACTGAAGCCAAGAATGCGGCATATAGAGCAACCTTGCAATCAGCAATGCGGCGGATAAAGGAGAGGTACCGGGAGAAATAGGAGAGAGGAGAAAGGAAATGGAAAGACGTGAGGGTGAGCGAATTAAGATATACAGGAGTCAGAATGAAGTCCGGAAACTCTACCAAAGAATCAAACATCAAACTGATGGCTTTGGTGCAGGCACTTCCTCCTGCAGAGACTAGGAAGGAAATCTGGTAACTGGCACAGATAGCATGCTGAGGATATGGAAAGAACACTTTACGCAACAGCTAATGTCCGACGCTGGGGGCGAAGAAGAAACCGCAGAACCAATCCCTGATAATGGTATAAAATGTTTACCTCCTAGTCAGAATGAGGTCCAAGCAGCAGTTACCCGAATGAAGAACAACAAGGCGGCAGGAGCCGACGGATTACCAGCTGAACTATTTAAAACCGGAGGCGACACGCTGATAGGGGCAAGAAAGGACACAAGACGTAATGTGTATTCACACTGCGTCAAATCCTGGAAAAGACCTAAGAAGGACAAATCATCACCTACCATCTCTTTGTTGACTACAAAGACGCTTTCGATACCCCTTTACGTTCAAAGGTATTTCAAGCCATGTCTGAGTTTGGTATCCCTACAAAATTAATAAGACTCTCCAGGATGGCACTTGCAGATACGCGTTCCTCAGTAAGATAGGAAAAAATCTCTCGGAACCATTTAAGGCAGCAGGAGCCGACGGGTTACCAGCTGAGGTATTTAAGACCGGAGGCGACACGCTGATAAATCGCATGCATCAGCTTATCTGCGCAATCTGCCTAGAAGAACGCATACCCAATAATTGGAACCTCAGCATACTCTGTCCCGTGCACAAGAAAGGAGACAAGACGGAGTGTGTATTAACACTGTTCCAAATCCTGGAAAAGACCCAATATGGACAAATCAACACCTACCACCTCTTTGTTGACTACAAAGCCGCTTTCGATACCTCTTTATGTTCAAAGGTATTTCAAGCCATGTCTGAGTTCGGTATCACTACAAACATGGATCAGTTTATATGCGCAATCTACCTAGAAGAGCGCATATCCGATGATTGGAACCTCAGCATACTTTGTCCCGTACACAAGAAAGGAGGCAAGATGAACCGCTTTCGATACCCCTTTATGTTCAAAGGTATTTCAAGCCATGCCTGAGTTTGGTATCCGTACAAATTTAATAAGACTCTGCAGGATGACACTTGCTGATATATAAACCAATGTCTGATGGTGATATTTTGAGCACCTGGATATATAGCGTTATTGGCCGATTTGGACCATACTGAGCTTGGCAGTTAAAAGTCATAAAAGAGTCCATTGTGATACCACAGTAGCGACAGATCAAGGCCTCTGGTTGAAATCTAACCCACGATTCCCGTACTGGCAATACAAGCACGCTACCAACTCGGCTATCGGGGAGCCAATAGGAACTTAGTTTTTTAATAAAAGTTTAAATCCTGTAAAAAGTATCAAAGAACTTAAAATAATGATGCATGTGTTACCACCACCATACTCTCTTCGATATTTTACTAATATATGTAACACCTACAGACTTCGTTTCTTAGGGAACCTCTATTGAAATTCGATTTGGAACATTTCTTTCATTGAGATCATCCTCTTTAAGTGAAGATTTTGGGGACACTATGCAATGAGTTCAGAAAAATACGATATTTACCAAAATTTGAGATACCTGTTTTTATGCATATATTATTGGCGGAACATATGTGAATAAATACAGATTGCATTTCTTTGGAGACTCATAGTTAAATTTGATGCGGGATATTTCTTCGTTTGACACTATGCCCCTAAATAAGAATACTGTAGGAGATTTCGGTTAAATTCGAACGTATGCTAAAATAACACTTGAAGGTGTCAGCAAATAATTTTTGTATAAAATTTGGATATTTATATTTTAATTTCTTTAAAAAGTTTTATATCTACATGTATAGTTTATTTTAAAACTTCTATTGAAATTTGATGGAGAATATTTCTTCCTTTGAAACCAATTCTCAAAAATGAAGTTCCATGTTACTTTCATACACAAACTTGAAAATAATAAGACAGAAATTCGAGCAAAAAAAATTTGAATACAACTTTGTGTTTTTTGCCGAAATTGTAGACGCGGTTTTCAAGATGTGTTTCATATATATAGGCAAATTTGGTGCGAAACATTTTTGACATCATTCTCCTAAAATGAAATTTTATTGGCGTTTGGCACCAATTTTCAAAAAGAATTCTTTAATCCTAAAATGTACTTCACAATTTTAGTGGTTACTGGCGTTCAGGTTAAGTTTTGGGTTTAGATGTAGATAGAGACTTATAGTATAATTTTATGGTGAATATTTTTGTAGAATATTTTGATCAGCCAAAAAGCCACAAGTTAATTTTAAATGAGTTTTAATGGTTTTTTGTCAAAAAAGAGACCAAAAGGACCCCTTAAGTGAGGCGATTGAGGGTAAAAAAAAAAAACAATATTTAGAAAAAAAGTCCTGTAGAGCGTAATTTACAAAAAGGAATTTTCCCTGTAAATTGGGTATTTACCCATATATACTTAAAAGCTGGGTATTTATAATTTTGCAGATATCTTGGCTATATAAAACACTTTGCAAACAATTTTTAATGATTTTATATTCTTTGTATATAAATCTGACCTTTTGATCTCGATTAAGAGACTTGAGGCAATAAATTGCCCATTTTTATCCCATATCATTTAAAATTTGGCACAGTAAGTTTTGGAAGACCTCTACACCTTTTTGTTTTGTCCAGATCGGACCGTATTTGGATATATCTGTCATATGTACCGATCTCTCGATTAGTTAAGTTGTATTTAAAATATTCGCAAATCTGTCTCATAAGTTATAATTTTTTATCTGATTAGCAATCATAAAATCACAAAATAGTGTAGTAAATGCCCAATTCCTGCGCTCAATAACCCAAATCGGGAGATCGGTATAAATAACAAAAAAGCAAATTTGTCCCTGAACATTCCATTTAGGAGCAGGGGCAACCTTCTCAGATATGAAGAAGTCTGAACGGCGTATCGCAGTGCGTCACCTCTTTGGAGAAAGTTTTTACATGGCTTTTATGCATTGCATAGTGTCATACAAATGTCGCCAGTATTAGGAGAGGATAATCACCGCTAAATATTTATTTGCTGTCCTCGCTATGATTCGAACCCAGGCGTTCAAATCTGAACCACATTTGCCAGGAATGTATAGGAGTCTACCAAATCTTACTGCTGCAAATTTAGTCGCAATCGGATGAAAAATGTCCCTTTTATGTGCTCAATACATTTTTATGGGGAGATCGGTCTATATGGAAGCTACATCCAAATGCAGTACAATCTGGACTACATGTGACAAGAATGGGTAGAGATCTTCCAGAACTCACTGTGCCAAATTTCATCGAATTTTGGTAATCAATGGGTCTTTAATGGCGACTAGACCACATCTCACAGGTGTGGGTAGGGGTCTACCAGAACTCACAGTGCCGAATTTCATCGAAATCGGATGAAAAATGATAAATTTATTGCCTCAAAATTTTAAATCGGGAGATCGGTCTACATAGTAGCTATATATAACTATAGTCCGATTTTATGTAATCAGATATGTAATCCCATCTCTATTACTTCCTCATTTTCTTGGCTCTTCCTTTGGAAAATTATTTTTCATATGTGTTTATTCTGCTCATCTCTTAATAAATAACTCTCGACTGATGCCAATTTCATTAAGATCGATTCAGTCGTTTGAACATAATATGTACCGATATGTGAAAATATATATTTTTCTTGTGTGTTCTACTTCAAAAACTTGCCCATGGGAAATTCGAAATTACGTTTTATTAATAATTATAAGTTTTAGAAATTTGTTAGTGTGCCCCAATCTAGGGTCAAAGCTTAAAGAACTAATTTCCAAAAAGAACCAACGCTGATTTCTATTGAATGACAGATCTGTTACACAATCGGACATTGTCCGGCGGCACTGTATAGGGTAATCTCTTTCTAGTAGATTAGAAAAACAAAATCCCCTTTTTAAAGTAAGGTCAGAAATGTGCACGATTTTGTTTGGAAACTCCCAAACTAATCAGTAGTCGAGTTGTATTGTAAGAGTTGCCGACACCTTTTTTATAAAAAAAAAATCTTTGAAATTTTGTTCTCAATGATATTTTTTTTACATTAGAAATCTTTTATTTAAATAAAAATTTATTGAAATTTCCTCTTCAAGGAACTTTTTGTCGAAAAGTTACATTTAGAAAAAAATAATTTCGAGTGAACCGGGAGTAAAGTAAAGTTTTGATTTTAGTCAACGCAAGAGCCTGCACTGCACGAGGTTGTGCATAAAATAGAAAAATCCTTCGATGCCAAGACGTACACATGGGCTGGTATGCATTGACATCGAGGGGACTTTTAACAATGTGTGGACCGACACACTGATCCAATCCTTAGACCAGTACCGGGTGGATCGGGTCCTTAATGACTGGATAAACCACTAAGGAACAGGTGGATAAATTGTGGCTCCCATGACATAAATATAAGGGAGAAAGTGGGACAGGGCACGCCACAGAGGGGCAGGATGCTGCTGCGCAGACGATGTTATAAAACTTTTAAGAGGTCCGAACCAAACATTCAGAAGGGCCGAAAGGGTCTCCCAGACGGCACACGACTTGGCTAGATCTAAGGGTCTCAATGTTAACGCAGAGAAGACTGAAATATTCTTGTTCACGAGGAAGACGAAGTTGGGACAATTTAAAACACCACGATAGAACGAATTCGAGATCTGACAAGGTAAAATACTTAGGTGTGATCTTGGACAGGAAACTGAATTGGAAGTGTAACATTCAGGAGCATACCAAGGATGCATACAGATGTTGGCCACTATGTAGACGGGCCTTAGGTTCGAAATGGGGCCTGGATCCAAGGATAGTACACCGGTTTTACAGCAGCGTGATTAGACTAATACTTACTTACTCCTCAGTAGTTTTGAGAACTGCTATGGAGAAAAAGTGCAAGTTTGGATAATACAACAGGTTCGGACAACATGTTGCACAGTCTTGGATTGACGGAACCCTGGTATTGCCTTCTGTAAGATCACTTGTTATTAAAGTTCTTACACTACTCATAAATAATTTTCATTTGATGCCCATGTCCCAATCGGTTAACATGTCCGTTTGGGTGGGTTTTGAGGATGGGCGTCTTCCACTGTAATTTGAGCACAAAGTTTTATAGCAATTTCGTGTTTTTACTTTACCATAAGTGTGCAAACCAAATTTCGCTTAAATCCGTGCACCCATCTTCGAGATGTGGCGTTTTTAAGATCTGGTGTAGGGGGAGGGTCCGCTCCAATCAGAATATGGGGTACCCTATATCCATCATAAGCCAAACTCTACCATCTGTGAACATTTTTTGAAAATCGGTTCTGCCGTTTTTCCAATAACTGAAATCGCAAGTATTTTATGGTAATCACAAGTAGCAAAATTTTTTGGTTTCAAATCGATCAGTCCGATCTCCTCCTCCTGCGAATTGAGAATAAATGCACTGATTTCATTATATCTTTTTTGAAATTGTAACATACAATGGATTGCTGCGTACCTAAAGAATTAAATCACATCTTAATAATCCATTTCTAGGCATATTTCACAAAGAATTTTGATATATTTGCCAACACTCCAAATTCATCGCGAATACAGGAAAAATAAATAGCTGATAACATTTCCGTACAAAATATTGCAAATACGCTAGTTAAATATACAAATATAAGCGATTATTAAATTAAGAATTATCCCTTGTTTCTATTCATTTAAATCTTTTGGTCCTTTGCAAGGCGTTTTGTATTGAGTTTAGCAAATTTTGGTCTGTGGCTGTGTTCTTGCCATTTTTAACGGCTACTAAAAATGCGCATGGTGTCTGTGAGAATAAGAAACGGCAGTCAGAATAAGAAATAGCGTTTCGCTTTGCATTTTTTTTTTTCATCACACGATTCCAAACCCAAATAGGAACAAATATTGATAATGAAACATACTTATTTTGTATCTTATATACCCTCCACCATGGATCACATTTGTCGAGTTCTTTTCCCGGCATCTCTTCTTAGGCAAAAAAGGATAAAAGAAAAGATTTGCTCTGACATAAGAGCGATATCAAGATATGGTCCGGTTTGGACCACAGTTAAATTATATGTTGGAGACCTGTGTAAAATGTCAGCCAATTCGAATAAGAATTGGGGGCTCAAGAAGTAAAATAGAGAGATCGATTTATATGGCAGCTGAATCGGGCTATAGACCGATTCAGACCATAATAAACACGTATGTTGATGGTTATGAGAGAATCTGTCGTAAAAAATTTCAGGCAAATCGGATAAGAATTGCGCACTCTAGAGGCTCAAGAAGTCAAGACGGTTTATATGACAGCTATATCAGGTTATGGACCGATTTGAACCATACTTGGCACGGTTGTTGGATATCATAACAAAACACGTCGTGCAAAATTTCATTCCAATCGGATAAGAATTGCGCACTCTAGAGGCTCAAGAAGTCAAGACCCAAGATCCGTTTATATGGCAGCTATATCAGGTTATGGAACGATATGGCCCATTTACAATACCAACCGGCCTACACTAATAAGAAGTATTTGTGCAAAATTTCAAGCGGCTAGCTTTACTCCTTCGGAAGTTAGCGTGCTTTCGACAGACAGACGGACGGACGGACATGGCTAGATCGACATAAAATGTCACGACGATCAAGAATATATATACTTTATGGGATCTCAGACGAATATTTCGAGAAGTTACAAACAGAATGACGAAATTAGTATACCTTCCATTTTATGGTGGAGGGTATAAAAATTGTATCTAAATTTTATCAACAGAAATAAATTTGTGCAAATTGTTTCATAAAAAATAATTAATTTCCAGGGAGCCAGGGACTGGAACATTTTGTCTTTAAGTTTAGAAATTTTTTCAATAAAATTTTGTATGTAGACAAAATTAATTTTTTCTTAGGGAATAATATTTTAGAGAAAGCAGGCCCGAAACAAATTTCGTAGAATTTGTTTCTTTAAAAAAAATTTCGTTGAAATTTTTAGAGAACGATTAGTTAAACTTTTATCCTTAGAAAAATAAATTCGGGGGGAATTGCTCCTTGCCCCAAAAAAAAATTGCCAATGCAAATCTGTTTGTTTGCCATAACGCTATTTGCCAACCTGTTAAAGCAACACGAGGAAACAAACTGAAAATATTTGAAAAATGTATGAACAAAATTTGCAAAACATGTGAGGGCGTAGACGTTTTATTAAATTATTATGATTTGTGCACGCAATAGTATAAATAGTTGGCTTTAAATTTATTTTTGCCATTCACAATAGAGCCATCTCTGCAAGTCGTCACAGTTATTTGTGAAAAACATATAATGACAATCCTGACAGCATAGTGTTATATAAGCCTGCACTGGTAATTTATCCAGATCTTCGTTGTCCTGGATAGTTGTCATTTTCATAAAAATTTCATTGCATTGCACTATACAGTGCTAAAATAAAACACAGTTAATAGAGACAAGTAGGTGACGATCATTACAAGTGGATCAAATGGAAAACAGCATGTCTTCAACTTTAATTTATTGCCATGGTCTAATTTTGTAAGTGGAAATATGGAAAATTTCCAAAAGAAAAAATTACGGATATAAACAAAAGAAATGTTGGAGAATATAGAACATTGAGGAGATTTAATTTTAAATTTTTAAACAATTTTTACCGATACCATTTGGTTTCTGATTAACAATGATGACATAGCAGATCATTGTAGTTTTATTTTTTATAGATGAATAAACAAGAGAAAAATTTTACACTTGCACGCCTTTAAAAGTTATGCTTTATGCTGTCCAAATTGGTATTATTAACTTGTGTACCCTATACTTTGTTGAAAACTACAATATTTATTGAAAACTAAAATTCCAAATTCTTTAATATTCACTTTATATTAAAGACGCTGAAGTTTCTTGCAATAACATGTTCGAATTCCTCATTCTCAGAATGTTCTTCAGTTTTTTTTTCTTTAACTAATTAAAAAAAAACCTAAAAACAATTCGTATTTTTCACGTTTTTTTGCCTATTAGAGGAAATATTTATTTTTGTAATATTCGTTTACTTCTCTTTCGAGACGAGCTTAATGGCCGAAGATTACTTGCAATGGAAAAAAAGGAAAAACATACATCAAAACACACCAGCCACTGTAGGACGCGGGCAGCAGTAAGTCTGCTTAAAATTGCTAACATTTTGCCAATACAAAATATTGATGCAATGGCTGGGAAAATAGGACAAAAACAATCAGCAGATGGTCCTTGATATTATCACACTTTTTGTCCTAACTTTAAAGATTCGAGCCAACGACGACGTACTTTCTTTTAATAAATATGAAAGATTTTTTTCTTATATTGACGAATCTCAAATGGAAGTTAAAAGTTCAGAACCTATCCCTTTATAGGCAAACAAAGAATAATGGATAAGAATTGCCTTGCCATTGGAACAGTATCAGGTTATGGGCCGATTCAATACCATATTTGGTTTGGATGTTAGAGGCCATAGTAAAAGTCTTGCACAAAGGCTCACAACGTATAATCGGGAGAATGGTTTATATAGGAACTGTATCAGGTTATAGACCAACGGAGAACACACTTGGCACAATTGTTGAATGTCAAAACAAAACACTTGTTACGTGCAAAATATGAGCCTCTAGAGGGCGAAATTACCCTCTAGAGGCTCAAGAAGTTATGATCGGTTTATATGGCAAATACAAATCTAAGCTAAGGAACACGGGCAAACTTCTCACATATCAATGAGTGCTCTTAGATGTTGGGCACTATGTAGATGGGCCGTAGGCTAGAAATGCGGCCTGAATCGGAGCCCACGCTCTACAGGAGTGTGATAAGACCAATATTTACTTACGTAGTTTGGTGGACTGCTATGGAGAAGAAGTGCACCATAAGGACCATACAACAGGTTCAGAAAATATGTTGTCTTGGTAGAGGCGGAGGACCACGCCAACTAGGGCACTGGAGACTATTCTAGATATCTGACCCATTGACATACAGATTAAGTGTGAGGCAGCCTCTGCATTAGACGTCAGAGATGTCTAATGTTACGCCAAGCGAAAAACAGACAAGTAAAAAGGCATTAAGTTCGGCCGGGCCGACCTTTGGTTACCCACCACCTCGGATATATATACATATATATTAACCATCTCTCGTCTAAATACGGTGAAAATACATCATTTATGTTCCCATTAGGACGAACAAACTTGACATAGACGTCGAGGGGTTTAATACAATTCTCTGTTTAAGATGGTAAGACAGAATATTAGTCTTTATGGCATCTACATATTGTATATCTAAATATATAAGATATATAAGGGTCAAATAGAACACATTAAGTCAAATTTTACCGAAATCGGTTAAAAAATGCAACTTTTATGGGCCTAAGAATTTAAATCGGGACATTGGTATATATATATATATATATGGCAGCTTCATCCAAGCGTAGACCGATCTGAACCATATAGACCGCGGATGTCGAAAAGCCAAACATAACTCACTGTGCCATATTCCAGCGAAATAGGATAAATGTGCCTTTTATGAGCTGCAAATATCCCGGTTTCGATTTTTCGATGGTGTCTTGTTGGCAGTGTTTGGATTCATATCACGTAAAATGTGTGCATTCTTCAAAAATGCAAATGCAAAAAATTCAATTTCAAATATTCTGCATTGGGTACAGCACCAGCTTAGACCTTTATCCTATCTTAAATCTACACATTTTACGTGATATGAATCCAAACACTGCCAACAAGACACCATCGAAAAATCGAAACCGGGATATTTGCAGTTCATCTTAGAGCAATACATTTTTAAGTTTTATATTCTGTGCATACATGGGAGATCTTTTAAAGTAAAAGCTTTGCGAATATCGCAACCAAATTGATCGCTTTGTTTCACGATTTCATGCTTGTAGCAAGTACAACAACCAAATTGCAGGGATGTATCAAACCAAGAAATGCTTGCAAAGCTGCCATACATATATACCAATCTCCTGATTTAAGAGTTTGGGCTCATAAAAGGCACATTTATTCTATTTCGCTGGTATATGGCACAGTGAGTTATGTTTGGCTTTTCGACATCCGCGGTCTATATGGTTCAGATCGGTCTACGCTTGGATGAAGCTGCCATATATATATATATATATACCAATGTCCCGATTTAAATTCTTAGGCCCATAAAAGTTGCATTTTTTAACCGATTTCGGTAAAATTTGACTTAATGTGTTCTATTTGACCCTTATATATCTTATATATTTAGATATACAATATGTAGATGCCATAAAGACTAATATTCTGTCTTACCATCTTAAACAGAGAATTGTATTAAACCCCTCGACGTCTATGTCAAGTTTGTTCGTCCTAATGGGAACATAAATGATGTATTTTCACCGTATTTAGACGAGAGATGGTTAATATATATGTATATATATCCGAGGTGGTGGGTAACCAAAGGTCGGCCCGGCCGAACTTAATGCCTTTTTACTTGTCTGTTTTTCGCTTGGCGTAACATTAGACATCTCTGACGTCTAATGCAGAGGCTGCCTCACACTTAATCTGTATGTCAATGGGTCAGATATCTAGAATAGTCTCCAGTGCCCTAGTTGGCGTGGTCCTCCGCCTCTACCAAGACAACATATTCTCTGAACCTGTTGTATGGTCCTTATGGTGCACTTCTTTTCCATAGCAGTCCACCAAACTACGTAAGTAAGTATTGGTCTTATCACACTCCTGTAGAGCGATGGGCTCCGAGCGTGGGCTCCGCATTTCTAGCCTACGGCCCATCTACATAGTGCCCAACATCTAAGAGCTCATTGATATGTGAGAAGTTTGCCCGTGTTCCTTAGCTTAGATTTGTATTTGCCATATAAACCGATCATGACTTCTTGAGCCTCTAGAGGGTAATTTCGCCCTCTAGAGGCTCATATTTTGCACGTAACAAGTGTTTTGTTTTGACATTCAACAATTGTGCCAAGTGTGTTCTCCGTTGGTCTATAACCTGATACAGTTCCTATATAAACCAATCTCCCGATTATACGTTGTGAGCCTTTGTGCAAGACTTTTACTATGGCCTCTAACATCCAAACAAAATATGGTATTGAATCGACCCATAACCTGATACTGTTCCAATGGCAAGGCAATTCTTATCCATTATTCCTTGTTTGCCTATAAAGGGATAGGTTCTGAACTTTTAACTTCCATTTGAGATTCGTCAATATAAGAAAAAAATCTTTCATATTTATTAAAAGAAAGTACGTCGTCGTTGGCTCGAATCTTTAAAGTTAGGACAAAAAGTGTGATAATATCAAGGACCATCTGCTGATTGTTTTTGTCCTATTTTCCCAGCCATTGCATCAATATTTTGTATTGGCAAAATGTTAGCAATTTTAAGCAGACTTACTGCTGCCCGCGTCCTACAGTGGCTGGTGTGTTTTGATGTATGTTTTTCCTTTTTTTCCATTGCAAGTAATCTTCGGCCATTAAGCTCGTCTCGAAAGAGAAGTAAACGAATATTACAAAAATAAATATTTCCTCTAATAGGCAAAAAAACGTGAAAAATACGAATTGTTTTTAGGTTTTTTTTTAATTAGTTAAAGAAAAAAAACTGAAGAACATTCTGAGAATGAGGAATTCGAACATGTTATTGCAAGAAACTTCAGCGTCTTTAATATAAAGTGAATATTAAAGAATTTGGAATTTTAGTTTTCAATAAATATTGTAGTTTTCAACAAAGTATAGGGTACACAAGTTAATAATACCAATTTGGACAGCATAAAGCATAACTTTTAAAGGCGTGCAAGTGTAAAATTTTTCTCTTGTTTATTCATCTATAAAAAATAAAACTACAATGATCTGCTATGTCATCATTGTTAATCAGAAACCAAATGGTATCGGTAAAAATTGTTTAAAAATTTAAAATTAAATCTCCTCAATGTTCTATATTCTCCAACATTTCTTTTGTTTATATCCGTAATTTTTTCTTTTGGAAATTTTCCATATTTCCACTTACAAAATTAGACCATGACAATAAATTAAAGTTGAAGACATGCTGTTTTCCATTTGATCCACTTGTAATGATCGTCACCTACTTGTCTCAATTAACTGTGTTTTATTTTAGCACTGTATAGTGCAATGCAATGAAATTTTTATGAAAATGACAACTATCCAGGACAACGAAGATCTGGATAAATTACCAGTGCAGGCTTATATAACACTATGCTGTCAGGATTGCCATTATATGTTTTTCACAAATAACTGTGGCGACTTGCAGAGATGGCTCTATTGTGAATGGCAAAATAAATTTAAAGCCAACTATTTATACCATTGCGTGCACAAATCATAATAATTTAATAAAACGTCTACGCCCTCGCATGTTTTGCAAATTTTGTTCATATGTACATTTTTCAAATATTTTCAGTTTGTTTCCTCGTGTTGCTTTAACAGGTTGGCAAATAGCGTTATGGCAAGCAAACAGATTTGCATTGGCAATTTTTTTTTGGGGCAATGAGCAATTCCCCCCGAATTTATTTTTCCAAGGATAAAAGTTTAACTAATCGTTCTCAAAAAATTTCAACGAAATTTTTTGTAGAGAAACAAATTCTACGAAATTTGTTTCAGGCCTGCTATCTCTAAAATATTATTCCCTAAGAAAAAATTAATTTTGTCTACATACAAAATTTTATTGAAAAAATTTCTAAACTTAAAGACAAAATGTTCCAGTCCCTGGCTCCCTGGAAATAAATTTTTTTTATGAAACAATTTGCACAAATTTATTTCTGTTGACAAAATTTAGATAACATTTTTATACCCTCCACCATAAGATGGAAGGTATACTAATTTCGTCATTCTGTTTGTAACTTCTCGAAATATTCGTCTGAGACCCCATAAAGTATATATATTATTGATCGTCGTGACATTTTATGTCGATCTAGCCATGTCCGTCCGTCCGTCTGTCTGTCGAAAGCACGCTAACTTCCGAAGGAGTAAAGCTAGCCGCTTGAAATTTTGCACAAATACTTTTTATTAGTGTAGGCCGGTTGGTATTGTAAATGGGCCATATCGGTCCATAACCTGATATAGCTGCCATATAAACCGATCTTGGGTCTTGATTTCTTGAGCCTCTAGAGTGCGCAATTCTTATCCGATTGGAATGAAATTTTGCACGACGTGTTTTGATATGATATCCAACAACTGAAATGTGATATGAAAGTATAAAAATTTTAATATGCGGGAAGACGAAGTAATTTCTCTTTTAAAATTATTTTTCCTGAAATTTTTGAAACTGTTGTTTATCCTTCTTTTTGGCCATCAAATATATATATATATATATATATATATATATATATATATATATATTTGATGGCCAAAAAGAAGGATAAACAACAGTTTCAAAAATTTCAGGAAAAATAATTTTAAAAGAGAAATTACTTCGTCTTCCCGCATATTACAATTTTTATACTTTCATATCACATTTCAGTTGTTGGATATCATATCAAAACACGTCGTGCAAAATTTCATTCCAATCGGATAAGAATTGCGCACTCTAGAGACTCAAGAAATCAAGACCCAAGATCGGTTTATATGGCAGCTATATCAGGTTATGGACCGATATGGCCCATTTACAATACCAACCGGCCTACACTAATAAAAAGTATTTGTGCAAAATTTCAAGCGGCTAGCTTTACTCCTTCGGAAGTTAGCGTACTTTCGACAGACAGACGGACGGACGGACATGGCTAGATCGACATAAAATGTCACGACGATCAAGAATATATATACTTTATGGGGTCTCAGACGAATATTTCGTCTGATATATATATATATATATATATATATATATATATATATATATATATATATATATATATATATATATATATATATATATATATATATATATATATATATATATATATATATATATATATATATATATATATACATATATATATATATATATATATATATATATATATATATATATATATATCATTGACAGTTCCTAAAGAGGCGACGGTGGTGTCTTGCTAGCTGTTTCTTCTGAATTACCGACTTACTAAATTTTCTTTCTTACACCGGTTGATATTGAAATTGTCGCTGTTAGGATCCGTATATATATATGTATCCATATATATTACCTTTTCATACATTCCTCCGTATTCAAGCGTTGAAACGTACATGAAACACATTTCATTTATTCTACTTGCTTCTAAGTCTGCAAGGTCAAAAGATGAATTAATCACTCTTGGTGACTTCAATCTACCATATATTATATGGATTGAGAGTCTTAATATTAACGATTTGTTTCCCATTGTAAAGAATGAGGGTACTGAAAAATGCATTGGTCCATTAATATGTTTTGGTCTGTCCCAAAGACTTCTTGACCCCATATTTGTAAGTCATTCCCGCGATGTATTGCTTTCTCCTTTTGATCCCATTGCCCGTCCAGAGGATAGATATCACCAAACTAAACCTTCAGATCCCTCTATCGTTCCTTTCTACATGCCCTAGGAAATCATATCAAAATAAGTTTGTATATTGCTTCTCAAAGACAGATAACGTTATTTAGAATACACTTCTGAGTTCAATGGACTAGAATACTTTTCATTCAATAAATTCTTTATATGAAATGCTACAAATGTTCTATAGTACTCTAGGACACTATGTATCAGAAATTGTTCCAAAGGGAGTACTCTTTACGAATATTGGTCCTCTGTTGAATACTCCTGCGTTGTCGAAATTGAAGAACAGAAAAAATAAACTCTATAGTAAATTCCAAAGAAGTGGTTCTTATTTTGATTATACGAATTATTCAGTAACATGGTCGACATACACGATTATGAATAAACAATTGTATGGCAGATGATGGATGAGATAATATCGAATCCTAAATTCTTTTATGGTTTTATTAACAATAAACGTCGTTGCAATGGTTTTCCAAAGAAACCATTATTTATACTGATTTCAGTAAGGCATTCGATAAGATAAATCATAGAATGTTATTAACCAAGTTGCATTACATGGGATTCGGTCCTTCGTTATTAAATTCCGTAAAGTCGTACCATATTGGCAGATTACAAATGGTGAAGTTTGGTAATGCAGTGTCTAATAAAATTAATGTGAGTTCTGGGGTTCCACAAAAAATATCCCTGTCGTATAATCTCGAGACGTATCAAAGTTTATTGCAATCTAAGTTTCTAAGTCAATCAATCTAAGTATCAAAGTTTATTGCAATTAAAATACTTATGCATGTGAGCTTTTTAGTAGTAGTATACAATCAAGTTATTATCTTAATGGCCGCTTAATTGAATCTGTCCCATCTATGAACGATCTTGGGAACCTTTTGGATCACCGACCAGACTGTGAGCATATTTCTGTAATTACTAATAAGGCATATAAAAGCATAGGCTTATTAAACACTGGAATAAATAATTCTCAAATCCAATAGCTACTAAGCTGTTGTATATTTCTTTTGTGCATTGTATCGTAGATTAAGGTTCTGTAGTATGGGACCCAGTTTACCTTATTCATTCCTATACAATTGAATCGTTCCAGAAACAATTTTTATTATTTTACCTCAGGAATCGTGGCAGGAACCAGCAGGATTCGCTAGCTATAATTACAAAAATCTAATTAAATTATCAACTTCGAAAAGTCGTCTCGTTATGCTGAATGTAACTTTTCTAATGGACTTTGATTATGGTTAAATATTATTCGATTTTATTTAAGACAGACTTTATATAAACGACTAACTCATTATCAACTACTTCAAATTAATTTTTATACCACCAATTATGCAAATAATGACCCTTGCGCCGCCTTCTACTTGAATTCAAAAAATTTTATAATCTAATTGATCTCTCAGAAAGTCGTGAATCGATAATATTTAAACCTCTATATTCCTAAAAAAAAATATCTATATACGTATATTTTAGTTTGTACTTACATATTTAGTAGTTAATTTTGTAATCTATAGACTTAAGGCAAATCAAGATCTGTGCCATTTTGAACGCGGATATCAAAGAATCTAACACAGCTCACTGGGCCAAATTTAAGCGAAATAAGGTAATAAACTCTAGAAGTTTAACACAACTCACTGTTCCAAATTTCGGAGAAATTGGATCATAAATGTGGTTTTAATATGGTCTATATTTGGGCAAAAGAAGAATCTGTGCAAAGTTTCAGCTAGATATCTTCATTGTAAAAGACTGTTGCGCGATTTCAAACGGAATGACAAAATGAATATACCCCCATCCTTCGGTAGAGGGTATAATAATGGACCATTTTAGTTAGGTTGATTTTTTTGCAAGTCGTTATGGTCATTTTTTTTTTAAGTCGTAAATGAAAGAGCCGTTAGATGAATGGCTCGTCAAAGCATTGGATAATTTTCTATACAATTATCTATCTGACCATACATACCATAAGTTTGCTTAGCAAATGCACATATTACCACTCACATGGTTTTGCAAATAGTTTTTTTTTATTTGGCTGTGTGCCGAATGGTAGCAAAGTTGTAGGGATAGTAAAAATATGACGTTGAGTGTGGTGAATAATTTTTGAGTAGCCTAGAGGCTTGTAAGATTTTTGACAGCACAGCTAATTTTGACATTTCATGTCATTAATTGTAAATTCATTTGTGGGCAGACGTCACTAATTTTAAACGACATATTTGACATAAAATAACTAAAATTATTGTTCATTATCATTGGCAACGGGATTCTAAAAGGTTGTTATTTAACAAAAATGGATAAAAGTACAGTTTTGTGTTTGTAGTTTATTGAATTGATGGCGCCGCCGTTTAGTGATTTTTCTATAACGGCGTCAATAGTTTGTTAACCTGGCATGAGTTTCGTTCAATAAACAATAAATAAAAAATAGAAGCAAATTTGCATTTGCATTCATTTTTCGTAAAGATATGGTTCGTGAAGAATGGAACCTTCTTCACGAACCGTACAAAACTTCCTAAAATTGAGAAATAATTAATACAGATGTCTTTAAAATAACATTATTTGCCTTACTCGCCATGTTTTCCTCTTTTCCAAAGCAAGACCTAAAATATCTTCATATTGCAAAGTTTGACAAATGTCAAAATTTGTCAGTGTTAAAAAAAAAAGGTCGATTGGCGCAGCAAATTTATTTTTTTTTTTTCACCAGAGTAAAAAACAACCCCCTACGTTACTTTTACATCTCACTATAGGAGATTGGTTTATTGGAGTTGCAGCTTAACTCATTATTGGTTGTCCTGTTGTTCAGGACAATGTTTATTTTATCTAAACAGGTTTTTAATCTACATAGCTACATAAATATAGTTGAACATCATCTGCATATATATGTTTTCTGCAATATTGAAGACCGTCAGGCAAGTCGTTAATATATAAACAGAACAGTAGGGTCCTCATATTGATCCATGTGCTACGTGTATTAAAATTCTTCGAGTATTTCAATATACGTTGTTTAAGCGTCTGTTTCCTATCAAGTACAATCTAATGAGATGACAGCGCAATGTGAGAAGTGGAAGAGTTTCTCAAGCTTGGTCAGAAGTATGGTATGGTTAATAAAATCAAAGGCCTTTTTTGCTTGTATTATTCAGTATTATTAATTAGGAAATCATATTTTTATCTAGCTGACCCGGGTCCGCTCCGATGCGCCTTCTTTTACTTTATATGAAACAAAAGTTTCCTTGGAATATTTATTTTCGACAATTAAAGATCTTTTCGTGAAATACCATGCTAACTTAATAAACAGTTTAACAATATAAGTGCCTTTATCGGAATCCCATATTATCTTTATTGGTCTACGAATTTAAGTTTGGATGTAAGGTGTACTCCATTCTTAAAATACTTCATTTCAGCCCGATATTCTCATGATCTCTGATTTAATGGTGTTTTCGAGGGAGAGGTGGTCCCCCAGATACTTGGCCATGAAATAATATCAGCATCGTGCTCTTCTCTCAAATGCCATTTATTTAAACCATATATTGCAATTGGCTTAAGAGGAGTTAACAGGATGAGGCGTCCCCCAAACACATGGCCCCAAAATAGGTTATCAAATTAGTTTTCTAATCTCAAATACCTTTCATTTGAGCCACATATTGGCATAGTTGAAAAATTTTTTCCCTTTGGGGGTGTTTTGGGAAGGGGGTGATGCCCTAAATACATGGTCCTACATTTGGATATCAAATTTGTATTCTACTCCCAAATACCTTTATTTGAGCCCCATATTGCGATGGTCACTAAAAAATTGCTGTTTGTGGGATTTTTTGGGAAAAGGGTAGATTCCCAGAAAATTGGCCCCGAAAATGGGTATCAATTCTTGCTCTACCCCCAATACCTTTCATTAAAGCTCCACATTGACATGGTCGGTAAATATGCCCGATTTATGGGTGTTTTGGGATTGGTGGTCCCCAAACACAAAACCCGAAAAATATATCAGCAACGTGCTCTATTCTCATATATCTATATATTATTTATTTGAACCCCATATTGCCATTGCCCTCAAAACTGGATATCAAATTCGTTTTCTAATCTCATTTAAACTCCTTATTGCAAAAGTCAGCAAATATGTCCGGTTTGGGGTATTGGCCCTAAAAACTATGAAATATTAAGTTCCACTCTCTTTGAGATCCAAATTGTCTTGGTGACCAATACGTCCTATTTGGGAGTTGTTATGGTGGTGGGACGTCCGCTAGACGTCCGCTAATGTTGAAATCAGATACGTGGTCTACTCCCACATACCTTTAAATTGAGCCCCATATTTCCATAGTCGGCAAACATGACCGGCTTAGGCTCCACTAAGTGAGTTGGCCTTTGGTGAGAGGCGGCCCCCCAAACACTTGATCCCATATTTGGATATCAGATTCGTATTCTACATTCAAATACCTTTAATTTAAGCCCCATATTCCCATGGTCAGTAAACAAGTCCTGTTTGGGGTGTGTTTTGGGAAACGTGGTACCACATATTCCCAAATTTTTATTTTTAGGGTACTATATGAGAGCACACAAAATTTCGCTTAAATCGCACCACCCATCTCCGAGATCTGGCGTTTCTGAAAATTAGGGTAAGGGGGAGGGTCCGTTCAAAATTCGAGCGCAGTTAAGAAAGTTCTTTAGCGACGAAGCTCATATTTGGTCAATGGGTACGTAAATAAGTAGAGTTGTCGATTTTGCAGTGAAGATCTGCCAGAAGAATTGCAAGAGCTACCAATGCATGCAGAAAAAGTCCCAGTTTGATGCGGTTTATGGGCTAGTGGCTTCATTGGACCGTACTACTTCAAAGATGATGCGAATCGTAACGTAGCTCTGAATGGTGAGCGCTACCGTGAGATGATATACAACTTATGTTTGCCAAAAATGCAAGAGCTTGACTTGCATGATATGTGATTTAAACAAGACGGTGCCACATGCAACACAGCACGCATAACAATGGACTAATTGAGAGGCGAGTTAGGTGAACATTTTACTTCACGTTCGGGACCGGTCAATTGGCCGCCTAGATCGTGCGATTTAACACCTTAAGACTAATTTTTGTGGGGTTATGTTAACGCTTATATCTATAAATTCAAGCTCGCTTCAATTGACGTATTGGACGACAACATTGAAGCATTTATTCATGAGATATCGGCCGAAATGTTGGAAAGAGTATGCCAAAATTAGACTAAGTAGATGGACCATTTGAGTTGCAGTCACGGTCAACATTTGTATGAAATAATCTGCAAACATTAATTTATATAGACCGTACTATCGAGTTAAATAAAAATTCTATGCATTTTTCTGAACTTCATGTGTTTTTTTTTTTTTTTTGAAAAACTTTCCAATAACTCACTAAAAAATGGCCCTTTAGTTGTCTTATAACATGTCACTTTTTGTACTAACATGTAATTTAAAATGTCTATTGTCCATTAACATCATTTTTGCTATCATACCTGTATGTTATTTTCGAATGACGTAACCTAAAAATGTGGGCAAATCTTTATGCATAAAAATTGTTAAGCTTGTGAAAAAGGTGGTCAAATCATAAATTCGTGAAAACAATTATGTTTTTGTCAGAAGGAATAGAGCACGCTCTAACCAAAAAACTACATGTGCTTTTTTGAAAAGTGATTTTCATATGTTAGTTTCATTTGTATCACACGTCATGTACAATTCTTCATGTGCTAAATTTGACATGTCTTAAGACATCTACATACCGTGTCAAAATAAAACAACGACAACTGTCCGCTACGTTCTGCATTACAATGAAATGATGACGTTATATCTCATATGACAAATCATCATAGTCCCATACCAAAGCGTATTCTATATTAAGCTCATCCAACTGATACTTCTCCTACTCTCATCTATTATCCCTATATTGAACACCCTCACATAATTAGTGATCTCTTTTAGAATGCCCAATGCCACGCATATTTAACTGTTCTCTTACTCTCAACTTTTAAAATCTCTCATAGCATGCCATAGCATTCATACAATTAAATGATGCTTAAGCAAAAAGCAACAACAGTTTGCTGGGTTCATCGATTTCTAAACTCTTTTATATTTATACCATATGCCACTTCTGTGGCATAGGTTTAGATTTGGATCCCATATATATGTTCGTCCGATTTGCAGTAACAATGCAATAAAATGGTCATTTGAAAACCGATTCTCTCGAAATTGGGCAGGAAGGATTTTCCCTCGACTCTCGACATTGCTGGTGAATTTCATTGAAATCGGTCAGATTAACTTCTAGTTCTGACAGCAAGCGCATTTATCGACCAATCTGGCCAAAATTTTGTTCAACGAGTACCAAATTATCTAAGAAGTTTGCTCGAAATCGTTTTAGATTTAGATATAGCTCTCATATATATGTTCGTCCGATTTTGATATATATTGCAATAAATAAATAAATTGATCATTTGTTAACCAATTCTCTCGTAACTTGGCAATAAAAATTTTCTTAGGACTCTCGACATTAGTGGTGAATTTCAAAAGAATCGGCCCACATTAAGATATAGCTGTCATATATGTATATCGCCCGAATTTCACTCCAAGAGCCACTGCAAGCGCAAAATTTTGCACAACGCTTTTCTTAATGATTACCACAATATCTAAGAAATTTGCTCGAAATCGGTGCAGATTTAGATATAGCTACCATATACATATATCGTCCCCCTAACCGCCAAAAAGATGTAAGTGCCAAAATGAAAAATTTACTCGAGAAGGTTTTTATTTAATAAATAATAGCATATCTTAGATTGAAATATGATTTTCCATATGTATGACTTCTTTGGCCGATGCATATAGTGGTTGAAAAATGTTGTACATTTAAATAAAGATAACGGTATTTTTGACACTTACCACTTTTTTTTTCACTGTCACATAAATGACCTGGTTTTATGTAATTTAGAGGTAGGTGCATTCAATACCATTGTTTGAAAGTGGGCTGGAAGTCTTAATTTAAATCCGATTTTAATGCAATTTGGAACAGATAGTCATATTGGACACCTACACATTTAGGCCAACTTTCGTCCACATTCGGTTATATTTGGATAATAGCTGTCGTATAAACTGATCTCCCGATTTAGGGTCTGAAGTTCATAAAAGCCGCATTATTATCCGATTCCTTCGAATTTTGGAACAGTGAATAGAATATAGGCTCGTGACATTCGACCGATATGATCCAGAGCAGACATATTTGGATATAGCTGTCATATAGCCCGATATAGTCTAGATCGGGAACGAAAAATGATACAGATCTATAAATGTTTAAAGATTTCTCTAACAAATTCTTGAATTATAATATTGTTTTTTTATCGTATTTTAATCGGGGATTTGGAGCGGGACTGAATTGGCCGAAACTGGGCCACTCTGCTCCCATTTTGCAAGGTTTTACCGCCTAAATGTACGATTTCAGCAAATTTTTGTTGCCCATATATACTTTCTATACCACAGTAAGTACGTTTTCTCCCACTGCTGGAATGATCTGTTATGACAAATTTATGTCAAATTGGTTAAAATGCAATGCAAATTTTCCCATTAACATTCCATTAAGGATCAGAGGCAAACTTCTCACAAATCAATGAGTCCTGTCTGATTCAACTATAAGGGACTTCCTTTTTATAGCCGAGTCCCAAATGGCGTGGCGCAGAGCGACACCTCTTTGAGGAGAAGTTTTTACATTGCAAAGTACCTCACAAATGTCGCTGAAAAAATTTTCTGATGTTCCCGCCAGGATTCGAACCCACGCGATCAGCGTCATAGGTGGACATGCTAACCTCTGCGCTACGGTGACCTCCTTTGTTAAATTGGTTAATTCTAGATATCCCCGTTCGCAATAGGCGAAGATAAGCTATTCGAACTATTTTGTACTTTTTGGTACAAGATATACGAATTGTGAATAGATCGTTTAGTCACCCATCGCATATTTCTTAATTGTATCTACAGGCAAAATTTCAGATCACTGTCTTCCTCTGTAAAGAATGTACCAAATGGTATAAATTGCGTTACTAAACGTACGTTTTCTCCCGTTATCCGTAATATTTAACCTTTTTTTTCGCCCGTATTATTTTGCAGCAGATGTCCGTCTGTCTGTCAAAGGGACGCTAACATTCGAAGGAGTAAAGCTAGGCGCTTGAAATTTTGCAGAAATAATTCGTATAAGTATAGGTCGGTTGGGATTGTAAATGGGCCAAATCGGTCCATATTTTGATATAGCTGCCTTATAAACCGATCTTGGGTCTTGGCTTCTTGAGCTTCTAGAGGGTGCAACTCTTATCAGATTTGGCAGAAATTTTTCACGTGTTTTGGTATCACTTCCAACAATTGTGTCAAGTATGGTTCAAATCAGTTTATAACCTGATAAGGCTGCCTATAAACCGATCTCTCGATTAGACTTCTTCAGCTTCCAGAGGGCGCAATTCTTATCCGATAGGGCTGGTAAATAGCGTTTTGGTGTGACTACCAACAACTGTTCTAAGTATGGTCTAAATCGATTGATAGCCAGATATAGCTGCCATATACATCGATCTCCCAATTTGACCTTCTGAGCCCCTGGAGGGCGCTGTTATGTATCGATTTGCCTGAAATTGTGGAGATGGTGTGTTCTATAACATCTAACAGACATGACATGTGCGGTCCATATCGGCGATAACTTGATATAGGTCGTATATACTTGAAAAAAAAATCATTCAAAGGACTTGACAAATGCGATCAATGGTGAAGGGTATATAAACTTGGCACCCTTTTAATTATTGGTACCTTTTTAGCAGCACAATGTAAAAATTTTTAAAAAAAGTTACCACAGTGTACCTTAATACCAAAATTCAGGCGCCTAGATCTATCTCTTATAAAAAGTACCAATTTCGGCACTTAAAGTACCCATTTCCGTTACTATGTTCAATTTTTTTTTTCTTCAAACCTCTTTTTTCGACACGCTTTTTCATTCGTACGATGCTCCAAATTTCGTTTTCTTCAAACCTTATTTTTTCGATTCGCTTAACGAATATCATCAAGGCCCTTTTACAACTCACTGTTTCAAATTTCTGCGAAATGGGACAAAATGTGCGGCTTTTATGGGCATAAGAACATAAATCTGCAGATCGGGCTATATAAAAGCTACACTGTCGGACAAAATAAAGTGCGGTTGTGTACCCTTATTTATTATTGCCTCAATTATTTCCATTCTATTGAAATTTTAATTTGTTCGTTCAAGTTTCTGATGTAAAAGTATTGTAGTGTAAAAAAGTCTTTGCGACATAATAAAGTGAGTTTTTTTTATAAATCGTGAAATTTATAATATATTCCTATTTTTTTACAAAAAATTGTGGTAAGGAATAACTTGTAGCAAAGTACCTAACTTTTTCCTTCAACATTAATAAAATATATAGAAAACAAGTACGGACCATCACTTAACTGAAACTCAAAATGATATGTTGGTACAAGATCGCGAAAATTGAATGAATTTGAACGCTTTGAGTTCCAAGTATAAAACATCAAAATCTGGGGAAGTCAAATAAAAGTTCGAAAAAATTATGTGGCAGAAAACGTAACATGACAAAGAGACAGCCAGCGATATAAAAGAGAAGGTTAAATGGTTAAATATTTCGACTCGAACTGTCCAAAGAAGACTTAATGAAGGCTGTTTAAAAAATGCCTTCGCTAAGAAAAAAAAACCTCTCCTACGAGCAGCCAATAGAAAACAAGAAAAAGGCGTTAAGTTTGGCCGGGCCGAACTTTGAATAGCCACCACCTCGGGTATATATGTAAACTACTTTTCGTCATAATCCGGAGAAAAATGCATAACTTATGTCCCATAGCAGTTATATCGAAGAATTTTCCGATTTGGAACAAATACTAATAAGTACTAGTCATTGTTCTTTTTAATAGCTATATCTAAAAATAAATTGATCTGAACCATATACGACACGGATGCCGAAAAGCGTAACACAACTCACTGTCCCAAATTTCGGCGAAATGAGACAATAAATGCGCCTTTTATGGCTCCAAAACTTTAAATCGAGAGATTGGTTTATATGGCAGCTATATCCAAATCTGAACCGATGTGTATCATATTGTAGAAAGATTCGAGGGGCCTAACACAACTCACTGTCCCAAATTCCGATGACATCGGGCAATAAATACGCCTTTTATAGGCCCAAAACCTTAAATCGAAAGATCGGTCTATATGGCAGCTATATCCAAATCTGAACCGATCTGAGCCAAATTGATGAAGGATGTCGACTGTGCTAACACAACTCACTGCCCAAAATTTTAGCAAAATCGAATAATAAATTAGGCTTTTATGGGCCTAAGACCCTAAATCGGCGGATCTGTCTATATGGGGGCTATATCAACATTTAGTCCGATATAGCCTATCTTCGAATTTAACTTGCTTATGGACAAGAAAACAATCTGTTCAAAGTTTCAGCTGAATATCAATTTTTAAAGACTGCAGCGTGATTTCAATAGACAAACGGACGGACATGGCTAGATCGTCTTAGATTTTTACGCTGATCAGGAATATATATATACTTTACAGGGTCGAAAATGTATATTTCGATGTGTTGCAAGGAATGACAAAATGAATATACCCCCATCCTTCGGTGGTGGATTATAAATATGCCTGAATCATCTTGGAATAAAGTTATTTGGACAGACGAGTCAAAATAAGAACTAATTCACTTGGAAAAAGAGTGAGGTGTGAACCAACACAAAGGCTAAAATCGAGAAAACTTATATATACCGTAAAATATGGTGGAGGAAACCTCATGATGTGAGGATGTTTTTCCTCTCCAGGAGTTGTAGGCTCGTAAAAATTTACTCTTAAATGACTGGAGAGCACTATGCAAATATTTTGAAAGAAAATCTTTACAGCAGTGCGGAAGAAAAGGGCTTTGGAGTTCATATTTCAACAAGACAACGACCCAAGCACACGATTAAGGTCGCTAAAAAATATTTTGAAGAAAATATAACGTTGAAAAATTAGAATGGCCTGCTCAAAGTCCTGACCTAACCCCATAGAGCATCTTTGGACTATCCTAGATGACAAAATCCCGATGGAATCCAGATCAAGTGGTCAAACATTTTGGGAAAAAATGCAACGTGAATGGAGGGCAATTCCAACAAATACTTTGAAGATCCTTGCTTTATGCCGAAAATATTGAGAAAAGTCATAAATGACAAAGGAGGAGCAACTTCATTCTAATTTTTAAAGTTATTACATTTTATTTTAATATTTATTAGAGAAGTGTTACTTTATTTTGTCACTTGAAATTCCTTATACAAACTATATGGCACAGTTTGTATTATAAATAGAAAATATAAAGTAAGAATTCAAAGTTTATCTAGTTTAAAGTTTAAATAAAATATTAACCGAATTAAAAATAAAACTATAATTTATAAAAATTTGAAAACGACAAATATATGTTTCAATCAAAAAATTAAAAATATTTGAAACCGCACTTTATTTTGTCCGTTAGTGTATATCCAAATATGGGCCCATATGGCCCATTCAAGAACTTAACCTGCATATAGAAAAAATACTTGTGTGTGCCAAATATCAGCTGAATAGAATTTTACGGCGATCAAGAATATATATACTTTGTATGGTCGGAAATTAATTTTTCGACGGAATGACTAAATAAGTAAACCCCTTACCCTATGGTGGAGGGCATAATAATACTTCACAAATAAAAGAGATTTGTTTGTCACAAAATAATCTTAAACTTTTTTTGCATGTAGCATTAATCGCAATTAAGCTGTTCATGGACAACAGGTCATTGATATACAGAAGAAACGAATGACATCACCCATTACTGTGATAACATAATAATGGGCAAAGTGCTGGGCGAAACAGTCAGTTCCATTGCGAGTGCCTATAAATTTCAAAACATTATGTAAAATTATACAGTACTTTTTGTCAATTTTGGAAGATCCTTCGTTAAGGTAGAGTCTTTCCCCTACTATACTCGGTGTTGCCAACTACATCCACACTCATGCATGTGTTTTATGACCGTATGTGTACGTCGAACAAGTGATGAGGGTTTTGTAATGACAGGAAGGTTGGCAAGAGACGCATTCTAGGCGCTGGTTGTATTTTTGTGTATAAGGGTGGTTAAGTTTTTGTGACGACTAAACGGTTACCAAAATCTTATTTTTCGGAATTCTAATAACATTTGCCAAAGAAAGAATGGGTCTAAAAAGTCTAATCCGGGTCGACTTAAAACAGTTAAGCGATCTGACCATGTGCTTATAGATAGAATGAATGAACCTACGATCAAACGATTTCGAACCTAAACACTAGTTAAAATGAACTAAATTTGGGAAATATTGAACTTCTTATAGCACTAAATAAATATACTATATGCTTACTATGAGTTTAACAACTTTTTAGCAGCTACGAAATTGTTTTTACATAGTATTAGTTCATTTTTAACCTTCCGCAAATAAAATATGAAGTAGCGAGCATTGAAATTGAAAGGTAAAATTATCGAAAAAATTGCAGAATCCGAACTCTTCGGATCATTCAATTGGACATTCGCGGACACTTCTTAATTGCACAGTACTGTCTCTCACATCCTCGCTCTCAATCACTCAGATAAATAAAATTGAAATATTAGAATTATAAATTAAATTAAACTATAACTTTTTCCGCAGCCGAAAATTGAACCAAGTAACATATATTTGCAGAGGCTCTACGCTTACATCCACATCACTATTATTTGAATCTGACGCTATTTTCCCCTGTCCATATTTTCTAATAACACAAAAGCAAAACATTTTTTTTATCAAAGACGGCCATGCTCTTTGTATTATATTTGATAAATTCTATTGTCAAAAATAATGTAAACACCAGTGGAAGTGAGTTTATCTCAAAAAACATTTTGGCATAATATGTGTAGAACCTTTGTGGCATGTGAGTCTGCATTTCAATACAAAGGCCCAGTGTTCGAGTCTCGAACCAACAAAATGATTTTAAATTAGTTCATATATTAAAATTATGCCCCATATTATTCCCCGGGTCTATGGGGAGCAAAAAAATATAATATAGATTATTGCGACATATATATAATACCCCAGTCATACTAAATTTTATTTAATTTTCAACAGTTACAGTTTTTAATATGTTCCTTCTTCGGAGTATATTATTGTGGCCTCAAGAAATGGAAGTTGTATACTTATGATAGTATACAAATTCAATTTCTTTAAATAGTCCATTCCGGTATACATTTCAGAAGATGTATTGTCGACAAAAACATACCATCACCAATCTTCATTAAATTACTTATTCCAAAAAAAAGTTTAAGTAAAATTAGTAACAACACATGAGTTATAAAATGTTCATCTAAACTCATGATAAGTAAGTTTAATTTGTACAAAGTTTTGTTTATATTTTAAATAATAGTTGAGTAACGATCATGAATAAACATGCATTATATAACTAACATGTACATACAATAAGCATCTCTCTGAGTGTAATATGCATGGGACAACTACTGGTGCGAAGGTACGAGACAGGAGTGTATGCGCGTTAAATCCGGCCGGCCCGAATCTTATATATAATGGATCGCATGTGACAGGTTCTTTGTATAACTTTTTCAGTAATATTGGAGCTTTATTTAGTAGTAGACCGATTTGACACATAAATGTTTATATTTTAGGCCAAATTGGATAGTAATTTAGGCCTCTAAAAGCTCAAGAAGTCAAGATCCGAGATCGAAACCGATTTGGATCATACCAGACACAGTTTTAAGAAGTCAAAACAAAATACCTCATGCAAAATTTCAGTCAAATAGGATAAAAATTGCGTCCTCTAGAGGTTCAGAACTCAAGATAAAGGATCGGTTTATATGGAAGCTATATCACAAAATGCCACCGTAGCGCAGAGGTTAGCATGTCCGCCTATGACGCTGAACGCCTGAGTTCGAATCAAGGCCAGATCATCAGAAAAAATGTTCAGCGATGGTTTTCCCCTCCTAATTCTGACAACATTTGTGAGGTACTATGCCATGTAAAACTTCTCTCCAAAGAGGTGTCGCACTGCGGCACGCCGCTCGGACTCGGCTGTAAAAAGGAGGCCCCTTACCATTGAGCTTAAAAATTGAATCGGACTGCACTCATTAATATGTAAGAATTGCCCCTGTTCCTTAGTGGAATGTTCATGGGCAAAATTTGTAGTATATCACAAAATGGACAAAATTTCAACCGCCTTTACACTGGAAGAAAAACGTTCGTACTATGAACGATTTTGATAGTTGTATTAATGAAATCTAAGGGCTAATATTGAGCCAACGTAAAATGTTATTAATACAATGAAATCAGTTACGTTGTATTTACAACCAGAGTCAGTTGTAAATATTATGAATCCAATCGTTATATCTACGAAACACAGTCGTTGTATTTATTACGGCTGATCATTGTATTAACGATCAAAATTGTTTAAAAAAATTTGGTTTTCATTGTATTATCGAAATGTTATTAGTTGTATTAATTACAAATAGTTGTATTGATGAAATCGAATCGTTGTATTAATGAACGAAATTGTTAAATTCACGAAAATGTGATCGATGTATTGATGGTTACAGATCATAGTATTGATGATCATTGACGATCGGTGATCATTGTGTTGATTGTCATTTGTCATGCTGCTTTACCTTTGTTAAGACAATTCAAAATCATTAGTTACACATTCTCAAAAAAATGTGACCCACGGTTTAGTTAAAATTAACTAATTTTCAAAAGAATTTATCTTTTTATAGCGCTAAAGATATTTTTATTAAAACTAAGTTCATGTTTTTGTTAAAAATTATATGAACTGGTAAGTTTACCGACAACTTAATCAAATAAATTGTATCTTCATTCTGCATACATGATAAACTATCGGGCATGACAATTGAAACTCAAATAAAATTAATTGATGGAATAAAATGTTTGAAATTTTTACTATAAGTAAATTACAATGCAAAATTTTTGTTTTTTATTTCGCCTAATTTAACCTAAATCACAAGAAATAAATCGTTATTTCGACCATATGACAAATTATCGACTAAGAAAATTTTAACACATCTGAAACTTATTATTATATATATATATATATATATATATATATATATATATATATATATATATATATATATATATATATATATATATATATATATATATATATATATGTACATTGTGTACATAGGGCATCAACAAGCTGTCTCCATCTTGCTCTATCGTTGGCCAAAGCCATAACCACATTCCACGATGTATGGGTTGATTTCAACTCTGTTTTCGTGCAGCGGATCCATGTGTTTTTCGTGCAACCCCTCCTTCGATGTCCTTGCGTGTTCCAGTCTTAGACATGCCTCGCTATATCATCGCGCGGTAGGAGTTTCCATTTTCACTCATTTGAAATACGATGTGGACAGAAAGTTTGAAGTATTTGTCGCAGGCAGCGATTTACGAAAGCATGCATTTTGCGGGTAGTTGCTTGTGTCAAGCTCCAAGTTGTACAGCCATATAATAAAATAGATTTCACACTACTGTTAAATATTCTGGCTTTTGTATTATGTGAGATGTCACTGCATCTCCAAACTTTGTTGAGTTAAAGAAAGGCGCTTCTATCCTTGTTGATACGCGTTCTTATGTCTGCTTCCGATCCTCCGTCCTTTGTTATTTTCCTGCCAAGATAGGAGAAGTTATAAACGTCTTCAATGACATGGTCGTTTATAGCGAGTGGTGTCAAATTTGATGTTCCAATCCTCATCAATTTCGTCTTTACTATGTTTATCTTCAGGCCGACTTTGGCAGTTTATCCGTTGACCTTATATTGTTGTTGCTCATTTGTTTTATTGACTCGTAAACACCAGGTATGTTTCCAATCTAAGCTGCATTTTCGGCTAGCTCTGCCAGCATATTAAAATGTATACGCTTGTTCCTGCGAACTAGACCAGCGAGGCGGAGCGCGATTTTTCTAGCACTTGATTTTGCACGTAGCAAAGCGTTGCATAGACATTTCCGGTGTTTTATTTCCTCTATATTTTCGCTGCTTTTCCATGCTTGTTGGAATCTTCGACTAATGCCGTAATGCTGCTGTTATGTCGGCCCTTGTATGGGTGTTATCTTGCAGCTTCTTCGTTAATGCTGCTTTGTGTTCGAGCGCCGTTTCGGGGACTTTAAGATTTTAGAGATCGAACTTTGTGCTTTTTGTTTGAATCCTTTTCACGACGGCTGGGCGTAGACGTAGAGTGACCACTAAGAGGATGTGACCATTATCGGTGTCGGCTCCTCGTCTGTCGGCGACTCTCTAGTCCGGGTTTTCCTTGGAAATCTGCGAGCGCCACCGTTGGACATTTCTTTTGGTTCATCCGTTGCCAACCCTATTGCACGAACCTATCGTGTTCGTATTCGTATCCATACAAGTGGGACACCCTCTACTTGTGCCAACTTTTTGGTTCACCCCGCATATTTTATTTCCATCCACCTCCTGAGGAGGCGTCCGATGGGAGAAGTAGCATGGAAACTCCGCACCGAAATAAAATTTATTGCTGGAATGAAATTTTTTAAATTATTACTGTAAATAAATCTTTACAAACATATTGTAAAATCGTGCTTAAAAAACATAAAATTACTTATGTATTTCCGACTATCACTTTATTGGTATATTGGCATTCAAATAAAGAATGCTTAATATGTATGTAGTTTGTGGAGGCCACCGTAAAAAATTCTTAACAAAGAGGAGTTGCACTGCGGCACGCCGATCGGACTCGGCTATAAAAAGGAGGCCCCTTATCATTACGCTTATACTTGAACCGAACAGCACTCATTGATAAGTGAGAAGTTAGCCATGTTGCAATTTGTAGATAAGTCGTTAAGGATTATAACCGTTACCGCCATATAAGGAAGTTTCATAGAGTCGCTGCTTCTCACAGTATCAATTCACACTGTTTTGAAGGTGCAAAGTATTATTATTATTTATTTTCAGTTCAATATTTACCGTCAAAATAGATGTATGTTGGTAGATAATCCATTGAAAAAGCTTCAATACTTTATCAGTGAATTTAATATATTTTCTAATATCTACTTTAAAGAATCTGAAAACGCAGTTAAATAACAGCAAATAAAATTGTTGCGAATACTTCGTATTCCAAGTTTTAATGATTACCGGACCATGTCAATGAACTTAAAAAAAGTGATAATCATTATATCCAATTTCTTTCAATTCGATTTTTGGATAAATTTGACGCAAAATTTTATGTACAACCTGCTTATTCATACTAATTCGGATTGACAAAGTGATTAGGAAAATGTTCTAACTATTCACTTGTACTTACACTGAAAACATTTATGTCCGTTTACTTCCGCGATCAAAACTGAAATATATGTATTTTTTGGAGTTGCAGCAGAATAATAATTGGCGTAATAGATCAGTGTTCATTTTATTTTTAAAAACTAACTTTTACTTTAAACAGAAATCGCTCCACGAGCGACCTGATGGTGTTTCTTTCAGAACGATGGAGTCGTGGCACTGGATATATCAACGCATTTGATAGGGCCTTGCACCGCGCACTCGATTTATATCGAGCTTTTTAGAGAATCGTACTATTCGCGTGATTGTGTCCTTTCTCCCTCACTTTTTCTTATTTTCATTGACGATCTACTGAGTCAGACTTCGAATCCAATCTGCTCATTTGCGGATTATATGAGATTAGAGACAGAAGGCGGATTAGGGATGTTACATTCCGTCAGGACTGGCTGACCATTTCTGAGTGGGGTCGAATGAACAGAGTAGATTTTAATGCACGAAAGACGCAGTGCTGTTTATTGTCTCACAAACGATTCACTGACTCTTTACAATGGTCAATAACTATAAATGGTATTGATGTTCTTGGTGTGAGAATACAATGTAATGCCCGTTGGACATACATTATTCGAAGTATCGAAAGAAGCATCCAAGTTCTAAAGCGGTGCGAGAACTACTTTAATTCATCTGATCTTCTTAATATCTATACTACCTACATCAGGCCGAAGATGGTATTCAACTGGCATGTATGTGGCGGTGCTCCGAAGACATACTTGGAGCTACACGAACATAGGGGCGATAGTGTTGATAGGGGACAGTACGGTATCCAACTCGATTGCTCCACTTGAACAACGTCGCAACGTGGGTTGCGTGGCATGGGTGTTCTATCGTTACATTCATGGTGTGTGTTCCACTGATATCCATCTTCTAAATCTTATTCCTAAGGTAAGGATGTTTGTCAGAAATATGAGACTCTCCAGGAATTCACACCCGTTTGTGATTGATTGGTCAGCTGACCGAACAATGCACTACAGAGATAATTCCTTTTTCGCCCGAACTCTTTGTATGTGGAATCGAATTCCGGTAATTAGCTTTCCCATCGACTACGACATCCAGAAATTCAAGACGAATGTCAATATTTACTACTCCTTCTTTCCTCCCTCCCATTCCTTCCGCCAACAGAATGCATTTGCATATATGGGAAACATATATGATTTTTTGATTTTTAATATTGTTTGGCTTCGTTTCATGATAAATAAATGTTGCCACTGGTATAAAAAATTAAATATGTTGTTATAAAATAAACTATTTTATATTTGATAGATTTGAAATTGGGTCAATTTTTTCATATTTTAAAACAAAAACTCGTCTGTGCAAAAAGTGGTCTAAACAAATGAGTTAATGCTTAAATTTTTTTTAAACAAGCATATATTATGTGTACTATTTTCTAAAATGTCTTAAGAGTGAGCACAAAGTTTCAAAGGTCATTAAATTTTCTTTTTATAAACATATTGTTTTGTGTAAGCTGATCTTAATTTGCCCATTTTAAGCCCAAACTAAATATTTTGCAAAAACCGTAATAGGTACTTTATCCGTTTATCCATATTCATATTTTTAACGAAAGTGGCTTTTATATAAATGTTAAGGACAGTCATTAATGACACCCATTTCAAAGTCAATCATTCAGTTACTGAACTGCGTTGTTGTATTAATGATTGCCATTCATTATTATTCATTGGTATTAGATCGCTATATTAATGAAGTTTTTTCATTAACTTTTGTATACTACTAAATTTCCGATGAATTCCACTATTCCACTAAGGAACAGGGGATACTTCTCTCATATCAATGAGTGCAGTCCGATTAAAGTTTAAGCTCAATGATAAGGGGCTTCCTTTTTTATGCCGAGTCCGAACAGCGTGCCGCATAGCGATACCACTTAGTAGAGAAGTTTTAACATGGAGGGATACCTCACAAATGTACCCAGCATTAGGTAACCCAGTAAAAAATTATTCTTGCCTTGGGAGCAATACGAAAATATTCTAGCATACTAATGCAAATTTTTAATGATCAATAAGTATGCATGAAACTATCATATAATGTAAAGTAATATTCCTTAAACATTTAACAATTAATATGGTTTTAAAATACTTTTATGCAGTCTATTACATGGGGTACGCATGAAACATGGCTTCAAAACATATGCTAAAGACGGATTTGGTTTTGCATCCATATTGTAGCTTCTGATCAGCGGTTGTGTATACAGATAGTGTTTTGAGCTCATTTAACGAAGCTCAAGTAAAATATTTCGTGTTTCACGAAAACTACGTGTGTTATAAAGCGAGTTGAATATCTACAGTTGTATTTGCGAACTCGGGCAAAAAGATTATTGCGCTTTGTTCTGTTTTTCTTTCTTTTACTGTTGTTTTATAATTGCTAACGCAGTATTCTTAAACGTTTTTTGAGACCTAATTCAAATTTAAATAATTTTATTTCATTTAATTTTTCAATTAATTACCAAGAAACGCAATCTGAGACTGAACTTTGTAAGTTATTGACAATTTAGTTTAAATAACCCAGTGCAAATAAAAACAGCTAAAACGGTGTTTTCATTGAAACAATATTTGGATGAAAAAGGCAAATATAATTTGTGGTGCTAATGTTGCATTTTTGATGTTCACCCAGATGCGCATTTTGATTGTTTAAACAATCGCATTTATGTGGGATATCGCCTACAAAAAAGTTTTACTATTGCATCCGGGGGTGCAATTTTTTCGGCTGGGAAGGTATAACTGTCGCAGAAAAAATTTTTGTTATTCACGCCGGGATTTGAACACAGGTGGACATGCTTATCTCTGCGCCACGGTGGCCTAATAGTAATAACTTTTGTATGATATTTTCAAAACCCGATTAACTTGGTCAAATCTGTTTATTGTGTGGAATATGCACGCGTGTTTCATGGAAATAGTAAGGATTTTCTCAGTTTTTTCAATGAAATATGGAAAATAGGAATTCGTATGTACAACGATTGACGAAATTCTGAATATTAAGTCATCGATTGAATTGATTATATTAACGAACATTTTCATTGTATTAATGTAAATTTTCGTTGCATTACAGAATGCAAATAAACGAACGCTGTTCATTACTATGACAACCGGTTTTCTTTCAGTGTAGCTTAATTCCTTCGAAAGCTAGCGTGCTTTCGACAGACGTATGGACATGGCTAAATCGGTTTAGAATGTCAAAACGATCGAGAATATTTATACTTTGTTTCGTCTCAGATCAATATTTCGACGTGTTACAAAAGGAAGGACGAAATTGGTATACTCCTTTCCTATAGTGGAGGGTATAAAACTATTTTAGATTCTAGTTGTATCCGTTCGCTTAATATCAGTGGAAGGGATGTTGTATGTTTAAGTGCATTTCGCAGATTTGTTTGACTCAATTCGAACCAACTCTCAATCGAAATTCAAATGATTAATCTTACGCCGTATGAAAAGAAACTGTATCGTTAAAAACCGAAATCCTGAGTTTGCCCTTAGACTCATGGTTTCTTGAGCAAATTATCTTAAAATCAGTCGGAGCTCAAGTTTTTGACAACATATTGGCTGGTTTTTATGGTCCATTCAAATTGACCCACCCTAGTGTGCATGTGTGCGCATTTTTTTATTTATTTTCTACATTTGTAACCTTTTTTGAAGCCAATGACGGAACGGCTGTGTCTGTTTTTCTACAAAGTCCTGGCAAAGTCAATTGTCCTTCTATCATAGTAATGAACACAAAATGCCTTTAATGCTAGTATTGCGACGAGACAGTATTTTATCGCCAAATAAAGGGGAATAAAGAAAAAATATAGCTTTTAGCCAATTTCATTTCAACCATCAATCACAACGACATATGCTTGTAGACATTTATGTAAGTAGAAAAGAGAAGCGAGAAAAGAAAGTAAATAAATAGTGCAAGACATAGGATATAAACAGGTAAGGGAATATCCAATGATAAACTACAAATAAGTCACCTACTTAATTTTACATGTAACCTAAGCATAACTAACAACTTTAGGCCTGGTTATGCTCTCGTTGAAATACAATGAATGTAGAATAAATGTATGGTACATGTAAGCAAGCAATTTTGCTTGTTACAAAACGTAGCATTTTACATTACAAACAATACAATATTATTTACAATAAAGACCTGATGGTGAGGGAGGAGTTTACGCCGAAAACCTCATGGGCACAACATGCATATCTCAAGGTTGGGTTGAAGGAGACGACCCCGCGAGAAGACGAAACGTCTCTCCAATAAACAATTAAATAATTCAATTCAAGCCAAGCAATATGAACGTAACTATCAGTATTCAGTTTTTATTTAATATTTCTTGCTTTAAACTTGCTCTTTTTTCTCGACTTGCATAGTCGAGCAAATACACAGAAAACATTTAAACCAACAAGTAAAAGCGTGCTAAGTTCGGCCCGGCCTAATCTTATATGCCCTCCACCATGGCTCGCACTGGTCAAGTTCTTTCCCCGATATCTCTTTATAGACAAATATGAGTTGCTATGCTATTGGATCTACATCATGTTATAACCCGATTGGGGCCATACTTGGTTTGGCTGTTGGATACCAAGGGGAAGTAATTGTGCCAATGGGATAAGAATTACGCTCTCTATAGGTTCAAGATTAATGCAAATTGCAGGGGGTAAACTTCTCACATATCAATGCGTGCAGTTTAAGCTCAATGATAGCTGAGTCCGAACGGCATGACGCAGTGGGACACCTCTTTGGAGAGAAGTTTTACATAGCATAGTACCTCATAAAAGTTACCAGCATTAGGAGGGGAAAACCAGTCATAACAAAACACTTCATGCCATATAGTGTAATAAATACGCCCTCTGGCGGCTTAAGAAGTCAGGAACCCAGATCGCTTTCCCAACTGACCTACACTAATAAGAAGTATTCGTCCAAAATGTCAAGGGCCTAGCTTTACTACTCGAAAGTTGGCGTGCTTTCGACAGACGGACGGACATGGCTACATCGACTTATAATGTCATGACAAACCAGCTTTAAAGGGTGATTTTTTAGCTAAAGGGTGATTTTTTACCTATCATCTTTTTGCAACAATGGTTTAAACAGCTCTTAAACCATTGCTTCACTGTCAAACATTTTCATTCAGTTTGGTCTATAATTTAACCATAAATCGTTTTGCAAACGAAAAACGTTTGTAAATTATTGAATTTTATAACCAAAATGCGTGCTCTGTTAATTTATGAAAGTCCATCGTTTGTTATTTCCGTAACTCGTAATAGGCCATAATTATTGAAAAACAATTTAAGTCATTCATGGATAGCTACGATAGTGGCTGCGGTCACCTGGAAAACATCCCATGCCTAAAAGAACTAGAGCGAACAATAGTAACATAGGTCCAAGAACCATTGCTAATGTCGCTAGAAACAGTTTGGTGATGGCAGTTGTCGACAACGGAGAAGAACAGGGCTGCATACCTAGGAATATTTGGAGTGGGGTAGTCAATAGACTGTCATCAGTGTACTCCGATGTCCTTGCGGAATTTCCTGGGTCTGCTCCAGATTGTGACGATGCAGGTTGCTATCGGGCCCGATACACACTAATTGCGTTAGGGGATCAACGTTCAATTGAAATGTATCGTTGCTTCCTTTAAAAGATTGGTGAGATCTGGCCAGGCGCAGCACTAGATTTAGTTAAGAAGGAAGATATTCGTTTTGGACCAATGACGCATGCTTGGATACCAAGGATTTTCTCAGATCCTGAATCAATACTTGGATAACTGAGGGATTGCTATCTTAAACTTTCAACCACAGCCTGGAAGATTGTTAGATTGGATGAGGCTGATGCTGACCGAGGCATTCAGTATTCGTACTAAACTCCGGTCAACAAGTTTGAAGGTGTTGCATCCTACGGATTTAGTTGTTTAAACTGAAGGTTGCAGTTGTTAATGAACTGCCTGAGAAACTATCGGCCTCATCTCTAAGGTCTGGCGGATTGCAGGAGACTAAAAATCCCCCTACCACAACAGAGACAGGGGAGAAGGCATTGAAACGAAACCCGACTAGCCCTGTGTGGCTGGGTCAAGATGTGCGTCAGCGGGGAAGGACGGAACTCAAAAAATACTTCGTCGGCAGCAGTTAGTGAAACATCTAAGGAGGAATCGTCTACACCGCAAGTGTCCAGTGTCCTGAGAAAGAGTAGTTCCACTGCTTTCTCATCTACCCCTGGATACGTACGAAAGCTCATCATGACAAGATCTAACGGTTCTTATGAGGAAGAACTTCTGGCGGGATCAGAAGATGAGGATAACGCAACAGTGGTGGAAGTTCTGAATCCTGGCTATGGTCCGGTTTCTACAAATAAATCTCCACAATTGTATGGAAGCTTCGGTGGCACTAAAGGTCCTCCTGATGGCAGGGGGATTTGACGTGGCCTTGGAAAATAGGACGAAATCCACAAAATCTCAAATTGGAACTACGATATCCCTGGTAATAGAAGTTACATAGACTTCTATTATGGTTGCAAACTAAACGACCAGATGGGCTTTGGGATGTACTCTAAAGATCTAGAACTGGTCATATCGAAAAGGTTACACGACCACTGCAGTGTGTATCAAGCGGAGATCCCTGCAATTGAGGAAGTGGTGGAATGGCTTAGATATAATGTCATAACGACGATTGGTCTTCTCAGATAGCTAGGCAGCCATTAAATCCCTGCATATTGCTGAACAGTTCAAAATTCAACTGTTCACCAGAGATATCCAAAGCAATTGTAAAACGGAGGAGCTTGCGAGTCTAAGAACTTCTTTACACATTCCAGGAAAACTGGAATCTTTGGGTATGCCTCTAGTGACATGTAAGCTAAGTTTTCAGTACCAGGCCCGAAGGACAACGAATGATATGATCACAGAGAGGGGGCTGTGAGCATTCCAAGACTATATGGCCTATCTAGACTTGAAGAGGTCTACCGCTTTGCTGCCACTGGCTAGAAAAGACGTCTCAGTCAATATGTCCGTCATGACAGATCGCTGTCTAATGGGAAAACATGCTTACAGACTGAAGGTTGCCCGTAACGACTTTTGCAGAAGCTGTGAGGGCATCGAAGAGGAAGAAGAGACTATAGAGCACCTTCGGTGTGTGTGTCTCGCACTAGCAGTAAGAAGGAGTTCCACTTTAGGTTCTCATCTCATTGGGAATGATGTGAACATTCGAAAGCTGTTGGGCTTGAAGGCATCTTCCTTCTTCTGTTCCTGTGGTATCATAATGGACGAAAACGTCTAAATGAGTCTGATGGCAGACTGCCACTTAAGCCTAACCTAACCTAGTCCAATTTTGGAATACTTCAGACGGTATCTCACAAACAAAATACTTCAATGTTGTCTTACAATGCTTCAATTGAAGTGGGTTTGTTTGTAAAGACATGATTTTAACATAGCCCCTAAAGAAATAGTATAAAGCCGTAAAATCGCACGATCTAAGCGGGCAATTGACCAGTCACGGTTGCGCTTGCCATTCACAGTTATATTACATATCGCTTCCTCTTTGTTAAATTATGTTAAATGTTAAATTATAGACCAAACTGAAGATTTTTGACAGTGAAACAAAACAAGAAACGTGCTTGAGCTGTTAAATCTAGTGTTGCCAAAAATCACCTTTACAGGGCAAGAAGTGCATATTTCGTACGTTTTAAACAATTCCTAAATGGTAGTTAAGCAATTCAAGCCGATTCATGTAGCATTGCTTGTTTTAAATGCTTTAACTGTTTGCTTAAGAAGTCAAGTGATGTTCTTCGCTTCTTTCTTTTTGGCTTTTGCTGTTGCTTGGTTATTTTTTATAGTCATACTCAAGACATTATTTAGCTTTTTCTTGAGTGAAAAAATTTAAGCAAAGCAAATTGTGCTATTACTTTTTTGAATTTATCAATTTAAACCCTGCCCACAATCTATTCGCCTTAGAAATTCTTGTTTTCTCTATTAAGAGGTCAGCTAATGCAAGAAGAGGAAGAATTTTTTCAAATCAATGGTTTTATTAGAACGAGAAAATATTTTAAAAAAGAAAATTATGTTTACTATTTGACAATTAACTTCTATGGTTCACTATTGTAATATTTAAAGAACAAAGTGTTATTGTAAATGTAAATATCTCTTCTCAATCTCTATATAAAGGGTGACTTTTAAGTTGTTATCTTTTTAGCAACACTGGTTTAAACAGTTCAAGCACGTTTTGTGTTTTGTTTCACTGTCAAACATCTTCTGTTTGGTCTATAACTTAATCATGAATACCAACGAAGAACGGTTTAAAATTATTGAATTTTATTATCAAAATGAGTGCTCTATTAAGAAAGTTCATAGCGCGCTTCATCTATTTTACGACGAAGCCCATTTTTGGCTCAATGGGTACATAAATAAGCAGATTTGTCGATTTTGGTGTGAAAATTTGCCAGAAGCATCGCAAGAGGTACTAATGCATCCGGAAAAAATTCCCAGTTTGGTGCGGTTTATGGGCTAGTGTCTTCATTGGACCGTACTACTTCAAAGATGATGCGAATCGTAACGCAACTCTGAATGGTGAGCGCTACCATGTATCATCGCAACTTTTTTTGCCAAAAATGCAAGAGCTTGACTTGCATTACTTGTAGTTTCAACGAAACGGTGCCACATGCAACACAGCATGCGTAGCAATGGACTTATTGAGAGGCGAGTCGGTGAACATTTTGTTCCACTTTCGGGTCCGGTCAATTGGCAGCCCAGATCGTGCGATTTAACGCCTTTAAATTTTTTTTGGTAGGCCTATGTTAATGTTCAGGTCTATTCAAACAAGCCCGCTTTAATTGACGCATTGGAAGACAACAGTGAATCATTTATTCGTGAGACACCTGCCGAAATGTTGGAAAGAGTATGCCATTAAATCACCCTTTATAAAAGGCTGACTGACTAGATTTAATTACTAAAAAAGTACTAGAAATGTACGAAATTGGGGAATAGAGATAGATAGAACTAGAATCATGCAGTTTGCATTAAAAGACATCTGCTGCTGCAAAAAAAAAAAAAAAAAAAAAAATAATGAAAGTGAAAAGAAAAATTGAAACAAGTAAAAAGGGTTTAAGTTTGGCCGGGTCGTACTTTGGATACCCCTCGGGTAAGCAATACCTTTTTTGGCTGTTATCGCAAAGACCATCCAAATCATCATCTTGTGGATAGGTATGCACCACGCAGAAGCCTTAAGATAGATCTACATAATCTAGAGCGTGAGGTTCAACACTACAAGAGAGAACCCCTAGATCAAGCGGCATATCAGGCAGGTCTAGACAACAATCATGCAGACACGGTAGCAGATGCTGTAAATGGCTACCGTGTGAATGTAGTCCTTGGAGAATGACCGCCTCCCGTTGCACTTGAGGAAATTGACCTCCCCCGGCAAACCAGTGTAGTTTTGGCTCAATTACGTTCCGGCAGATGTAGCCGCCTCAACTCCTCAAGAGCAAGGATTGATGCCGACGTCCAAGATGTATGTTCCGATTGTAACCAGGGACCGCACGTCACCTGTTTAACTGCCCAGTCAGACCCACTCGACTCAGACCCAGATCCCTGTGGACGCACCCCATCTAAGTCGCAGAGTTCCTAGGTCTTGACACTCAACCCACATCGGGTGTATAATTAAACCACCTTTCGCTATAATCCGGTGAAAAATGCATAATGTATGCCCCCATAACAGCTTTATCTAAATATGTCCGGACCAAATTTGACTCGGATATTGAGTGGTCTATCAGGTACAAGTCATTGTTCAATTTGTACAACAAAATAATGGTATTTTTGGTAGCCATATCCAAATACAGACCGATCTGAACCACATACGACACGAATATCGAAAAGCCTAACATAAGTCACTGTGTCAAATTTCAGCGAAATCGGATTATAAATTCGCCTTTTATAGGAATTTTTTTAGAATTCAAATCGAGAGATCTGTTTATATGACAACTATATTCAAATCTGAACCGATCTGAGCCAAATTAAAGAGGGCTGACAACGGGCCTAACACAACTCACTGGCCCAAATTTCGGCGAAATCGGACAAAAAATGTGCCTTTTATGGGCCCAAAAACTTAAATCGAGAGATTGGTCTTTATGGCAGCTATATTCAAATCTGGACCGATCTGGGCCAAAATGCAGAAAAATGTCGAGGAATCCAAGGCAACTCACTTTCCCAAATTTCGTCGAAATCGCAGAATAAATGCGCTTTTTATGGACCCAAAACCTTATATCGAGAGATCGGTCTATATGGGAGCTATATCCAAATCTGGACCCATCTGAGCCAAATTGAAGAAGAATGTTAAAGGGCCTAACGCAACTCGCTGTTCCAAATTTCGGCGAGATCGGACAATAAATGCGGCTTTTATGGGCCGAAGACCTTAAATCGAGAGATCGGTCTATATGGCAGCTATATCCAAATCTGAACCGATGTGTATCATATTGTAGAAAGATTCGAGGGGCCTAACACAACTCACTGTCCCAAATTTCGGCGACATCGGACAAATAAATGCGCTTTTTATGGGTCCAAAACCTCAAATCAAGAGATGGGTCTATACCGCAGCTATATCGAAATCTGAACCAATCTGGGCCAAATTGAGGAAGGATGTCGATTGAGCTAACACAACTCACTGTCCCAAATTTCAGCAAAATCGAATAATAAATGAGGCTTTTATTGGCCTAAGACCCTAAATCGGAGGATCGGTCTATTTGGGGGCCATATCAAGATATAGTCCGATATAGCCCATCTTCGAACTTAACCTGCTTATGGACAAAAAAAGAATCTGTGCTAAGTTTCAGCTCAATATTTCTATTTTTAAAGACTGCAGCGTGATTTCAACAGACAGACGGACGGACATGACTAGATCGTCTTAGATTTTTACGCTGATCAAATATATATATACTTTATAGGGTCGAAAATGGATATTTCGATGTGTTGCAAACGTAATGACAAAATGAATATACCCCCATCCTTCGGTGGTGGGTATAAAAATGGTAATGATTATAGGAGAAAACCTACATTTGGTACCATTTCATTCTTCTTACTTACGGATGGAGCTAGTGGTCTAAAATTTGGCATGTGGTTACAACTAGTAAATGTATGATGGGTGACTAAACGATTTTTTCACAATTCGTAAATTTTGAGACAAAAATTGGCACCTTCTTTACAAATGAAGCTAGAGGTCTGAAATTTGGTTTGTAGGTACAACTAGAAAATATATGATGGGTGACTAAATGAGTTTTTCATAATTCGCTAATGATAGCAATGGAAAGCCAATGATAGCAACACACACCAACCACTATGGTATTGCTATCGTTGGCTTTCCTTTTCCATTTGCATCTCCAATCATTGAGCTCGTCTCGGAAGAGAAACAAACAAAAAATTGTAAAATTTAATGATCTTGCCCTAACAGGCAACAAAAAAAAACTTGAAAAATTATTTTTTTTTTTTTTTTTTTTTTAAAATCGATTTTTAATTTTTTACATTTTTCAGGGCTGTGTTTATTAAGCACCATTTAGGCATTTATTTGGGCTCAAATGCTTTGTAGGACTCGTTTTGTGGCAAACGAGTCGTTTTGCCCTTATAAGTAGTATTAGACCCAATAGCAAAAAACGCTTGTACTATAAGTAAAACAAAAAATTACTTGTTGGAGTTATTATTTTCGCACATTTAAATACCTACCAAACAAAGTATGAGCCTTAGAAAACCTTGCTGCGTTTTCGTGTGTCTGGCGCCATTTGTTTGTTGCTCTAACGGTTATTTTTATTGTACATACGAGCATTTTTCTACCCAAGATGAATTTTTAAAAATTTTTCGCTTTCCGACATTACCATTTGCACTCGACCGAATCGATCAACATGCTGAATGCTCTTCAAAAAATAATGATCGCTCAGTCAAAGAACAAAATGTTACTTATGATGATGTGTATACATAAAAATATATAGAAAATATAAGTTAACAATTTTTTTTATTAAAGCTTACCCATTACATTTATTTCGTTTTAGGTAACTAAAAATATAAAGGATTAATTTAATCAGACCGGAAGACTTTTAAACCAAGTAAGATTTATTTCTAGCTATTTAATTTGATATTTAATTTAAATATACTCAAAGAGTGCCCCTGTTCGTTAGAGGAATTTTCATGGCCAAAATTTGCAAACTAAAAACTAAAGTAAAATTAGGGATTTAAGCCGGGATTTAGGAATTTAAGGGGCTCAAACAACCACTTTGGTAGGAGATTTCTGGCGCGATCAGTTAACCAGAGAAGGGTCATCGGTTCGATTCTCTGAGCTACTGGGATATTACAATGTACTTGTTTTGATTTATTTTTAATCTTCATTTTTGATTATATTTCAAGACATCATCGAATCGTATCTTCTGGGCCTATTTGTGATTAATACTTTCCTATTTTTATACCCTCCACCATAAGATGGGGGTATACTTATTTCGTCATTCTGTTTGTAACTACTCGAAATACTCGTCTGAGACCCCATAAATTATATATATTCTTGAACGTCGTGAAATTTTATGTCGATCTAGCCATGTCCCTCCGTCTGTCCGTCCGTCCGTTCGCCTGTCTGTCGAAAGCACGCTAACTTCCGAAGGAGTAAAGCCAGCCGCTTGAAATTTTGCACAAATACTTCTTATTAGTGTAGGTCGGTTGGTGTTGTAAATGGGCCATATCGGTCCATGTTTTGATAAAGCTGTCATATAAACCGATCTTGGGTCTTGACTTCTTGAGCCTCTAGAGGGCGCAATTCTTATCCGATTTGAATGAATTTTGGCACTACGTATTTTGTTATGATATCCAACAACTGTGCTAAGTATGGTACAAATCGGTCCATAACCTGTTATAGCTGCCATATAAACCGATCTTGGGTCTTGACTTCTTGAGCCTCTAGATCGTGCAATTCTTGTCCGATTGGAATGAAATTTTGCGCGACGTGTTTTGTTATGATACCCAACAACTGTGCCAAGTATGGTTCAAATCGGTCCATAACCTGATATAGCTGCCATATAAACCGATCTTGGGTCTTGACTTCTTGAGCCTCTAGAGTGCGCAATTCATATCCGATTGGGATGAAATTTTGCACGACGTGTTTTGTTACGATATCCAACAACTGTGCCAAGTATGGTTCAAATCGGTTTATAATCTGATATAGCTGCTATATAAACCGATCTTGGGTCTTGACTTCTTGAGCCTCTAGAGTGCGCAATTCTTATCCGATCACAATGAAATCTTGAACGACGTGTTTTGTTATGATATCCAACAACTGCGCCAAGTATGGTTCAAATCAGTCCATAACCTGATATAGCTGCCATATAAACCGATCTTGGGTCTTGACTTCTTGAGCCTCTAGAGTGCGCAATTCTTATCCGATTGAAATGAAATTTTGCACGACGTATTTTGTTATGATATCCAACAACTGTGCCAAGTACGGTTCAAATCGGTCCATAACCTGATATAGCTGCCATATAAACCGATCTTGGGTCTTGTTTTCTTGAGCCTCTAGAGGGCGCAATTCTTATCCGATTGGAATGAATTTTTGCACGAAGTATTTCGTTATGATATCTAACAACTGTGCCATGTATGGTTGAAATCGGTTCATAACCTGATATAGCTGTCATATAAACAGATCTGGGGATTTGACTTCTTGAGCTTCTAGAGGGCGCAATTCCTATCCGATTTGGCTGAAATTTTGCATGACGTATTTTATTTTTACTTTCAATAACTGTGTCAAATATGGTTCAAATCGGTTCATAACCTGATATAGCTGCCATATAAACCGATCTGGGATCTTGACTTCTTGACCCCTAGAAGTCGCAATTATTATCCGATATGCCTGAAATTTTGTACGACGGATCCTCTCATGACCATCAACAAACGTGTTTATTATGGTCTGAATCGGTCTATAGCCCGATACAGATCCCATATAAATCGTTCTCTCTATTTTACTTCGTGAGCAATGGGCGCAATTCTTATACGAATTGGCTGAAATTTTACACAGGTCTCCAACATATAATTTAATTGTGGTCCGAACCGGACCATATCTTGATATCGTTTTAATAGCAGAGCAACTCTTTTCTTATATCCTTTTTTGCCTAAGAAGAGATGCCGGGAAAAGAACTCGACAAATGCGATCCATGGTGGAGGGTATATAAGATTCGGCCTGGCCGAACTTAGCACGCTTTTACTTGTTATTTTTATTATTATAAAACAAGTACAAAATAGCGCTAATTTCTGCACTAAATGTACTTTTTCTCACTCTTAATTTGAGTTTGTTTAAAACTATCAAACTTTTTATTTGTGTAAAATTTTACTTTTTTGAAATTTTTGTTACTAAAAGGTTCGAATTTGGAAAACATTTGAAGGTACAAAATTTATAAAGGGTGATTCATTGTCTATTGATGAGTAAACTTTTACGGACGTGTTACAAGAATATCTTTATATGATGTCGCAATATGTGAAAGACAATTCTTGCTCTTCCACATTCTTCAACTTTTATAAAGTAAAGTCCTGTGCATCAATGTTGATGCTTCGGTTAGATGTCGACTATATACATCTATTTCGTGCAATTCTGCTCATTTAGTACCTATAAAAGAAATTAAAATCAATAAAAATTACTCATATATTTTCAAGGTGTACCAAACATAAGAACTCAAACTGAAAAAAAAAAAAAAAACCAAATAGCAACAGTTGTTACTCTTAAGATACGTTTTCCCACTACAAGAGTAATTTCAACATTCCAGTTATCATCGTTAGTCCTGCGCTGAGCTAACTTATTTCATATTATTTTGATTTTTTAGTAGCTTAGTGGTCGCCTCAATAGCTGAGTTCGTATTGACTTGTTGACAATGTGATATCAAAATGGACTAAAAGAGTCTAAGTAGCGTTATTTCGCCCAACACATTTTCGCCTAAAACGACCAATGTCATAAAACCCAAATGATTTCAGAAAGTCCAAATGAATGTTACAAAGTTAAAATTTTGGATTTGGAATCTGTGAGATTTAACATTCCAATATACCGTACTATCAAAAATATCGAAGCGTTATTTTACCCAAAACGACAAATGTAATATCGCTCAATCAATGCCAATGTTTGTTGTTTTTGCACACTTTTGGGCGATATGACCGTCTTTTGGGCACAATAACATTTTATAAAAATGATTTGCTACCTTTAATAAAACTGGATGTGACATATTACCCAACCAACCAAAAGATTATTGATGTTATAAGCCCCTATACCATAAGCCCCAATAAAGAAACGACACTAAACCCGATCTAATTTGGATCATATGACACATTTTTTTAATTTATTTTCTAAAAAATTCCATAAAAATTCCACCATGAAATCTTGAGCTCGACCTAATGCAATTTAATTTCCCCTATTTCGAATAAAAAATGCATTTTTATTTACACAGATTTCACATTATTTTACTTTTAGACCTATGGGTAGGGGAAAATCTACAATTTCACCCTCTTTGATATGCAATAACCATTTTTATTTATAAGAATGATGACTTTATTTTACTGTTGGACTTATGAAGGAGGAGAAAATATCAAGCCCGGCTGAAGGCCGGTTAATTTCTCACTCTTTGCATTGCATTCGTCCGGGCTTAAAGTTGTCACCTCTCTCATAGGTACAACAGTCAACATTTTTCTAAATAACAAAGCCTTTTGGACTCCAAAGATGGAGAAATTAACCGGGCTTAGTCGTTTCATCTCTCTCAAAGGTCCAACAGTGAAATAATGTTAAGATCTTTCTAAATAAAATAGCCTTTTGCATTCCAAAGAGGGAGGAGCTAACCGACCTTCGGCTTCTCAATGTTTTCTCCTCACTGAAAAGGCCAATAGAAAACTAAGGTTAAAAATTTTCTACACAAATTATGGCACATTTGAATGTTAATATGTTACATACCCAAATATCAAAATTTGGATTTTCATTTGGGTTTTCTGACGTTTGGAAAAATTGGTTTTGAGTTTTTAGGGCGAAATAACGCTATGACTCAAAAAATATATGTGTCTGAAAGCTCAACTGTTTTTTTTTTTTTTGTCATAACACCCAATTGAGAAAAATTTATACGCCAACAAATTAACATTGATTGCAATTTCAGTTTGATCATCAAAAGGTACGTTCAGCTTAATTAAATATTTTATCCATTTTATTTCGTTATTTTTGCCCAAAGTATGTTAAATTAGTACATCATTGATTTTGTATTCACATTAGACACATTTTGTTTGCCCAAAAACAAAGTAAATAAAGTTAACCATTAGATGAAACAATGCTTTTTATTTGCCCTACATTCGATTGCATGTAAAACCAGCGTTTTCTTGTTTGATTCAACAAAAACATGTAATGTACGATTTCATGAAAAATGTCAACAAAAATTTGAAATTTTTTTAAGTAACTGTATGTTGCGTTTGATGTTATGTATTTATTTTGGGCAAAATGTCATTGGGTGTTATGACAATAATAAGCTTCGATAGTTGGGAGTTATGTCATGTCCATTTCACAAGGGATACAAAATTATTGTCAGAAAGTGTCATTGCTCCCAAAAGTCGGTCATATCACCCAAAATGAGTGCAAAAACAACTGCCATTGGAACAAATTGGGTGACATAACGTTTGTCGTTTTGGGCGAAATAACGCTACGCCAAGTGAGTATGAATTATAACTTAAATGGTCAAATGTCTGAAAGGTAAAATATCTTTGTTATGTAGATACGAAACTGTTATTAAAATTTGGCGCCAAGTGGCCGCCTCACCTCACTCTCGAAAATACCAAAACGGACATGTGGGTCAACCGCGATAATATGGGACTCGAATTACTCGTTAGAAGTAATATTAGGGTAAATCATCTGAGGGCAGAAAAAAATTAATCAAATCGATATGCAGACCGATCGGGACAATATAGAACTTAAAGGAAAGAACTTCGAGACTGAAATAACAATCTGATGTCTAAATTTGGTGACAGGTATGTAAGGACCTCCAAGAGTCCCTCAAAAAGGATATTCGAACCTGTCGGGAAAACATGCAACATGATTAAAAGAGCTTTCAAAACTTTAAACTGCTTTCCGAATTTGGGAGAAATCGTATCTCCAATATTTTAAATCTAATACTCTTAATATATCAAAAGATAATGTACCCTATTATCATCGGAGACTCAGTCTCTAACATTTCTTAAAATTTAATCAAACTACAACTGGCTTAAATTCGGAAGACTGATCAGAAGAGGACTTGGGCAAGATTAATTTAGACTATGAATGTAATAGTGAGGACTTTCGATGATGTTGAGCTCTTCGAGAAAGGAAATCACTTCAAGAAAAACCCTGGACGACATGGAAGATTCGTAACGACGGGAAAGAGGTCCGCAGACTTTTTAACAGAGCACGTCGTAAAAAAGCGGAAGTATATTGGAACGTGTATTACACACGGCTCATGGAATATAATAAGATTACCCAAGCGGAAAAACGTGCCCCTGGTCGATAGCGTTAATGACGCCGTCAAGATGAAAAAGTTTCTCTCAAAAACCCATGTCCAAACTGAAACGTTAGTACCGGCATTGGAGTGCATTGGAGTTAGAGCAGAAACAACGGAGGACGTGTTGAGGCTTTTGATGGAAACACATTTTTCACAGGATACGACGAAACTCACGGAGACACCGGAATCTTGGAAGAATGAAGTTGATCGAATGCTTATCATAACGGAATTTATGGTGAAGGAAGATTTGAGGAGCATCAAACCATTAAGTCACCCAGACCTGATGGAATATTTACGGCGTTACTTCAAAAACAAGCCGACAATGTGTCGCCTCATCTGGCCACTATTTTCACAGCGTGCCCAGGATTTGAATATACTCCGAAAGCCTGGCAGGAGGCAAGGGTGGTATTTATACTCAAGCCCGGCAAGCCAAGTTATGCGACACCAAAAGCCTATAGACCCATTAACGTTTAACAATGTGCGCACCGACACATTGATCCAAACCTTAAACCAGTACCGGGTGAACCGGGTCCTACGAGACTGGATAAACCAAATGATAAGGAACAGGTGTATAAATAGGGGATCCTATGACATAAATATAAGGGAGAAATTGGGGGCATTTTATCGCCCCTCCTTTGGTTTACCACCATAAATAACCAATTATGGATGCTGACTGAGGAGGGATTTGAACCCGTCAGGTAGGCAGACGATGTTATACTACTTCTTAGGGGTAAGGATCCGAACGACCTATGCAAAAGGGCCGAAAGGGTCTTGCATCTGGCATATGACTGGGCTACACCCAGAGGTCTCAATGTTAACCCAGAGAAGACTCAAATATGCCTGTTCACGAGGAAGACGAAGGTGGGCCAATTTAACGCACCACGTTTCCCCAATAAGACGATTTTGATATCTGACTAGGTCAAATACTTAGGTGTGATCTTGGACAGGAAACTGAATTGGAAGTGTCACATTCAGGAGCGTACTGAGAAGGCTCACAGATGTTGGGCACTGTGTAGATGGGCCGTAGGATCGAAAGGAGCCTAATTCTGAGGAAAGTGCACTGGCTTTACAGGAGCGTGATTAGACCAATACTTACTTACGCCGCAGTAGTTTGCTGGACTGCTATGGAGAAAAAGTGTAACATAAGGACCATACAACTGGTTCGGAGAACATGTTGTCTTGGCATAGGCGGAGCAATGAGGACCACACCCACTAGAGCACTGGTGACTATTCTAAATAGATATCCGACCCATTGACATACAGATTAAGTGTGAGGCAGCCACTGCAGCCATGCAACTTCAGGCAATGGGAGAATGGATTGAGGATGGGAGCAGTGTAATTGAAGCAACGATAGGAAACCTGGAAGGAAGGGAAGAGGTTTCTGATCGGATAATTGAGACGACACTTGAGGTCGTGTGCGAGGCACTGCTGCCAACGACACAATTTTGACTGACAGAACCCTAGTATTTCTATCTGGAAGATCATTTTACACGGATGGATCAAAACTGGTTGACAGAGTGGGTCTGGTGGGCCTGGGATCTGTTTTAGACTGCCTGATCATAATACGGTCCTACAGGCGTAGATCAGGGTGATCACGGAATGTGTGATGTCGTGTGGGCTTCGGGTTAACCAAGTTTATTGGCGGCAGTCCACAGGCCTTCACCGCCAAATCGTCTGCCCCTTTCATTCCCCCTTACCCCGTTATGACCCGACACCCAAACGATGCAATTTTTGACATTCTCAGAGAAGGCGCCGATGTCCTTCTTATACTGCAAGACTGTTCGTCAATTCATAATGGAGTAAGGGTTGATATTCCATTCTGCTTTCGGAATAGTCGCGGTAATTTTTAATTGATCCGCGAGCGGAATTAAATGATCCGCGAGCGGAATGGTCCTATATCAAATGTTTTTACCTGCACTTATTGTATTCTCTATTTAATATATTTTTTCGCAAATCAATAAAGAAAAACGAACAATTGATACCAATAAAATATATAAAAATTACGCCGGCAATGGTTTCAAGTGTTTCCATTTTATTTTTTTTTTTTTGCCACTAGACGACTAAAAGACAACGGTACTTAGGTGAAGACACAATACCAGACATGAACCAACTTAGGGGAGTGGTATGAAAAACAATTAAGGATTTTGTAAGTAGCAGGGAATTCCTATCTTAAAAATTTCTTTTTCGAGGTTACTTTTTAGTCGATTACTGGCGTAGGTGTATGTCCATAGTGATGTGGGGTTGATTTATATCTACACGCTCTTTTAAACCTGATCTAGGGGAGTGGTGTGAAAAACAATTAAGGATTTTGTAAGTAGCACGAAATTCCAAACTGGATATTTTCTTTTGCGAGGTTACTTTTTAATAGTTAGAGTGCACAACTAGCCGATGTCCATAGTGGCATGAGTCGGATTAATATCCGCATCCTCTTTTCAACCTTACCTAAGCTAATCAAACCACGGTCAGACGTTATTGAGTTTATAGGGAATTAACAAACAAATACCACGAGTAGTTCTATTGTTTCCTTACTAGACATTGCTCATACGTTTTTTGACTTCTGAACCTATTTAATAAACCTAAGACTGGGATCTTCCGTACCCTAGAAGCCTCGGAGATACCTTGGAGCGGTCTTTTGTTTTATTAAAATACCTTCTGCAACATTTCAAAGAATAACCAGGCATATGGACTACCCCATGGTCCGTTGTCTGGCGAAGCATTTTCGCGCAAAACAACAAATGTTTTTTGGGCTTTTAACATTTCCTTAAATAAAAAATTTGTTACAAAATTCAGAAAATGAAAATAAATAAATAAAGAAAAATAAAAATATCAACTGAATTCCTTATTTACTTTAGTTTAATCGAAAATTTTATTCCTGGCAGAAGGCCGGTTCGTTTCCCGCTCTTTAGAATGCAATAAGGCATTTCTAAATATTTAGAAAAATGTTGACTTTATTTTAGCGTTGAACCTATGAGAGAGGAAAAAATCCTATTACCCTCTTTGGAATGCACAGAGAATTTTTATTTAGTAAAATGTTGACTTTATTTTACTGTGAGACCTACAACTTTAAGACCGGCTGAAGAAATTGGTTCAATTTTTTTCAGAATAAAAATGACCTTTGTATTCGAAAGAGGGGGAAATTAACCGGTCTTTGGTCATGCTAAAGGTTTTCTCCTTCCTCATAGGTCCGAAAGTAGAATAATCAATTTTTATACCCTCCACCATAAGATGGGTGGTATACTAATTTCGTCATTCTGTTTGTAACTACTCGAAATAATCGTCTGAGACCCCATAAAGTATATATATTCTTGATCGTCGCGACATTTTATGTCGATCTAGCCATGTCCGTCCGTCCGTCTGTCTGTCGAAAGCATGCTAACTTCCGAAGGAGAAAAGCTAGCCGCTTGAAATTTTGCACAAATACTTCTTATTAGTGTAGGTCGTTTGGTATTGTAAATGGGCCATATCGGTCCATGTTTCGATATAGCTGCCATATAAACCGATCTTGGGTCTTGACTTCTTGAGCCTCTAGAGTACGCAATTCTTATCCGATTGGAATGAAATTTTGCACGACGTGTTTTGCTATGATATCCAACAACTGTGCCGAGTACAGTTCAAATCGGTCCATAACCTGATATAGCTGCCATATAAACCGATCTTGGGTCTTGAATTCTTTAGCCTCTAGCGTGCGCAATTCTTATCCGATCAGAATGAAATTTTGCACGACGTGTTTTGTTATTATATCCAACAACTGCGCCAAGTATGGTTTAAATCGGTCCATAACCTGATATAGCTGCCATATAAACCGATCTTGGGTCTTGAATTCTTGAGCCTCTAGCGTGCGCAATTCTTATCCGATCAGAATGAAATTTTGCACGACGTGTTTTGTTATTATATCCAACAACTGTGCCAAGTATGGTTTAAATCAGTCCATAACCTGATATAGCTGCCATATAAACCGATCTTGGGTCTTGACTTCTTGAGCCTCTAGAGTGCGCAATTCTTATCCGATTGAAATGAAATTTTGAACGACGTGTTTCGTTATTATGTCCAACAACTGTGCCAAGTATGGTTCAAATCGATCCATATCCTGATATAGCTGCCATATAAACCGATCTAGGGTCTTGACTTCTTGAGCCTCTAGAGGGCGCAATTCTTATCCCATTGGAATGGAATTTCGCACAACGTGTTTTGTTATGATACCCAACAACTGTGTGTTTTAAATCGGTCCATAACCTGATATAGCTGCCATACAAACCGATCTTGGGTCGTGACTTCTTGAGCTTCTAGAGGGCACAATTCTTATCCGATTTGAATGAATTTTAGCACGAAGTATTTCGTTATGATATCCAACAACTGTATGGTTTAAATCGGTCCATAACCTGATATAGCTGCCATACAAACCGATCTTGGGTCCTGACTTCTTGAGCTTCTAGAGGGCACAATTCTTATCCGATTTGAATGAATTTTAGCACGAAGTATTTCGTTATGATATCCAACAACTGTGCCAAGTATGGTTCAAATCGGTTCATAACCTGATATAGCTGTCATATAAACAGATCTGGGGATTTGACTTCTTGAGCTTCTAGAGGGCGCAATTCCTATCCGATTTGGTTGAAATTTTGCATGACGTATTTTATTTTTACTTTCAATAACTGTGTCAAATAAGGTTCAAATCGGTTCATAACCTGATATAGCTGCCATATAAATCGATCTGGGATCTTGACTTCTTGACCTCTAGAGGTCGCAATTATTATCCGATATGCCTGAAATTTTGTACGACGGATCCTCTCATGACCATCAACAAACGTGTTTATTATGGTCTGAATCGGTCTTTAGCCCGATACAGATCCCATATAAATCGTTCTCTCTATTTTACTTCGTGAGCCCCAATGGGCGCAATTCTTATACAAATTGGCTGAAATTTTACACAGGTCTCCAACATATAATTTAATAGTGGTCCGATCCGGACCATATCTTGATATCGTTTTAATAGCAGAGCAACTCTTTTCTTATATCCTTTTTTGCCTAAGAAGAGATACCGGGAAAAGAACTCGACAAATGCGATCCATGGTGGAGGGTATATAAGATTCGCCCCGGCCGAACTTAGCACGCTTTTACTTGTTTTTAAATAAAAATGCCTTTTGCATTTTATGTAGGGGGCAATTTAAACGGAATTTAAAAATTTTTGTTTGGTTGGGCAATATGTCATTTAATAACCAAAATCATTTTCATAAAATGTAGCTGTGTCCAAAAGATTGCAAAAAAAAAAAATTAATATTGGCATCGTTTGGGCGATATGACATTTGTCGTTTTGGGCGAAATGACGCTACGCCTCGTTGTTTAGCCCTTGGTTTGGTTCTATCGGGTGGAAAAGTGCTGGAGACGAATTTAAGACCAAGCTAATTTGACAGGTTGAATGCGACATCTTTGAATCCTTTGATGTATAGCGAATAACCGACCAATAGTATGATTAACTTCACAAAAACGTCGTACCCTCATACCATCAAAGACCTTTAGAGCAGTCAACCGATTTTTGAATTATGGAGAATCATCTGCAAAAACTAGATTATGGTCAAAGATAACATTTTCAACATTGGTGGCATTAGACCTTTATCTGTGTTCGGCAGGAGTTTGATTTTGTCAAAATGAGCTTTTTCACAGGACGCTGGACAGTTAAGGCGTAGATGATTACTTTTCAGATTCTTGCCAGCTTGTGCTGTCGATGTACCTTTTAAGTTCCCTCCTTTACCGAGCCCACATTTTTTGGAATTTTTTGGTCCAAAAGGTTATTGCATTCTCAATAGGAATTAACGTACTTCAAAAATCTATTCAGCACATAAACCTTCTGCGGTTGTTCTCTAATTTCTCTAACCTAGTTTCGAGGTGTTTTTCTCCACTCGGTCTTCCGCTGATAATACTAGGGTCAGTTTCAAATGTTTTCTTAGATTGGCTTCCTTCATTAATTCGGACAAGACCTTGCCAACATTATCGTTGTATTTTGATGCCTTTGACTATGCCCACGTCATCATAAAGCCCATGGTTCATACGACGCGTCGCGACGCAAACATTATCCATCAACTCAGATTGGTGCATTAATTTAATGATTAATCTTTCACTTAAACAGTCCGAGTACACAAGAATATTATGATAATATGATAATTAGTTATTGAATCCATATTTTTTTAGTTGCGACCGCAATAGAAATTTTGGAAATTTTCAATCAAACAATTATTTGATTCAATCATTTTTTTAATTGAATCTGAACTTTTTTTTGATATTGTCAATTAAATTAAAATGTTAATTGATTCAATCATTTTTATACCCTACACCACAACTGCGGTACAGGGTATTATAACTTAGTGAATTAGTTTGTAACACCCTGAAGGAAGACATATAGACCAATTGATAAGTGTACCGATCGACTCAGAATCACTTTCTGTTTCGATTTAGCTATGTCCGTCTGTCTGTCTGTCCGTCGGTCCATGATAATTTGTGTACAAACTACAGGTCTCAATTTTCATCCGATCGTCTTCAAATTTGGTATGGGCATGTTTTTCGGTCTATTGAAGCCTATTGAAATTGAAAAAATCCGTTCAGATTTGGATATAGCTCCTATATATATGTTCGTCCGATTTGCAGTAATATTGCAATAATATGGTCATTTGTAAACCAATTCTCTTGAAATTTGTTAGGAAGGATTTTCTCGTTTTTAATTGAACCTTAAAAAATTTTATTCATAAAATGTGATTGAAAATTTAATCTTATTCAATTAAGCAATAACGGCCAAGACCACTAATTTTTGTTTCTTTTTGTCGCTGACTTCGCCAATTCATTGAAAACTGCTGATTTTATAGAGGGAAGGCAGCTGTTTTCAATGAACTGACGAAGGAATCGAGCGCCAAAAAGAAACAAATTTAGTTGTTCAGGCAGTAAGTTCTTTCCATCAATTGATCGGAAACTTTTTTAGATCCAGCAGCACTGTTATGACTAATAATATACTAAATTTTGATAACTAGTCTTTTTATAAAGAAAATAAATCTTCGACTATCTTAACGGCAAATAGGCTTCTTAAGCATCGAGCCAATTTTTTTTGAATTGTTTTCATAAAGTCACTACCTCGCTACTTTTCCTTTTATTATTCGAAAAATAATATTCTCCATTTCATTCATTCATTTTTTCCTCCCGGATGTGTTTTGTTTCCAGGAGCTTTACATTTGTGTACCTTGTTGCATCGAAATCGAGGGAGCGCCCTATACAGCGTTCTTTTCGCAAAAATTTTTTATGTAACATTTGAATATTTTTAATTGATCCAATTAAAACATTAACTGGATATGTCGAAATTTTCATTAATATTTTTAATGGGAGCAATTAAAAAATTAATTGGGAATTTCAACAATTTTCAATCATTTGCAATTTTTTAGTTAAAATTTTTTTCAATCACCTTTTTCAAAAACTTTTATTAATGTTATCATTTTTGTGATTGAAACAGTTTCAATTAATAAAATAATTGGATCAGTTAACTTCATGATTGAAACTGATTTTTATTTTTTCTGTGTACTACCTCCTTTGCGAAAGCATCCATGCTTCCGAACCATATAACAACACGGTTAGTATCAGTGTCTTGAGTAGTAGTGAAAAAATATCACAGGTGATTATCTCCTCCTAGAGCATGTGACTCTTCTGAGCTATATACCTAAATAAATAAAATGAAAATTTGATCATGAACATTCGATTAAGGATCAGGGGTAAACTTCTCACATATCAATGAGTGCTGTCCGAACGGCGTGCCGCAGTGCGATACCGTTTGTGGGAGAAAGTCTTACATAGCTGTCATACCAAATGATACAATACCTGACAAATGTCGCCAACATTAGGAGGGGATAACCACATCTAATAATTTATCCTGATGTTCTCGCCAGGATTCGAACCCAGGCGTTCAACGTCATAGGCGGACATATTACCCACTGCGCTACGGCGGGCTCCATAATGGATAACTGAGCTTTAAACTTGTATTGGAAAGCACTCATTGATATGAGAGAAGTATATTCGCTGTTCCTTAATGGAATGTTCAAGGGGAAATTTGCATTCAGCAGTGTAAACTTCATCTGCTAAAGTGGTGTCGCTCTGCGGCGAGCCGTTCGCACTCTGCAATAAAAAGTATGTTCTTTAACATTGAGCTTAAACTTGCATCGCACAGCACTCAATGAATTGAGAGAAGTATCCCCGCTGTTCCTTAATGGAATGTCCATGGGCAAATTTGCATTTACAATTCGCAATTGTTACTTGAAACCAGAAATACTTCGCAAAGAGTTACATTCATTTTCAAGTACGAATCCAGGCTAGAAATAAGAACTTTGAACTTGGAATGTAAAACACCACTTGGCAAATAAGTTACATCGAATTTCAGTGTTTAGATCGCTTCATTTTCATGAGATGGATCCTTAATTGTATTTTCTTACATCAACTTATTTCTTGTGCCTACATTTGCTGCCTCTTTTGAAGGTGGAACACTCGTTCTGTCGTCGAAATAGTTCTTTTTGCAGTGTATAGAGGCCTAGCTCACTTCTACAACAGTTGACGCTTAATTCTCAGCGCACATTCTAATAATGTACTTCCATTTACTGAAATAGTTCTTTTTTCGGTAGCGGTACTCGCTCTCCCTAGGCTTTTTCGTTTTTGGCCTAAAATATTTACAGACATGTCGCTTAGTTGGTTTAGAGCTTCATTTCTTCCAGCCTTTTTTCCTATTTAAAAGCAATTTTGCCATTTACATGTTAACATGGCATATTACGAGTTTGTACTGTGATGTCGCTCTTTTGCCGCCTCTCTATCTCGCTTTTTGCTTCGTTTTCGTAACCCAGCGCCAAAATTCAGGTGTATAAACTCCTCCTACAAGGCCTTTATTTTGAAAGCAACCCTTTTGGTGTATTTGATAATTTGTTAATTTCTAAAGCGTTGATACTCTTTATTTGTAAACATGTTAGGCCGGGCTTAAGTCTTTTTGGTACCCTATACCACCTACAAGGCATGCAAGCCAGGTTGTCGAAGTTAAAATTTGCTTAAATTTGAAACAAAAATTTTCGACCAATTCGCGAATATTGTGCGAGTCACAGAGGAAATCACTGTGCAAAATTTTGGGAAGATGGATTAATAAATCCGCTATATGCCTAAAAATCGAAAATCGGGAGATACATGTATATGAGAGCTATATTTAAATCTGAACCGCTTGATGTGAAATTTATCAGTGATCTGAAGGGTCATAGAGATACCTTCGTGCTAAACTTCCTGTGGATCTGTTATCAAATGACCAAATTATAGCAGTTTTAATCCAAATCGGACGAAAATATATCAAAATCTCAACCAATTTCGATCAAAGCCGGCACACATAGAACAAGTCACAAAAGAAAACGTTGTGCATAGCTTTGAGAAAATCTGATGAGAAATACGCTGAAAAAGGCTCTAAAAGTGAAAATCGGGTGTAGATATAAATGGCAGCTACACCCAGATAAATGAATTTGCTGATGTCAGCAAACATTGTCTGCTGTTTTTAAATATGTTTTTCTTTTACTTTTGAAGGAAATTCCTTTAAACGACCGCTAAGGAATTTTCTATGGAAATATTTGGCTATTTGAGGCTTTAATTTTTCGTTTCAAAGCAAAAATATGAATTTAGTAGATAGTTTGTCTGATGTTATTTGAAATCGTTAAACATTTATTAAATCCAAGGTTTGGTAAAATTGTTTCTAAAAACCTTTAGCTCTAAAGATAAGATATAATAGGCAAGTTTTTGAAGTATTTTTGACATTTTGAGACTAAAATCAACATAAATCAACCGCCTAAAAAAAGAAAATGTTTGCTGTTTCAGTAAAGAATAACTGTTGCTCCATTTTCAGCCGACTTTTTGGTATTACTGCAAACTGAAAAGACTTGTATGAAATACAACAGCAATGTCGGGAGTCATAGGAGAATCTTCGTGAGAATTGGCTTAGAAATGACCACATTACTGCAATATTAGCTCAAATAGGACAAATATTCAATAGGCTTCTTCGGCTCTAGTGCACTCATAAAATAAAAAGTTTGCTGAAAATAGCAAACATTGTCTGCTGAATATCAGTGGTTAATTTTGCGGCTATTTTAATAGTGGTTCTACAAATTTAGAGCAGCATGCTGCCAGCTGAAAAGTCTGTTGTTTGCTGAAAATAACTTAATTGTGATCCCCTTCAGAAGAAACAAGTAAAAGCGTGCTAAGTTCGGCCAGGCCGAATCTTACATACCCTCCACCATGGATCGCATTTGCTGAGTTCTTCTCCCGGCATCTCTCCTTAGGCAAAAAAGCATATAAGAAAAGATTTGCTCTGCTATTATTATATTACTACATGTTGGAGACCTGTATAAAATGTCAGCCAATTCGAATAAGAATTGCGCCCTTTGGGGGCTCAAGAAGTAAAATAGAGAGATCGATTTATATGGGAGCTGTATCGGGCTATAGACCGATTCAGATCATAATAAACACGTATGTTGATGGTCATGAGAGGATTCGTAGTACATAATTTCAGGCAAATCGGATAATAATTGCGATCTCTAGAGGCTCAAGAAGTCAAGATCCCAGATCGGTTTATATGGCAGCTATATCAGGTTATGAACCGATTTGTACTATACTTGGCACAGTTGTTGGATATCATAACAAAACACGTCGTGCAAAATTTCATTCCAATCGGATAAGAATTGCGCACTCTAGAGGCTCAAGAAGTCAAGACCCAAGATCGGTTTATATGGCAGCTATATCAGGTTATGGACCGATTTCAACCATACTCGGCACAGTTGTTGGACATCATAACAAAACACGTCGTACAAAATTTCATTCCAATCGGATAAGAATTGCGCACTCTAGAAGCTCAAGAAATCAAGACCCAAGATTGGTTGATATGGCAGCTACATTAGGTTATAGACCGATTTGAACTATACTTGGCACAGTTGTTGGATATCATAACAAAACGTGTCGTGCAAAATTTCATTCCAATCGGATAAGAATTGCGCACTCTAGAGGCTCAAGAAATCAAGACCCAAGATCGGTTGATATGGCAGCTATATCAGGTTATGGACCGATTTAAACCACTCTTGGCATAGTTTTTGGATATCATAACAAAAAACGTCGTGCAAAATTTCATCCCAATCGGATAAGAATTGCGCACTCTAGAGGCTCAAGAAGTCAAGACCCAAGATCGGTTTATCTGTCAGCTATATCAAAACATGGACCGATATGGCCCATTTACAATACCAACCGACCTACACTAATAAGAAGTGTTTGTGCAAAATTTCAAGCGGCTAGCTATACTCCTTCGGAAGTTAGCGTGCTTTCGACAGACAGACGGACGGACGGACGGGCATGGCTAGATCGACATAAAATGTCGCGACGATCAAGAATATATATACTTTATGGGGTCTCAGACGAATATTTCGAGTAGTTACAAACAGAATGACGATATTAGTATACCCCCCATCTTATGGTGGAGGGTATAAAAATAATATACATATGTAAATGTGTGTATCAGCCACTGAATGTGTACTTTCCAATCTTTTTCTCTACATTTCGAAACAAAAGGTCATGCCCGTCATGTACATATTAGTGAAGCAATAACAAAAAATGCGAGCGAGCTCAGCCACATTTCGTAATGTATTCCAATGGATGGATCAGGTAGCTTCTTTACAGTAATATTCCACAATTTAAAAGAACGTCTTCCAACAAAATTTCTAAAAAAAAAAATTCAAAATGTCTAAAGTAAACAAATCAAGTAACAGGCAAACATAAAAAATAGCATAACATTTTTATACCCTCCACCATAAGATGGGGGGTATACTAATTTCGTCATTCTGTTTGTAACTACTCGAAATATTCGTCTGAGACCCCATAAAGTATATATATTCTTGATCGTCGCGACATTTTATGTCGATCTAGCCATGTCCGTCCGTCTGTCCGACCGTCCGTCCGTCCGTCTGTCTGTCGAAAGCACGCTAACTTCCGAAGGAGTAAAGCTAGCCGCTTGAAATTTTGCACAAATACTTCTTATTAGTGTAGGTCGGTTGGTATTGTAAATGGGCCATATCGGTCCATGTTTTGATATAGCTGCCATATAAACCGATCTTGGGTCTTGACTTCTTGAGCCTCTAGAGTGCGCAATTCTTATCCGATTGAAATGGAATTTCGCACGACGTGTTCTGTTATGAAAGCCAACAATTTTGCCAAGTATGGTTGAAATCGGTCCATAACCTGATATAGCTGCCATATAAACCGATCTTGGGTCTTGACTTCTTGAGCCTCTAGCGTGCGCAATTCTTATCCGATCAGAATGAAATTTTGCACGACGTGTTTTGTTATGATATCCAACAACTGTGCCAAGTATGGTTCAAATCGGTTTATAACCTGATATAGCTCCCATATAAACCGATCTTGGGTCTTGACTTCTTGAGCCTCTAGAGTGCGCAATTCTTATCCGATTGAAATGAAATTTTGCACGACGTGTTTTGTTATTATATCCAACAACTGTGCCAAGTATGGTTTAAATCGGTCCATAACCTGATATAGCTGCCATATAAACCGATCTTGGGTCTTGACTTCTTGAGCCTCTAGAGTGCGCAATTCTTATCCGATTGGAATGGAATTTCGCACGACGTGTTTCGTTATGATATCCAACAACTGTGCCAAGTATGGTTAAAATCGGTTCATAACCTGATATAGCTGTCATATAAACAGATCTGGGGATTTGACTTCATGAGCTTCTAGAGGGCGCAATTCCTATCCGATTTGGCTGAAATTTTGCATGACGTATTTTATTTTTACTTTCAACAACTGTGTCAAATAAGGTTCATAACCTGATATAGCTGCCATATAAACCGATCTGGGATCTTGACTTCTTGACCCCTAGAGGTCGCAATTATTATCCGATATGCCTGAAATTTTGTACGACTGATCCTCTCATGACTATCAACAAACGTGTTTATTATGTTCTGAATCGGTCTATAGCCCGATACAGATCCCATATAAATCGTTCTCTCTATTTTACTTCGTGAGCCCCAATGGGCGCAATTCTTATTCGAATTGGCTGACATTTTACACAGGTCTCCAACATATAATTTAATTGTGGTCCGAACCGAACCATATCTTGATATCGTTTTAATAGCAGAGCAACTCTTTTCTTATATCCTTTTTAGCCTAAGAAGAGATGCCGGGAAAACAACTCGACAAATGCGATCCATGGTGGAGGGTATATAAGATTCGGCCCGGCCGAACTTAGCACGCTTTTACTTGTTTCAGCAAATTTTGTACCTAAAATAGCAGATTTTTTGTCGATTTATCTGACCGAAATTTTTGCTAATACAGAAGCCCTATGTTTGCTAAAACAGCAGTAATCTCTGCTTTCCCAAACATTTTTGCTGTTTTAAATAACTAACTTGGTTGAGTGTTGAAAAATGTTGCATTTCTTACCGAGTGCCAAGTCTACAGTGGAGAAAGTCGCACGTAAGACCAGCGGCTATCATTCTAGCAAATTTTGTTTAAACAGAGGAAAAAGAAGACAGAATTTATTGAATGTTTGGAAAATAAACGACAAAATATTAAAGATAAATGAAACAAAATGGAAAAAGTGACGCGTTATATTTACCTAACCGTAGACGAGAATGCGTATTATTTGGTCGAAATTACTACATATGAACATATTCGATTGAAAATGCAAAAAGTGTAACACTGTGAGAGGGTTGGGGCGACATTTGCAAAATGTTGTCCCGTATAAGTGCATCGTTAGTGTACCATTTTTTTTTCAGAATTGAAACCACCATAAATTATAATACCCTGTACCACAGAATTGATGTAGGGAAGAAAAGTCATGAGTTTTAAAAACCCCTTTCCTGCGTTAAATGCCCATAAAGCACCAAAACAATTTTTTGCAGTAAAAACATAAAATAAAAGAAAAAATTCGTATACATATTTAAAAAATATTTTTTTTTGTTGAAACAATTGAAAAAAATTTACGTCATTATAAAGAATTTTCATTAAAATAGGTCAACAAAATCGATGATTGGGTATCTTATGGAAAAGGACATTTGGGCAAAATGAATATGGAAACGTAAATAGGTCCGATATCAATTGTTGTTTGCTTTTTTAAGGCCGTTACTATGTTAGTTTTTCACAGTTGAAAAACACACGTTTTCGTTATTACTTTTTTTGAAACACTACAAAGATAACATGATAATTATATCCTACACCACCACTGTGGTACAGGGTATTATTACTTAGCGAATTAGTTTGTAATACCCAAAAGGAAGAGAGATAGACCCATTGGTTAGTAAACCGATCGACTCAGAATCACTTTCTGATTCGATTTACCTATGTCCGTGTGTCTGTCTGTCCATGTTAATTTGTGTACAAACTACAGGTCGCAGTTTTCATCCGATCGTCTTCAAATTTGGTACAGGCATGTTTTTCGGCCTAGAGACGAAGCCTATTGAAATTGGAAAAATCGGTTCAGATCTGGATATAGCTCCCATATATATGTTCGTCCGATTTTCAATAACAATGCAATAAAGTGGTCATATGTTAACCGATTCTCTCGAAATTTGGCAGGAAGGATTTTTTTACGACTCTCGACATTACTGGTGAATTTCCTGGATATCGGTTCAGATTTAGATATAGCTCTCATATATATATATATATATATATATATATATATATATATATATATATATATATATATATATATATATATATATATATATATATATCGCCCGATTTTCACTCCTAGAGTCACTGCAAGCACATTTATTGACCAATCTTGCCAAAATATTGCACATCGCTTTCATCAATAACTACCACAACATAGAGTTTGGTCAAAATCGGTTCAGATTTAGATATAGCTCCCATATATATGTTCGTCCGATTTGCAGTAATATTGCAATAAAATGGTCTTTTGTTAACCAATTTTCTCGAAAGTCAGCAGGGGGATTTTCTTTTGACTCTCAATATTACTGGTGAATTTCATGAAAATCGGTTCAGATTTAGATATAACTCTCATGTATATATCGCTCGATTTTAACTTCCAGAGTCACAGCAAGCGCATTTATTGATCCATCTTGCCAAAATTTTGCAAAACGCTTTCCTCGACGACTGCCACAGTATCAGAGGAGTTTACTCGAGATCGATTCAGATTAAGATATAGCTCACATATATATGTTCGTCAGATTTTGGGAAATATTGCAAAAAAACCGATTCTGTCGAAATTTTGCAGGACGGATTTTCCTATGGCTCTCAATATTACTGGTGAATTTAGTAGAAATCGACTCAGATTTAGATATAGCTGACATATATGTATATCGCCAGATTTTCACCCCAAGAGCTACTGCAAGAGCATTGTTTGACCAATCTTACCAAATTTTTGCACAACGCTTTCCTCGACGACTACCACATTATTCGAGAAGTTTGCTCGGAATCGGTTCATAATTAGATATAGCTCCAATATATACGTTCGTCAGATTTTGGGTCATTTGCCATAATGTTGCCATTTGTCAACCGTAGTTTTTACAGTTTGAACATATTTGCTCGCCGAGGTAAATCAAAATTGGTTCACAATTGGATATAGGTCCCACATTGTACTTATAGGGTAGGTGTAAGGTATTATACAGTCGACACCGCCCGACTTTTGCCCTTCCTTACTGGTTTTATTTAACATTTTAATAAGTAATGAGAGAATGTCCTTCAGAGTAACAGTGAAATCAGTAACTCTATTATATAAAAAAAAATACATAGATCGCGAAAAGAAAAATCGCATAAAGCGAACATAGTACCAGCCTTTAGGGTTTATTTTTAAGTCCTATACAAGGCTTCTTTACGTGAGGCCTGCAAAATTTTACTGCTGAAAAGCAATTCAGTGTGTGAATGAGTGTATGTTGTATATTCATATGCACGTTGTTCTTTGTGCTTTGTATTTTTTGCTTTCAGATAAATTTTCCTTTAGTCTCGATAATAAACGTTTGTACACACATTCTGAAAGCAAAGCAAACACACACACGAGCTTGTAGACATTCAAGTGCGGATATTTATTGAAATTAGAGTGGCCAGATCAATATTTTACAAAGTCACAATACCAAGGCACTCTTAAAAATTTGCTAATCAAAGAATCTGGTCACTCCGTGCATTGGATGTGCAACTTTAAAGTGCAATGTTAACTAAACCATGTGGCTTTATTTTCCCTTGGTTTCCGCTGGTTAGTCTAAGGGGAATTATTTTGTTTCCAAAGAAAAGTGTTCCCAATATTCGTGCTATGCTCTTTTGAATGGTATGAAAGTGCAGGCCATTAGCCGATTCTAATAATAACAAAACCTAAAACGGTAAACGAGCCGTGGCTTACAAAAAGAAAAAATTCTTTCAGTCGCTTACTAAATGCAATTATGTTTACGAAAATTGTGCCCGTAGCATTAAACATTGTTCCTTAAATTATCCTGATTACAATATGGAAAGTGATTAATAAATACACACATGCTTGGTTGTGTCGAATAGAGCATACACGTTTAAATTTGTCCTCTTTCGAGGGTTACGTCTGATATTCTGATTCACGTATGCCATATCTAGTACATTTCTGATATCCGAGCCATACAAAAAATAAATAAATTATTAATATCTATATGGTGTAAAGACGGAACTGTAGTGGTACGTGAACACATACATAATTTCGAGTATCAGTATGTACGCAGTAAGATATTCAGAAGGAAAAGCTGCTTCTAAAAGGACTTATCAACTGAAAAAGCCTTTCACGACCTAGTCGGCAACAAAGAAGGTTTCTCGCTGTCAAGGAATATACAATAGTAGCATATCTTGACATTGAGGTTGTTTCAAAAAAGTAAAACCAACGTCAATTATGAGCGAGTTGAAGTAGTGGTCCCTCGACTAAACAGAAGAAAGGCGGATTGGGTCCTCTTCAGCTGAAAAGGAAGTGAAAACTGAGGAAGACATCAAGCGGATCACGAAAGCCCTCAATGATTTGATTCTGTCAGCATGTCCTAGAGCCAAGCCTAGGGGCAAGCAGCGACCGCCATGGTCGCCCCCGAGCTGGTTGATGCAGGAAGTGCTGCAGAAACTCTTCAACAGAGCGAAAACCACCACACGATTTAGCCGTCCATAAGGCTGAGCTAAGAAGATACAAGGGTGCTCTGAAAAAGTCTCAGAGCAAATCATGGATGGAACTCCGCAGCTCCGTGAAGGATACATCTGAGGCCTTAGGCTAAAAAAGATCCTATCATCGAAATCTTTTACACTAGGATTTATGCAAAAGTCAGAGAATGTATGGACAATGTCTAGCAAAGAAACACTAGAACTAAGTCCTGTTTAGGTTACCCACCAAAGGTGAGTGCACTCGGAGGCCAGTCTGGTCCATTGTAGTACCCTAGAAAGAAAGGGTAGAGAAAAAAGATGAGATACCTATGACTAGAGGTTATACACGAAAAAAAGAAAGACAGGAGGAACGGAGAACTCGGGCGGGGGGGGGGGGTGAAGAAACGCCCATCCCCATGCAGGCACGGATGTACCTACGCCGGAGCGTAGGTACAACCCCCTTTTGGAACCATCCTGTTCCTTCAACAAATCTCAGGAGACCTACCAGAGGTACGTTCACAAATACCACCTAGGCAAGACCTATGACTGGTCCGCCCGATGCGGACAAACCCCTCGTGGCACACAGGAACTAGGTTAGATTAGGTTAGGTGATGATGATGTATCACCCGTTAAATTATAAACTGTGTCCGATAAAACTGGCCCCTTGGCTCAGGGAAATATACACTGCACGAAACAAAGGTCATTTTCATTCCAAAAGCAGCCTTGGGATCTGTACATCTATAAAGATGCGTTAGAAACGGAACACATGTGTCCTCTACTTTGGAATACATTCGTTAACAATATGTTTTTGTCTCTGAAAGAAAAAGATGTGAAAGTGATCCCGTATGCTGATGACAGGCATTTGCATTTGTTTGGGGTATGTTTTCCAAAACGCTTGGAGATTTACTTCAAGAAGTTCTATGTACGACAGCGATGTGGCCTACCGAATGTGATCTAGGCGTAAATCCATCTTAGGCTGAAGTTGTTCTTTTCGTCAGTAGATACAAGTGATCCACGGTTTCACCTGCCTCCTTGGGACAAAGCGCAAGTACCTGGGTATTTTGCGTTTGAAGAACTTGTCTGGTTAACCTATTATGAACATTCACACGTGGTTGGGCTTTAAGGGAATCTGGTTCAAAGGTAGGAACTAGAAAGCATCTTCCTTCTTCTGTTCTAATGGTATCACAATGGACAAAAACATCTATGTAATCTGATACATAACCGATGTTGGCGTGTTCCTATTAAAATTGGTAGGTTTCTATTCTCTTGGTAGGTTGGTAAGCTGACCTCAATTTTCAATAGGTTTTTCCAACATATAAATACAAGGTTAAATACTGAAAAAATCGACGGGGATAACTCAAAATTAATTCACTTCTCGTCATTTCTGTGTATTCTTTAAGAGTGCAGAATAAAACCATGGATGCCGATGCGCCAAATACTGTTACAAGGGATCTCACTGCTTCAAATTTCAGGAAAAAGAACGTAAATTCTGGTATTGACTGTAATTTGTAATTAAGTGAACTCTTCAAAAATTTCGTAAATTCTGGGTAGGAAATGTGGCTTTTGTGCGTTCAATGCATACATTCGGAAAACATGGCTATGTTGTAGCTGCGTACAAATATGGTCAAATCTGGTCCATACTCAGATGTTGAAGAGTCCATGCAACTCACTGTAAAGGCGAAAATAGGTAGACAAAGCAAACTTCTCGGCTCAAACAATTAAATAGGGAGATCGCTTTATTCAAAGTTGACACGGTTTTCATTGAAGTCGGCGTTTATCACGCAAAAGCGCAACTGCTATGGGAATTTCTGATACCGTTGTTCCACGAATTCCCCATCAATACTTTAAACTTCATCTCTATAAATTGGTTGTTGCCTTTTTTCATTTTTTCTTTCTCTTTCGAAACGAGCTTAATGATCGGAGATTTTCCTTCAATTGAAAAGGAAAGCCAGAGATCACCATCAGAGAGCAATGTAAGTCCGCGTAAACTTCACCAGAAGCCACTTCATTGTGAACAACGTCATTGCCAACACTCTGATTGATATACTGGAAAAAAACAGGGATATTGTTTTCTCAAATAAAAAAAGAATTAAAAAATAAAGAAAAAGAAATGAAGTACTTCTGTTATTATTTGCCTTTCAATTAAGGAAGTTTCTCCGGGCACCCTGTAGGAAATAATTTTCTTGAGTGGTAACACTGAACCTAACTATTATCCCAGATAAATTACATTAAGATAAATAATTTGAACTTCGCACATAGACTGGTTGGTGGCGCTTCTGAATATAGATAAATGTGAGTTATCTAAGAACATGGCGCGGGCAGAATTCTGCTCTCAATGGCACGCAGTTCGCTTCGTTTGCATTTTCTAAATAAGCATTATTTCCTTTCCTATGAAGGAAACTATGGCGTATTGAACGTATATAGGGTTTCGGCAGTCGTAGCTTCCAATATGTGTATCTTCCTTTCTGTTCTTTTTGCTGTAGATTTGATTTTTTTCGGCAGAGCTGCTTGGTTTGAATAAAAATAAAATAATTACCGACAAATTATGAGCTTTACATTTGCTGTAAAACTTTGAGAGCACAAAAATTTCTCTTTTTTTTCAATCCTCTTTGCTGTTATTGTATTATGGGTTCTCCCAACTACTTCCAAAGGAGAAGAAAATATTTTTATTTAAATCGATCAATATATCTTAAGGCTTGGAAAATGTAGGACAACGTATCAGCTGGTTTTTTTTTGGCCCATGAATACACATACAAATCATTACCGAACGTCTGTCGGCCATAAGCAAAAAGTGGAATTCAGTAAAAAGAAAATTTGACGTTCCGTTTTCGTGTCAGCTAATAAAATTTGAAGTTTGAACAAATTTTAAAGCCAAACATTTTTATGTGGAAACTGTTATTCTCCTATTCTATGATTTCTCTGTGGTATTTACTAAAATTTATTGTAAATAGTTTAGGTTGAATGGGTAGCCCACCATGAAAAGCTGAGTTCGCTTGGTGGCCAGTCTGATCTGTGGTGAAAAGGAATTGAAAAAGTGAGCAAAATGTGATAAGAAGGTTTTACAAGAAGAGTTAGGGGTAAGCGCTAACACGGTGCCGTCGTATGTGTTAATGCCGCCACGGCCTTGAGGGCCGCCATATATACCGTTTTCGAATAAATTCCTTTTTTCGTTATGGCACAGAGCTCTGCTAGAATTGTGTGTATCGTAGAATAGCCCCAATTCTGCCCTGTCTCCATCTTAGAGGTATCTATAAAGACATAAGGTATAGTCACAGTATTCGCTTCCTGCTCCTCCCTCCCGTGAACGCGAATCCCGAATTTCTAAGTAGTTTTAAAGCCTCCTCAATGTGCCTACCGCATCCATAGCGTCCAGGAGAGAACTTTGACCGTATACTATCTTCTCCTGTATGCTAAGTTTCCTCAGCCTAATTGCAACCTTAAAGACACAGTTTGGAATATAAACCTTGATATATGGCATACCTAGCATACTTTGACCGCAATCATTATCATGCCATCCCTGTTACGACCAAATAAAAATTCGTTTACCACTATGCTCCAGAAAATTGAAGAGAACACCCCTCTCTGAGGTGTTCCCCTTATCACCCATCTTTTGACTACACTATCCCCGAAGTCCGCGTTGTTAGTACTGCCACGTAGCATACAGTCCGTTCACAGAAAGAAACTCGGGGGGATACCCGTGCGGCTAAGAGCGTCAACTGTCGACCCATCCCTTCGTTGTGTTTTTATACCTAAGATATCTGCAAAATATTAAATACCCATCTTTTGGGTATACATGGGTAAATACTCGGGTATTTACCCAATTTACCAGGTAAATACCTTTTAGGTACTTATCCAATTTACCGGGTGAATACCTTTTGGGTATTTTGGCATCGGTAACACATGTACTCTTTACGTACCTGTGCTACTGCAATTTGAATATAATTTACCGTTTTAGGGAAAGATTTCTCCTCTGCCCTGGTACTCTCATATTCTTGGGCCAGAATAGTTAATTTGCGCAGTCTGGTAAAAGAACGCCTCTTGATATATAACTTATATTCCGGTCTGCAGTTACGAAATATTCTCTCTAGGTGATCGTTCGTAGACATGTCTGCCCAGCGCATTTGAGATTGTTACGACGTTACATAATCGAATAAACTTTCTAATATATGCTGTGTACGATTCCTTAGTTGATCGTCTAGGGTTTCGAAATACCTGACTGGCAAAAAGAATAACTTGAAATCCTCCACAAAGTCTTTGTAGGATACCCAATTCCGTTTATTATTTCTATACCACAATGAAGCATCTCCCTTCAAGAACTCTGGCATACAGTTCAGAAGAGAGGTACGTGAAATACTATAGCAAGCGGCCAGCTCTTGAATTCTTTTTTAAAAACATAATGGGTCATTTTCACCATCGTACGTTACTCCCCACTTCAGAACTTTATCGCAAATCTCTGCGTCACTTCCGCATGTCTCCACAACTGGCGAAGAAGATCGAGAAGTACGTGTCGATGGCACCTGCAACTCTTTATCTGCATTATCATACTTCGATCTAAGGCATTAGATTAAAAGCACGTTGTCCGGTGGTAATCCGTCTCTGTCTATACACTTCCAAAACAGGCTCTCAATTCATCGACATTACCTTCAGCTTCCAGTTTAAAAACCTCTCACAATTCTTCGTTTTTAATATAGTTAATAAACGATCGGAGGCCACCGTAGCGCAGATGATAGCATGTCCGCCTATGACGGTGAACGCCTTAGTTCGCATCCTGGCGAGATTCGATAAAAAGGAGGCACCTTATCATTGAGCTTAAATTTACATCGGACTGCACTCATTGATATGTGAGAAGTTTACCCCTGTTCCTTAGTTGAATGTTCATGGGCAAAATTTGCAATGAACGATCTACTCATTATGTAAAGTCTTATGTAATAAAATTGTGAACTTGGTTAATGTGCTCTGGCGCCATTTATAATAACCTTTGCCGGGGTAAGCTGAGGTGTTTCCAAGGTTCAAAACAAAAGTAGTTTCATAAGCATACGCTTATATTTAATTCAGGCTTAAAAATTTCTATAAATTTATTCAGCAAAACACAGCAGCCGCGAATCAACCAGTTAACGTGTGGTCTAGAATAGAATGCCTGTTTCCCAAAAAAGAAGTTTGTCTTGATGGTGAATTATGGATAAGTTAGTGTAATTCAAATGTCTGGGATATATGCCTGTATCCCTGTACACTACAACTATGGTGTCTGGGATCTATGGCCGTTGAGAACCAGTAGCATCCCTCTGTCTACAAGTGTCTGGGTACTATGGCTGTATCAAAGCAGTAGGTTCCCTGTCACCGAAGCTGTCGCATACTTGCAGTGACTGTCCGCACACGACAGCAGCCTAAGCCCAACTTAAGTAGTGGTGATCACTAGAAGAGTAGAGCGTGCTATCGGTTCATGATTATCTGTGCTGTCGGATTATGAAACATAATTAAAAGAAATTAATATAAATGCAATTCATATAAATGGAAATAATATACAATTGTATTTCATATAAATGTACAAATAGATTAGAGTGATGAATGTATGTAAGATAGCTTCATTACAATCTAGAATGTTTCTACGACGTTAAATTCATGACAAGGTACAAATATAGCAAAAATTCTAAACAATTTCGGAAATTCGTGTCAAACTAGTTTACGTACCTTCAGAAAGCACATGTCGAAGATCATTACACAGCTTGATGTGGCAAATTTCAGCGAAATTGGGTTATAAAGGGCCAAGGATTCAAATCGGGGAATCAGACTATTCAATGACTATGCGCAAGGAGTTGATGTGGTCGGCACAAGAACGCCCTGGCCGGAAACCCGCCTGTTCTTTCCGCTAAATGCTGCCAAGTGCAGGCGAAATACGCTGAAGCGGAAGACTTGCCATTACCTTATTTATAGCAATGTTATCCCTCCCCTGTTCATACTCTGGGTGAGGTCAACCTTCATTGGGATCGTGACCATGATTCCCTTCTTACATTCTGAGGGAATAGCATTTGTATCTCAGTCCACTCCGACAATGGGGTGTGCCCCATACCGCAACAGTTTGGCAGGTACATTGTCAGAACCGACTGATTTGCCGTTTTTGAGTGAGACCAAAACGGCCTCAACTTGTTCGCAGGTTGTTGGGGCTGTTGATATATCCCTGCGTGGGTTTCGGCGCACTGAGAGAACAAGAGAGTCTGAGCTTACGTCTTCGGAGCTAAAAAATCCGCGCCATCGCTCTAAATGTTGTTTGGGCGTTGTTAAATCCGACCCGTCCACATATTTTATTTTTGCCGTTGGACTTATATTCATAGCTTGCCATTAAATTTTGGTATAGTACGTCTGCCAAATTTAATTGACGGAAATTAGAAAAAAATAATACTCTCATAAGGCAGTTTCTCAACTTAATGGCGCTCACTTCATCATATAAACTCAAAATATAGATCACATTTTTATTATTTTTTTTTTTTTATACCCTCCACCATAAGATGGGGGGTATACTAATTTCGTCATTCTGTTTGTAACTACTCGAAATATTCGTCTGAGACCCCATAAAGTATATATATTCTTGATCGTCGTGACATTTTATGTCGATCTAGCCATGTCCGTCCGTCTGTCCGTCCGTCCGTCCGTCCGTCTGTCTGTCGAAAGCACGCTAACTTCCGAAGGAGTAAAGCTAGCCGCTTGAAATTTTGCACAAATACTTCTTATTAGTGTAGGTCGGTTGGTATTGTAAATGGGCCATATCGGTCCATGTTTTGATATAGCTGCCATATAAACCGATCTTGGGTCTTGACTTCTTGAGCCTCTAGCGTGCGCAATTCTTATCCGATCGGAATGAAATTTTGCACGACGTGTTTTGTTATGATATCCAACAACTGTGCTAAGTATGGTTCAAATCGGTCCATAACCTGATATAGCTGCCATATAAACCGATCTTGGGTCTTGACTTCTTGAGCCTCTAGAGAGCGCAATTCTTATCCGATTGGAATGGAATTTCGTTACGACGTGTTTTGTTATGCTATCCAACAACTGTGCCAAGTATGGTTCAAATCGGTCCATAACCTGATATAGTTGCCATATAAACCGATCTTGGGTCTTGACATCTTGAGCCTCTAGAGGGCACAATTCTTATCCGATTTGCATGAATTTTTGCACGAAGTATTTCGTTATGATATCCAATAACTGTGCCAAGTATGGTTGAAATCGGTTCATAACCTGATATAGCTGTCATATAAACAGATCTGAGGATTTTACTTCTTGAGCTTCTAGAGGGCGCAATTCCTATCCGATTTGGCTGAAATTTTGCATGACGTATTTTATTTTTACTTTCAACAACTGTGTCAAATAAGATTCAAATCGGTTCATAACCTGATATAGCTGCCATATAAACCGATCTGGGATCTTGACTTCTTAACCCCTAGAGGTCGCAATTATTATCCGATATGCCTGAAATTTTGTACGACGGATCCTCTCATGACCATCAACAAACGTGTTTATTATGGTCTGAATCGGTCTATAGCCCGATACAGATCCCATATAAATCGTTCTCTCTATTTTACTTCGTGAGCCCCAATGGGCGCAATTCTTATACGAGTTGGAGGAAATTTTACACAGGTCTCCAACATATAATTTAATTGTGATCCGAACCGGACCATATCTTGATATCGTTTTAATAGCAGAGCAACACTTTTCTTATATCCTTTTTTGCCTAAGAAGAGATGCCGGGAAAAGAACTCGAAAAATGCGATCCATGGTGGAGGGTATATAAGATTCGGCCCGGCCGAACTTAGCACGCTTTTACTTGTTTTTTTTTTTTTTTATTTATCACACACGACTTTTGAGGTCTAAATAAGAAGCATTTTGAAAACGTTGATATCTGTTCGGATGTGGATAGATCTTCCATATAAATATGTTCGTCCGATTTAAATATTGCAATAATGTGGTCATTTGATCACCGATCCTCACGAAATTTAGCTCAAAACCCACACAAAAATTTTCTGCTGCAATTAACACAAAAAGGATTTAGAATTAGATCACATAAATGTGCATGGGCCGCTTTCGCACTTCAAGCCGATCTTCTCAAAACATTGCACAATGACATGAACAATGTCTACGGGAATTGATTGAAATCGTATAAGATTTTGATACAGCTCCAATGTATATGTATTGCCCCATTTGCACTAATAAAGTCGTAGCAACTCCAATGAAGCGCCACTCCTATGGGTGACCACCATAAATAACCTATTACGTATGCTGACTGAGGAGGGATTTGAACCCGTTTGCTACGCAGACGATGTTGTAATAATTCTAAGGGGTAAGGATCCGAACCAGGTATGTGAAAGGGCCAAAAGTATTTGTTGCTGAACACTTTCCTGAGGAACTATCGACCACATCTTTAAAGTCTGGCAGATTGCAGAAGGCTGAAAATCCCTCGACCACAATCGAAACAGGAGGTGAAGGCATCGAAACGGGACCCGACAAGCCCTGTGTGAGTGGATCATACGATTGGACTGGGCTCAAAGTGTGCGCCAGGAAGGACGGAACTCAAAAAGTATCTCGTCAGCTGCAGCTAGTGAAGCATCTAAGGAGGAATCGCCCACACCGCAAGTGTCCAGTGTCCTGAGCTAGAGCGGTTCCACTGCTTTCTCACCTGTCCTTGGATGCGCACGGAAGCTCATCAAGACAAGATCTAACGAATCATGTGAGGATGAACTCCTGGCGGAATCAAAAGACAAGGCTATCGCAAGCGTGGTAGAAGTTCTGAATCCTGACTATGGTCTGGTTTCTGCAAATATTTAAAGGCCGTTTCGGCGGCACTAAAGCTCCTCCTGATGGCATGAAGATTTGACGTGGTTCTTATACTAGAACCATGGGTGTGTGTTGGAATGGTTCGTGGACTAAGAATTCCGGTAAATAAACTACTCACGGGTGCGTGAAATGGGAGACACAGAGCCTGTATTCTTGTAAAGAGTGGTCTAAATGTTTTTCTTCTCCTGTCGCTAAGCACTTCAAGTAGCCAGCCTTGAAATAAATAAGTCTCATTACTGGCTGGCTTCCATATATATATATACGATTCAGAGATGCCGTCTTCAAACCTCGGCTAAACAGAAGAGGGGCGGATTGGGGTAAATTTCGGCGTAAGAGGAAGTGGCAACTGCGGGGAATATAGACATGATGTTAAAGCGGATCACGAAGGCCCTGAATGGCTCGCTTGTGACGGGATGTCCTAGTGCCAAGCCAATGGAAACAGCCACCGCCATGGTGGACCCCAGAGCTGGTTGGTTTAAGGAAGGACTGCAGAAAACTCTGGCAAAAGCCATAACAGCACTACACGATTGGGACATCTATAATGCTGAGTTAAGAAAATATAAGGGCCAGCTGAGTAAGTAAAAAATCCAGGGTAGAATTCGGCAGCTCCGTGGAGGATACATCTGAGGCCTCTGGCAACGGAAGATTCTGTCCTCCTACTACGGTGGGGTATATTCGGAAGTCAGAGAATGTATGGATAATGTCTAGTAAGGAAACACTAGAACTATTCGTTTATACCCATTTCCCAGGAAATTCTCCAACGGACAACGTGGCGCCAGAAGAGGAGATTATTATGAAAATTGTGTCTGCGCAGAAAACCCTTGGGGCGTAAGTATTTTCGACTTCTTGGAGACGCCAGGCCCTGATGATAGACTGGTTCCTTGGCTTAGGGAGATATACTCTGCTTATATCAGAATGTCATATATACCTGTGGGATGGAAGGGCACGAAGGTCAGTTTCATTCCGAAAGCAGAAAAGCCCTACCACAAGAAGGCGATAGATTTTCGTCCTATAAGTCTATTATCCAGACTCTTGAAAGGTTGATAAAAACATATCTTAGGGCAAAGATCCCTGGAGATCATCTCTCGCGGCAGCAGCATGCAAATAGTTAAGGCAAATCCACTGAAACAGCCCTTCACGGCCTAGTCGTCTACATATAGGGGTTCTCTTGCTGCCAAGGAATATACAATGGTAGCAATTCTTGACATTAAAGGTGCTTTCAATAATGTAAAACCGATGTCAATCATGAAGGAGTTGGAGTTCCTAAGCGTCAACTCTGTATGAAAGTTTATTAACAACGTAATCCTTGGCGGAAATCTTTGCAAGACAAAAGCAGTTAACTTCAGCATTTACATAAAGCGCAAAATACCTGGGTGTTTGGCAAGAAAGGCAACTCTTTCTGGGTGGGCTTTGGGGTGTACTCTCAAGATCTAGAACTGGTCATATCGAAAAGGTTACCCGACCACTGCGGCGCGAATCAAGCGAAGATCCTGGCATTTGAAGAAGTGGTGGAATGGATAAGATAATATGTCAGCCCTTAAATCCCTGGAGAATGTAATTCTGAACACAAAAACCGCCCTTGACTGTCGCAGATCCCTCAACGAGATGACTGAACATTTCAATATTCACCTGTGCTGGGTGCCGCACCACAGAGATATCTCAGGAAATTGTAAAGCGGATGAGCTTGTGAGACTAGGAACTACCTTACACATTCCTGGGATCTGTAGGTATGCCTCTAGCGACATGTAAGCTTAGTTTTCAAGATCATTCCCAAACGGCAACGAATGATAAATTGCCACTGTGAGCATTCCAAAACGTTGTGGCCTAATCTAGACTTGAAGAGGTCTGCCGCTTTGCTGTCATTGACTAAAACAGACGTCTAAGTCATTGTGTCCGTCATGACAGATCACTGTCTAATCGGAAAACATGCTGACGGACTGAAGGTTGCCAGCAACATCTTTTGCAGAAGCTGTGAGACTGCAGAAGAAGAAGAGACTGTCAGTCGGAAGGAATTGCACTTTAGGTTCTCATTTTTTTGAGAACCTGTCTGAATTAGCGGATGTGAACATTCGCAAGTTTTTGGGCTTTCTGGATGGTTCAACGGTAAGAACTAGAAGGCGTCTACCATCCTCTGTCGCATCTATAATATGTTCTCCTTACAAAAGAAGAAGAAAATGTAAAGATATCAATGTAAGTTTTTTCAATAAAAGCTAATCAATGACTCTTCAATGAAAAAAATAAGACTAACATGTAAACGCGTGCTAAGTTCGGTAGGGCCGAATCTTATATACCCTCCACCATGGATCGCATTTGTCGAGCTCTTGCCACGGTATCTCTTTTTAGGAAAACAAAGTATAAAAGAAAAGAATGGCTTTGTTATATATCAAGTTATGGTTCATTTCGGACCATAATTGAACAGAATATTGGAGACCAAAGTAGAAGTCATTGTGTAAAATTTCAGCTAAATCTAATAAGAATTGCGCATTTTAGGGGCTGAAGAAGTAAAATAGGGGATCGGTTTATAGAGGAGCTGGATTAGGCTATAAACCGATTCATACCATCTTCGACACGTATGTGTCTCATAAGAGAAGCCGTTGTCCAAAATTTCAGCTAAATCGGATAATAATTGCGCCCTCTAGTGGCTTAAGAAGTCAAGACCCAAGATCAGTTTACATGGAAGCTATATCAGGTTATCGACCGATTTGAACCATTGTTAATACAGTTGTAGTAAGCCATAACAAAACATTTCATGCAATATTTCAGCCAAATCGGATAAGAATTGCTCCCTGTAGATGCTAAAGAAGTCAAGACCCCAGATCGGTTTATATGTCAGCTATATCAGGTTATGGACCGCTTTGAACTATTTTTAGCACAGTTGTTGAAAGTCATAACGAAACACCTCATGCAAAATTTCAGCCAAATCGGATAATAAAGGGTGATTTTTTTGAGGTTAGGATTTTCATGCATTAGTATTTGACAGATCACGTGGGATTTCAGACATGGTGTCAAAGAGAAAGATGCTCAGTATGCTTTGACATTTCATCATGAATAGACTTACTAACGAGCAACGCTTGCAAATCATTGAATTTTATTACCAAAATCAGTGTTCGGTTCGAAATGTGTTCATTCACCGTTCAGCGATGAGGCTCATTTCTGGTTGAATGGCTACGTAAATAAGCAAAATTGCCGCATTTGGAGTGAAGAGCAACCAGAAGCCGTTCAAGAACTGCCCATGCATCCCGAAAAATGCACTGTTTGGTGTGGTTTGTACGCTGGTGGAATCATTGGACCGTATTTTTTCAAAGATGCTGTTGGACGCAACGTTACGGAGAATGAACACATTTCGAACCGAACACTGATTTTGGTAATAAAATTCAATGATTTGCAAGCGTTGCTCGTTAGTAAGTCTATTCATGATGAAATGTCAAAGCATACTGAGCATCTTTCTCTTTGACACCATGTCTGAAATCCCACGTGATCTGTCAAATACTAATGCATGAAAATCCTAACCTCAAAAAAATCACCCTTTAGTTGCGTCCTCTAGTGGCTCAAGAAGTCAAGAACCCAGATCGGTTTATATGGCAGCTATATCAGGTTATGGACCGATTTAAACCATACTCGGCTCAGTTTGTGGAAGTCATAATAGAACGCCATATGCTAAATTTCAGCCAAATCGGATAAGAATTGTGCCCTCCAGCGGCTTAAGAAGTCAAGATCCCAGTTCGGTTTATATGGCAGCTATATCAAAACGTGGACCTATATAGCCAATTTACAATCCTTACTAACCTACACTATTAAGAAGTATTTGTGCAAAATTTCAAGCGGCTAGCTTTACTCCTTCGAAAGTTAGCGTGCTTTCGACAGACAGACGGACGGACGGACGGACATAGCTAGTTCGATATAAAATATCATGACGATCAAGAATATATATACTTTATGGGGTCTTAGACGAATATTTCGAGGAGTTACAAATAGAATGACGAAATTAGTATACCGCCATCCTATGGTGGAGGGTATAACTAGTCGAACCGGGACTGCTCCGCTGCGGCTTCTTTAACTCATTAATATCTTTTTAGGGTTGGGACACTTCGTCCTGAATGTGTGTATCGAATTCGTGCCACTGTAGCCTATGTCCGTCTGTAACGCCTGCGTTCAAATCCTGACGATAACATCGGACAAAATTAAAAGTGGTGGTGATCCCCTCTTAATGCTGACGACATTTGCCATGCATGGTCATTTAAAAAATTCTCCCCAAAGAGATGTCGCACTCCTTTCGGACCCGGCTTGAATCGAAAAGCTTTTAGTGAGTGAAGAAGTGTGCCCCTTCTCGTTTCCTGGGTAAATTTTTACTCAACTTCCAAATACCTTTCTTTTGAGTCCTATGTTATTGTATTGGTAAATATTTCCGGTCTAGGTAGACACTTGGCCTTAATGTAAATATACGCCTCGTGTTCTACTTTCAAATACATGTTAGTCCTGTAATAGCATGATCGGTAAATAAATTATATTTGAGGGTGGGATGAACCCCAGGGACTTTGTCCCGACAATGAGTATCAATTTCCCGAAAATCAATCAATTTAAACATCAAATAGCTTTTATATAATAGGGAGGTTTTTGGGTGGGGCAGTTCCTCAAACACCTGGCTCTTTAATTGGATATCAAATTCGTTTTTTTCTCTCAAGCGCCTTTCGTTTGAGCTCTATATTGTTGTGATTGGTCTATATACCCATTAAGCGGGTTTTGCCCCCGAGGCACCCGACCAGAACAATAAAAACCATGATTTGTTTTGACTGTGAGAGTGCAAAAAAATTTCGAACGAATCGCATTACCAATCTCCGAGATCTGGTGGTTTGAAAATTAGGGTAATGAGAAGTGCTTTTTAGAGGAGGGATGGCACTCAGACATTTCGACGCAAATATAGATATCAAATTCGTGCTGCACTCCCAAATTCATTTAATGTGAGCCCCATATTGCTATGGTTAGTAAATATGAAATGTTTGCAGGGTGTTTTGGGGCTGGGGCGGCCACCGGCACTTTGCCCTGAAAACATATATTAAATTCGTTCTTTACTGCCAAATACCGTTGATTTGTGCTCCATATTGCAATAATCGGAAATGAAGTTCAGTTCATGCGGCGCTTTAGGGCGTACTCCCAAAAACTTGGCTCCAAATTGGATATCAAATTAATTTTCCTAATTCTTCTCATATTGTCATAATAGAACAATCAACCTCTTTGACTTATTTTTGGAAAGAAAACCGCCACCTAGAGTTGAACACAAATTTTAATGTCATATTCGTAGTCTACTCTCAAATACCTTTCATTTAAGTCCCATATAGACATGGTCGGCTAATATGACCATTTGGGGGTATAGCCGACCTCTGATTACTGCCTAATATTTTCATTTGAGGCCCATATTGACATGAACGTCGAATATATCTGTTTAGAGGCGTTTTTGGGTTGGGGAGGCCCGCTGGGTACTTAGACCCAAATTTTAATACTAATATTCGTATTCTATTTTCCAATACCCTTTAGAACCCATGATACCCATACTGTCCCGATCGGTCCACTTGTGATTTTGGGTGGTGTTTTTGGTTAAAGGAGGAGGGTCCACCCCTTCCGACATCAACAAATTATAAAGCCTACTTCTCCCCCCTGACCATATTCGCAATCTTCTCCCGAATACCTTTCATTTGAGTCCCATATTGTCATTACCGTCCAAAACCCCTACTTTAGGGGGTTTTGGGGTTGAAGAGGCTCCCAGTTACTTGAAATTTTCAATATGAAATTCGAACTTTACTCTTGAATACCTTTCATTTGAGTCCCATATTGTCCCGATCGATCCACTTTTATTTTGGGTAGTACTTTTGGGGTAAAGGGGAGGATCCGCCCCCTGCCGATATTAAAAAATTATATAGCCTATTTTTCCTTGCAGACCAACCTACACAATCTGTGAATATTTCAAGGTAATCGGTTCAGCCGTTTTTATACCCACCACCGAAGGATAGGGGTATATTCATTTTGTCATTCCGTTTGCAACACATCGAAATATCCATTTCCGACCCTATAAAGTATATATATTCTTGATCAGCGTAAAAATCTAAGACGATCTAGACATGTCCGTCCGTCTGTCTGTTGAAATCACGCTACAGTCTTTAAAAATAGAGATATTGAGCTGAAATTTTGCACAGATTCTTTTTTTGTCCATAAGCAGGTTAAGTTCGAAGATGGGCTATATCAGACTATATCTTGATATAGCCCCCATATAGACAGATCCGCCGATTTAGGGTCTTACGCCCATAAAAGCCACATTTTTTATCCGATTTGGAACAGTGAGTTGTGTTAGGCCCTTCGACATCCTTCGTCAATTTGGCTCAGATCGGTCCAGATTTGGATATAGCTGCCATACAGACCGATCCTCCGATTTAGGGTCTAAGGCCCATAAAAGCCACATTTTTTATGCGATTTCGCTGAAATTTGGGACAGTGATTTGTGTAAGGCCCATCGACATTCATCGTCAATTTGGCTTAGATCGGTTCAGATTTGGATATAGCTGCCATACAGATCGATCCTCCGATTTATGGTGTTAGGCCCATAAAAGGCACATTTATTGTCCGATTTTGCTGAAATTTGAGACAGTGTGTGTTGTGTTGGGCACTTCGACATATTTCTTCAATTTGGTCCAGATTGGCACAGATTTGGACATAGCTTTCATATAGACCGATTTCTTGATTTGTGGTTTTGAGCCCATAAAATCCTCATTTATTGTCCGATGTCGTCGAAATTTGGAACAGTGAGTTAAGTTAAGCCCCTTGACATACTTCTGTAATATCGCACAGATCGGTCCAGATTTAGATATAGCTGCCATATAGACCGATATCTAGGTTTTAGGTTTTGGGGCCATAAAAGACGCATTTATTGTCCGAGAAATTTGAGACAGTGAGTTTGGTTAGGCTCTTCGACGTCCTTCCTTAATTTTGCCCAGATCGGTCCAGATTTAAATATAGCTGCCATATAGACCGATCTCTCGATTTAAGGTTTTGGGCCCATAAAAGAAACATTTATTGTCCGATGTCGCTGAAATTTGGGACAGTGCTTTGTTAAGTTCAGCCCGGCCGAACTTAACGCCTTTTTACTTGTTAAGTCTATACTGAACAAACAAACAAACCGGCAAACAAACACAAATTCTATTTTATAAAAGATAATTACAATATTCGAATGATCGCCACGAAATTGCAGTGCCTTCATAAAAATCGGTTCTAGTTAAGATATAGTTCCCTTATATATGCATCGGCTTTTCACTCATACGGCCGTAGTCACTACCTCACCCATCTGATCAAATCTGCCTAAGTTCGTCATAATATCCATAATTGAATATAGCGTTCCACTTTCAATTTATAGTGCTGGTGTAAGGTATTCTTTCTCCTATTTTCCCATAATTTTATTTTCTAATTTTACATTTAAACATGAAACGGTATAACTTCAGTTATTAGAAATTAATACTAAACCCCAACTTCTTATTACAAAAGTCAAATTATTTCATACTTAGTTAATGTTCAATTTTTATGTTAGCAACATACCGCAGTGGTACAAGAAAATCATATGTTTGCCTCATTTAGTACGAGTTCATTTAAGTATTCTTTATTAATATCTTATGTATATATCATATACTTAATTAAGGATCGGAGATGAATATTTCGATATTTTGCAAAATTTTGCTTTGTTGGAGATTATAAAAATAAATATTGGAAAGAAAATCTTCAAACATTGTCGATCTGATCGTCACAAATCTTTAGGCCCTGCATGTAATCATTGACCCTCGTAGAACACAGCACATACATCATCCTTAATTTTAGTATGCTATTGTAACTACATACGTCATAAATTCCAGAACCTACTTAACCCAAATGCCGTCGGGTGTCGAATTGCCATACGATAGACTTATTTATGTATGGACGTTTGCAGGCAATTAATCATCTCCTGTAACATAACTGTTTAATTGGCTTCAATGTTGACTAGGCACTTTAATTCAGTGCACTGGAAACGTAAAATGAATACAATTTGGGGAGTTGCTTGAATACATGCAAGGTCATTTCATAAGACACGAATAATAGAGGAGACATTTTCAAACTCACAGAAGGTTCTTTCTATTGTGATATCTGGCATGACGGGATTGCATTACATACGGAATGAACATTTAGAAGTTGGTTCACCTTAGTTGCTTAAAACTTGAGGTTAATATCTGGTTCTATTTCGAAGAGTTTTGTATACCTTCCATCAAAAGATGTGGGCATACTAACTTCGTCATTCTGTCTTTAACATCTCGAAATGGAGGTATAAGACCGTATAAAGTATATAACTGGAAAATTTGCAAACATATTTCATTTGTTTTACGTAGTCAATATGGAATACCAAGCAACGGTTCTGAACAGTAATTCTGAAAAGAGCGGGAACGTGGGTCGATTTTATTTTTTTTTAGATTGGAGCGGGTTTCAATCTAACAAATGCTTTGCTTCGGCAAAACAACAGTTCTTAACTACCCATATTGGTCAGATAGTTTGAGAACTTATGGTTTTGTAGAATTGATACAATGATTGAAGATGATGAGCAGACACACCGAATTTCATATTTAATATACCTTTCCAATCACCATCTTTTATGAGAGGGAGATTCTTCTTACCCTAGAGCATTAAATATCACAAACTGTGTCTTAATTTGGCCAGATTACCGACAGTGGTACACCTATCTGTCCATGATAATTTGTGTACAAAGTACAGTTGGAAATTTGGCACAGAGATCTTTTTTGACAAAGCCAATTGAAATTGGAAGATATCGATTCAGAATTGGATATAGCTCCCATATGAATGATATTTCGATTTTGACTAATATTCCAATAGCATTGTCATTTGTCAACCGATTCCCACGAAATTTTGTACGATACTCTTATGACTTTCGTCACTACTGATGAATTTGAAAGAAACCGATTCAGATTTAGATAAAGCTCCCATATATGTATGTGTTCGTCTGATTTGAGCTAGATTTCAATAATGCGATTATTCGTTAACAGATTTTCACAATATTTGGCACAAAGGATTGCCTTATGAATGCAGGTTTTGCGTCTGAATTTCATAGAAATAAGTTTAAATTCTATGTTCATTTTGGTTGCCAAAACATGTGACAGCGAAGCGCAATTACATTATATTCGCTTGACACAAGTATCTCAAGCAAATCAAGCAGAAATCGAATCGATTTTTTATATTTTGGGCTAAGTATTTGACGGACGCCTCACCCCCAAGTATTCTACCAAAATGACGCATTGTTCGAGAAAATCGATCTATGTAAGTTTCTGAATAAAGCGAACCGACCTTGCAATATTTAGTTCGGGATAAAGTCTCTACTGAATATACACTGTATATTATCCAGCCATATCACAACATAGACCAAATCGGGCAAGGCTTTTGAGGGTTCATGCATGAGGTCCATGCATGCGATCTTTCATCTTGGGTTCGGTCTATGCGACAGCTACATCAAAAAATTCCGACTTGGACCATATTCGGAAAATATGTCGAGGGCCCTAACACAAATCTCTGTTCCAAATTGTTGCGAAATCGGGTAATAAATGCGCCACTTATGGGCCCAAGAACCTATATTGGGAGTTCGGTCTATATGGCCTCTATATGCAAATATGGTCCGATATGGGCCACATTCGGTAAGTGTGTCTGGTCTTACAACTTAGCCAAAAAATAATAAGACTTTAATATAAATTATGCTCGGAGATCCATTCGTCGTAATAACCTTTTCTACACAGGTATGGCTGTCAGTGACATCTGTGACAAAATCCACATCAAAGTAATCATGAGACTTCGGAAGAACAGCAAGGACGTTCGGCGATTTTTACAATGAGTGGAGTTCTTCAACAAAGAAGTCCCATTAAATTTTATATGCGGAATGAAATGAAATCGTTCCTCAACCACAGTATTCAAGCGACCACTCTAGGTAAGGCATTAAATTTGAATCGCTACGCTCATTGAAAGTAATTCCTGAAATTGACTTTAGCAACTATTACGAGAATTGGAAAAAAGTTTGCATAAGTGTATTACGGCCGGGGAATGGAATGGAATGTTCATGGAAAATGTAGTTTTAGTATTTTAGGAAATTACTTTACTTTAATTGGCTATGACAGAATATTTGTTCCACTAGCCGAACGTAGAATTCTGACAACGCAGCCGTTGTATTTTGATGCGTGTAACTATGCTGTCGTCGTCATACAGCTCGTGGTTCATACGTCGCCTATATTCTCCTTTAACGGAAACTGGTCCATATATTTTATGAAGAATCTTTCTCTAAATACTCCAAGCGCTGCCTCATTTGCTTTCACAAGTGCCCATGCTTCAGAACCATATAACAGCACAGGTACTATCAGTGTCTTGTTTAGTGTAATCATCGTCTGTCGAGAGGTGACCTTGTTTCTAAACTGCTTACTTAGTCCAAAATAGCATATGTTTGCTAGTATAATTCTTCGCTTAATCTCAAACTGGTGTCATTCGTTTCGGTTACGGTGGTGTCGAGGTAGATAAAGTTACTGACTGTCTCAAAGTTGTGGTTCCCAACTTTCTCCATTTTCTTTATCTGCTCGGTTGTGCGAGTCGTTTTGGGAGTTGAAACCATCCATTTCATCTTATTTCCATTTACTGCCAGACCCATTTCCACTGACTATCTTTCGATACTTTCAAAGGCTGCAGTTACTACTTGCGATGACCGACCTATGATATCGATGTCGTCAGCATAGGCGAGTAGCATGTGTTCTCTTGTGATTAGTGTGCCATATCTATTCACATCTGCATCTCGAATGATCTTCTCCAGCAGGATGTTAAAGAGATCACACGCCTCCTTGTCTGAAACCTCGTTTGGTATTAAATGGTTGGGAGAGATTGTTTCCTATTCTTACTGAGGTACGCGCATCAGCAAGTGTCATCCTGCATAGTGTTATTAATTTCGCAGAGATACCAAACTCAGACATGGCTTGAAATACCTTTGAGCGTAAAGGAGTATCAAAGACGGCTTTGTAGTCAACAAAAAGATGGTAGGTGTTAATCTGTTCTGCTCGGGTCTTTTCCAGGATTTGGCGCAGTGTGAATATCTGGTCTAGGGTGTATTTAACAGGTCTAAATCCTCATGATAGGTCCCAATTATCTCATTGACTTAAGGTTTTAATCTTTCACACAGTACGCCCGAGAGTATCTTGTATGCGATGGGGAGGAGACTTATTCCTCTGTAGTTGGCACATTCCGTCTTGTCTCCTTCCTTGTTGTTCTTTAGTCGGGTTACTGCTACTTGGACCTCATTCTGACTAGGAGGTAAACATTCTATACCATCATCAGGGGTTGGTTCTGCGGTATCCTCTTCGCCGTCAACGTCGGACACTAGCAGTTGGGTAAAATGTTCTTTCCATATCCTCAGCTTGCTATCTGTGTCAGTTACCAGATTTCCTTCTTTGTCTCTGCAGGAGTATGTGCCTGCACCAAAGCCATCAGTTTGATGTTTAATTCTTTGGTAGAATTTCCGGACGTCATTCTGACTCCTGTACACCTCAATTCGCTCACACTCGCGTCTTGCCTTTTTCTTTCTGCGGAATAGACGTTTCTCCTCTCTCCTTTTCTCCCGATACCTTTCATTCATCTGGCGTATTGCTAGTGATTGCAGAGTTGCTCTATATGCCGCATTCTTGGCTTCAGTAGCATCTCGACACTCTTGGTCGTACCATGGGTTTTTTAGAGGAGGCTTCCGGTACCCAAGTACGGAATCCGCGGCATTTTCCATGGAGTGGACAATAGTTTGCCACTGCGCCATTATATCATCGGAACAAGGAGTGCTTTCATCAAGCAGTTAGGTCAGTCGAGTGGAATATGCCGCTGCCATTTGTTGTGTTTGCAGCTTTTCAATGTCCAGCTTCCGTGCAGTGTCAGATCGTACTTTCCTTGCCATGTTCAAACGGGTGCGAACCTTTGCTGCAACAAGGTAATGATCTGAATCTATATTCGCTCCACGGATCGATCGTACATCTAACACGCTGGATGAATGCCTTCCATCTATCACAACGTGATCAATTTGGTTTCTCGTGTTTTGATCGGGTGACAGCCATGTGGCTTTGTGAATATTTTTAAGTTGAAATCTGGTGCTACGAATTACCATGTTTTTTGCCGCGGCGAAATCTATCAGCCTCAACCCATTACTGGACGTTATCTCGTGGAGGCGAAACTTTCCGACTTCGCATTAAAATCTCCCAGAACGATTTTAATATCAGCGGGGCAGCGGTCATAATCTCTCTCTAGGCGCTCGTAGAAAATATCCTTGGTCTGCTCGTCTTTGTCTTCCGTCGGGGCATGGGCACAAATAAGGCTGATGTTGAAGAATTTGGCTTTTATGCGGATTGTGGCCAGCCTCTCATCCACCGGAGTAAGGCTGGAGAGAAGGTGTTTCAGTCTCCGACTAATTACAAATCCGCAGCCAAATTCATGCCTCGTGTTATGGCAGCTATAGTATAGTTCGTCACCGTTTGGTGTTGTAGTGACGCCATTCCCAGTCCATCGCACTTCCTGTAAGGCGGTTATATCTGCCTTGTACTTCTCTAATACATCCGCCAGCGCGTATACTGCACCTTCTCTATGAAGAGTGCGGACATTCCATGTGCAGATCCGCAAATCATGGTCCTTTTTTCGATTGCGTGGGTCGTCAACGATGGGGGGGTCTGTTTTTACTATTCCTTTGTTTCTCAGTTTTCCGGGGGCGGGTTACTGGCCCTCTTTGTGGCGAGCCGCTTGCTCTAAGATCCGACGCTCGCCGCCAGCCGACCCTAGCCTGGGAACAGACGCTGATGTTGGCCATTGGTTATTTGATGGCGCCAATAATTCACCTTGTCATCTCGAGTATCGTTGGCACTCAGTATTTAATTAAGAGCCAGTGCCACCTGACTCCTCGCTGAGGCTCTCCTCTCGAAAATCGCTGACTGCCCGCTGCCGCATTTGCAGCTACTCCGCATAAAAACGGAGCTTTCCACCATCCGCATCCTGTGGAACGCGCCCGGTAGCTTTCAGCTAAGCTTCCCGTGATAACGACGGACACCGCACAAGTCGAAGCTCAAAGTTACAGCCTGTGTGGTGCTCTAGTTTTCCCGTTTCGGCCGGAAACTAATACAACTAATTTTTCAAATTTCAGCGAAATTGATTAAAAACTGCACTTTTTATGGGACCAAGAACTAGATCGGGAGATCGCCTTAAGTGTATGCAGCTATATGGAAATATAAGTCGATCTGTACCATATGTGTGTAAAATTTCAGCGAAATCGAAACCATAAACGCTGATTTTATGGGCGCAAGAACTTAAATCGGGAGATCGGTATATATGACAGCTTAATCCAAATCTTCTATAACAGAAGTAGTTCTGCTTCCATAGCTAAATGTTTGCAATTTCAGAATAGCAGTCTCTCTGTATGATGGAGTTGTTGGAAGCAGAGTCATTTAAATAAAATAAAGTGAATGAGAAAATTAACATTTCTCTCTTTGAATGAAAATTAATTTATCGGACAAAGAGATTGATGTTTTTTAAAAGATAATATGATATTAAACAAATTACTTATCTTTCCTTCACTACTTAGCACCTAATCAGACATACATAAATATGTTTTTAAGACGAAAACATAAAAAAGGATGCGTACACCCATACGCATGTTCATTCGTTGCTATCTGAACAACGACTGAAACAAAGAGCACAAGCGTACGTGTGAATTGAGTATGTAATCTAGTGTAAAGAAAAATCTGATTGATGTTCGGTAATAATAGCCTAATATTCCACTGATCACGAATGGTCTGCGAAAAAAAAACATTCAAGTGATGCCAAATAGCAATAAGAAAGGGGTTTTAAATAACAAACAACAATATCCAACAGCTGGGAATAAAAAGCAAGGGAAAAAGCGTTGTCGTACTTACTATCAAATGTCACCAATGAACAAATAATGTTGCAGTAGTTAGTCCAAAAATTTTGGCACAACCAGGAAGCTCCATGAATGAGATAATTACCAGTGTCAGCAGCAGTACAGCATGGTCCGATAAAAGAATCAATGTGGGTAAAAGTAGTTTTATGGAAGTTATATGAATTTAATGATGACCAATAAGCCATTGGAAATGTGTTTCTCTGTGGATGTTTGTAAATGCAAATTTGCCTGTAAACATTCCATGAAAGAAAAGTGGCGACTTACATTCCATATTCATTTTTCATATAAAATAGCAATAATAAAAATAGTACATATTAATAGTACAATTAAAACAAAAGCAACCATTTTTTATCAGCTCAGGAATATTTTGTCTTTAATATTTTAGCAGATTTTTGAATTTAAAACAGCAGATTCTCTTATATTTGGTTGAAAAGAGGGTGCGGATATTCATCCGCCCATGCCACTATGGACATACACCAAAGCTAGTAATCAGCTGGTTGTGCGCACTTAATACTAAAAAGTAACCACGAAAAAGGAAATCTAAGTTAGGACTCCCCTGCTACTTACAAAAACATCATGGCTCATGTCTGGTATTGTGTCCCCACCTAACTACTGGTGTTTTTTTAGCTGTGAAAGCCGGCAACGATATATGGAATGCTCGAAAGCATTATCAATTTCCCCACATGTCCTACACATGCTATCACTTGCCGCTCCCATTTTGCATAGGTGAGCTCGTAGTCCTATATGTCCCGTTATGATACCGAAAGCTATACAGACCTCCTTCTTACTTCCTTTCAGTAATAGCCCCATCCTACCGACCGTTTCGTTGTTCCGCGGATTGCGTCGACCCGAAAGGCTTCGGGTTTACCAAGTTTCTTGACCGAAGTCCTCTCGCCTTCACTGCCAAGTCGTCTGCTCTTTCATTCCTTCTCACTCCGCTATGACCCGGCATTTAAATTATGCGAATTGTGCCATCCTCAAAGAAGGTGTTAATCTCTTGCTTACACTTGAAGACGGTTCGTTACCTTACTGTCCTGGTTGTTATTGCCCTGATGGCCAATTTATTTCCCGCCAAGTTCTTCACACTCGACAGTTGAAAACATATCTCAGTGCCCGGGTTCTCACTGCAGATCCCCAGGCCCACTCTGTTATTAAGCTTTGAACCATTTACATAACATAAACTACCAAATAGCAATACTAAAGTCCCATCAATCCTAAAATGAGCCCTGGCAGCAGTGTCACGCGCTTGACCTCAAGTGTCATCTCAGGTATCCGATCGGAAACCTTTTCTATTCTGTCCGAGTTTCCAATCGTGGTCTCGATTATATCGCTATGGTATTACCTGGTTCTATCCGCTATTCATTCTTCAATCGCCCCAAGCCTTATAGACATGGTCCTCATCGCTCCGCTTAGGCAAGAAAACATATTCTTTGACCCTGTTCTATTATTCGTACGTTGCACTTTTTCACCGTGGCGGTCTAACAAACTACTGAGGCGTAAGTAAATATTGGTCTAATCACGCTCCTAAATAGCCTGTGGACTATCCTATTCTAGTAACATTTCACGCATACGGCCCGTCTAAATAGTGCCCAACATCTGGGAGCCTTTTCGGTACGCTCCTGTATGTGACACTTCCGCACCAGTTCCCTGTCCAAGATCACACCTAAGTATTTGTCCTTGTCAGATACCGAAATCGGCTCAATTGTTTTTTAATGCAGTAGCATGATTACGACAGACGGACTGACAGACACAGGGGCATTAAATGAATCAGAAATGGATATTGCGATGTGTTGCAAATGAAATGATTAAATGAATATATATGAAACTTAACTCTTTAGTTATCTCGTGTTAATTTAATAATATAAAATTTTTGTTCCACTTCGCCAAAATAGCAAGTTCGTTAACCAAAAAAATATGTGTTTAAAAAAGTTTTTATTTCGTCGGAGCGGAGTGGATTTTGAGATTGGAAACCGCTCCGCTCCGGGCCTAAAAATTACGCTCCCGCTCAGTCAAAATAAGGCCTGCCCCACTTCGCTCTACTCCGCTCGGCTACGAATATCTTGTGGGAAAAAAGTGGTGCGTCGAATTGGCCACCTTCGTCTTCAACGTGAACAGGAAGATTTCAGTCTGACCTGGACTAACATTGAGACCCCTAGGACTAGCCCAGTCGTATGCCATCTGCAAGACAGTTTCGGTCCTCCTGCATATCTGATTCGGATCCTTACCTCTTAGAAGTATTAAAACTTCGTCTGTGAGTTTAAATCCCTCCACAGTCAGCAATAGGTCATTTATGGTGGCGATAAAGTTCCCCCCTGTGGCGTACCCTGTGCCACTTTCTCCCTTATATAATTATGTCATAGGACGCATAATTGATCCGCCTGTATCTTTGCATATGGTTTATCCAGTCTCTAAGGACCCGGTCCACCTGGTACTTGTCTATGGATTGGATCAGTGTGTCGGTCCGCATATTTTTAAAAGCCCCCTCGATGTCATAGCATACCGCCAATGTGTACTTCTTGGTATCAAAAAATTCTTCTATCTGAAATTCTTCTTTATCAAAATCCTCAACTTGTCCTCCGCTGTCTCTGCTCTCACTCCCATGTCGTCTACTGACGTATCAGTTTGGACATGATTTTTTAGGAGAAACTTTTTTTCCTTTGCGACATCATTAACTTTATCAACCTGTCCGTAGTAAAGCCTCCAGGAGGCTCGTTTTGCCGCTCTGGTGGTCATATTGTATTCCTCGAGCCGTGTGTAGTACTCTTGGTCCCGCTTAATAATGTTGGTACCCCACGAAAGATTTTGTTAGTTTGCTAGACAGCAGTCTTATGTTTGCTGAAACAGCAGTAATTTGTGTTTTCCCATTTGCAGGAGACAAAAGCTGTTGTTTAAGCAAACATTTTTGCTATTTTTAATAACATATTTCATTGATTATAGTCCGATTTGCCCCATTTATACTTAACCCGCCTATTAGTAAAAAATGATTCTGTACGTAGGTTTGGTTAGGTTAGGTTGAAAAGAGGATGCATATTTTAATTCGCCCATGCCACTATGGACATACACCTAAGCCAATAATCGGTTTGTTGTGCGCTCTAAAAACTATTAAGTAACCTCTAAAAAGAAACCATGTTATGGTCAGGGCTCTGGGTTCTCAATGTAAACCCCCAGGGCCACTCCGTCCTCTAGCTTTGATCCATCCGTGTAACATGACCTTCCAGATGGCAATACTAGGGTTCCATCAATCCAAGACTGTGCCGATGACAGCAGGTATCCGATCGGAAACCTCTTCCTTTCCTTCCAATTTTACTATTGTCGCCTCAACTACACCGCTCCCATCAGTGGCTGCTTCACACTTAATATGTATGTCAATGGGTCGGATATCTAGAATAGTATCCAGTGCCCTAGTCGGCGTGGTCCTAGACAACGTGTTCTCTGAACCTATTCTATGGTCCTCATGTTGCACTTTTTCTCCATAACAGTCCACCAAACTACTGAGGCCTAAGTAAGTATTAGTCTTATCACGCTCCTGTAGAGCGAGTGGACTATACTCGGATTCAGGCCCCATTTCGAGCCTACGGCCCGTCTACATTGTGCCCAACATCTGTGAGCCTTCTTAGTACGCTCCTAAATGTGACACTTCCAATTCAGTTTCCAATGTCCAATCAGTGTCCAAGATCACACCTAAGTATTTGACCTTGTCAGATATCGAAATCGTCTTATTGAGGAAACGTTGTGCGGTGAATAGGCCCACCTTCGTCTTCCTCGTGAACAGGCATATTTCAGTCTTCTCTGGGTTAACATTGAGACCTCCGGGTCTAGCCCAGTCATATGCCATATGCAAGACCCTTTCGGCCTTTCTGCATAGGTCGTTCGGATCCTTACCCCCTAGAAGTATTATAACATCGTCAGCATCCGTAATTGGTCATTTATGGTGGTCACCCATAGGAGTGGCGATAAAATGCCACCCTATGGCGTGCCCTGTGCCACTTTCTCCCTTATATTTATGCCATCTATTAATTTATCCACCTGTTCCTTAGCAATTGGTTTATCCAGTCTCTAAGGACCGGGTCCACCCGGTACTGGTCTAAGGATTGGATCAGTAAATCGGTCCGCGCCTTGTTAAAAGCCCCCTCGATGTCAATGCATACCGCCAGTGTGTACGTTTTGGCATCGAAGGATTCTTCAATTTTATACACAACCCCGTGCAGGGCAGTCTCCACCGATCTTCCCTTGACATAGGCATGCTGTTTGTATTTGAGCAGTTCGCTGGATGGCCTACTCTTTATTATGGTGTCCACAATACGTTCCATGGTTTTGAGTAGGAGGGACGTAAGGGGCCTATGGGTCTGTAGGCTTTTGGTGTCGCATAACTTGCCTTGCTGGGCTTGTGTATAAATACCACCCTTGCCTCCTGCCAGGCTTTCGGAGTATATGCAAGTCCTGGGCACGCTGTGAAAATTTTGGCCACAGAGTCGCCAGATAGTCTGCCTCTTTCTGTAGTAACGACGGAAATATCCCATCAGGTCCGGGTGACTTAAATGGTTTGAAGCTCCTCAAGGATTCCTTCACCATAAATTCCGTTTTTATAAACCTTCGATCAACGTCATTATTCCAAGATTCCGGTGTCTCCGTGAGTCCCTTCGTATCCTGTGAAAAATGGGTTTTCATCAAAAATCTGTACGTAAGTTTCAGCTTAATATCTTTAATTTTTAAGACTGTGGCGTGATTTAAACAGACGGACGGCCATGGCTAAATCGTCATTGATTTTTACGGGGAACAATAATATACATACATTTTATGTCGTTGTGAACGGAAAGGCAAAATGTATATATCCTTTGGTGTTGGGTATACAAATATAAATCATCTTAACTGAACTTTATCAAGATTGCTTATTAGCCGCACTTTCAACTAGATGTATGTACGTATGTCATCAGGACAATCCATGGGTTCCTAATAATCAGAAATGCATGGTATGTTTATTGTTAATGGTTGGTGATAAAGGAGGCACTTGAAGTTCGCGATTAGTCGCAAACCTCTGACATAGCACCAACAATTTAAAGTAATTTATTTGCTAAGGTAATTGTGCATGATTACCTTTCGAAAGTAGTGCCAAGATATGCCAACTTGACCTATAAAAATACTTGGCAAAAAATTATTTGTCAATCAAATCGCCAAATTGTAGGTGCCATGGACTTTATAGCATCTCTCCGTTGACTAAAACATAACCGCATACATACCACACATTTCTGACACATAATATGAAGAACCACTGGCTTGTCCTGATTACATAATTGTACTTTAAAGTACTACTGATACGTAACCGATTCAAGAGAATCGGTTAACCAATGACCATTTTATTGCTATATTTCTGCAAATCGGACGAATATATATATGGGAGCTATATCCAAATCTGCACCGATTTTCAATACAATAGGCTTCATTTCTAGGCCGAAAACATGCCTGTACCAATTTTTAAGACGATCGAATGAAAACTGCGACCTGTACCTTGTACACAAATTAACATGAAAAGGCGGACAGACAGACGGTATACTAATCAATGAGTCTACCTCTCTTTCTTCTGGGTGTTACAAATAAAGGCACTAAGATAGGGTATAAATATTTCGATTATATTGTAGTAAACACTGTCTAGTTACTGTTAACATAGTTCTTCACTTTGCTGTAGCTTCTACTAATGTAGCAGTAGTTCTGCTGTTATAACATGTTAGCAATTCCAGAACAGCTGATTAAAAGCTGAAAAGTATGTAATTTGCTGAAAAATTTCTACTTCTCAATTTATTATGGGTTTGTAAGGAGATAAAGCAAAATAATACTCTTATTGTTAAATTCAATGCAATTGCATATGGGATGTTGCGGTAGTAACAATCGTCTTAAAATAGGGAAAAATGTTGAGAAGAAGATAGATTCGAAAAAGTCTCGTGAATATCATATTGACCTCTAGGTAAGCTCGACTCACCCACTTTGGAGAAAAACTTTAGAAGCCAGGGCTTGACACGCGGTTTAAGCCCCCAACTTTTGCCAATGACTCTCTTGCAGGTAGGGCAAACACCCAGGAATTTTGGATGTTCAATAAATGGAATTTTCGCACCGCTCAAGGAGACAGATGCTACTGAAAAGAAGAACTACCATCTTAAACGGATTTGCGCCTAGACCAAATTGGGAAGTATCTGTAAGAATGCCAGAAAATATTCCCCTTACCGCAATAGTCAGTTCAACAGCATATGCAACCACATTTACACGTTTTTCTTTCAGAGCCAATAATATATAGTTAATGGCTATATGCCAAAGTTGAGGAGAAAGAACACATCCGTGAGCTGTTTCTCTGCTGACTCATCTTTTTAGATCTACAAAACCTAAGGCTGCCGCATTTTTAGTAGGTATTGACTTATAAAAAACTTTTCAAACAAAGTGCTAATTGCTTAAATAATTTTTTACATAGAAATTCGATTTTCTTTTGTAACACGACAGGTGATTGATAACCAAGGCATACGTTGAATATATTTTTAATTGTACGAATTAAAATGTTACGTTCTAGTATAAATTTTGCATTAATCAAAATTATGTTGTGTCCCATAAGTAAGAATGAGTACAAAAAAAAACCCTGCAGAGTGCATCAATATAAAAATGTTATTGTTTTTCTAGTGACATTGTCTACACCACTACTGACAAATTGGTACTCCTACCAATATAATAGGCTATTGACATTTAACATAGACTTGTCTTTGGAAAACTACCAGACAGGGACGGGTTTCCTAGATCGCGATTTCGTTTGGTACCACCCAAACTAGTTGGCAGGGTTTGTCAAAACGGTATGTCTTCTAGGTTGAAACTATGCTCTGAGGAGCATTTTCATTTGTAGTGCATCAAGAAAGAAAATTAATCCATTTCATTTATTTCTACCAAATGAAGACATCCAACTATTACAACAAAACACACTTGTCCAACTGCTACTCTAAGTAATCGACGATTGCCATAAGAGTAAGTTTTTAATGTAAGCATATTTGCAGCCTACACTGTTGGCAGCGTGCCTCCCGCTCATTCACATGGTCGAGCGCTAAATTTATTTGGTCTTGAAATCATTCATTTTTTCGGTCTTGAAATGATTTATACAATCGAATATTGTCCGGCGACAGACCTTAGGGTTGTCTGTTTCTATTAGAAATAGAAAACAAAAATCCCTATTCTTGAAGTGAGGTATAAATTGTGTTTTTGCTTTGTAATATCATTTGACTGATTTCCTAGATCGCGATTTCGTTTGGTACCACCAAACTCGTCAGTAGGATTTGTCAACACTATGTACCTTCTAGGTTGAAACTATGCTCTTAAGAGTATTTTCGTTTTGTAGCGCAGCAAGAAAGACATAACTTCATATATATCTACAAAATGAAGACATCCAACTGTTACAGCAAAACACACTTGCCCAACTTGTTTCTTATGAATCCATACTGCGAGTACGCTTGAAGTGTACTGAAAATATATTGTTGTCTTTTCTGACTACAGAAAAAGGTATTTGCAATACTACTAAATTTCCCATGACCATTCCATTTAGGAACAGTAGATACTTCTCACATATCACTGAGTGCAGTCCGGGTAGTGTTTAAGGTCAATGATAAGTGGCCTCCTTTTTTATGCCGAGTCCGAACGGCGTGCCGCATACACTGATAGACAAATGACGGTACTTGGCCAATACCGCCCGCTATTATTTTGTTCGCGTCATTGGCAAAGATACCAGATAAAGGGGGCTATTAAGAATTGGCGGCGTCATGTTTGTATTCTTGTCATCGCGCCAGAAGTGCTGTTTAGCTTTGTACTTAGAATATTGATGCCATTATAAAATATTTGTTAAACAAACAAATAAAACGTTTTAATACAATTTGAGTGCGTAAAAACCTGTTCAAATACTCGAAAGCTTCGAAAATGAAAAAAGTACAAATTCTAAGGATATTCTACGTCAAAAACATGATAGTCGCACATGAAAACCACTTCTGGGAGTCAATGGATATGGAATCAATTGCTGAATACAAAGAATTGAGGTTGGTCACGGTGGAGCATTACGTTTTGTAATTATTAACATAAATACTCGAAATAAAATTAGATTAAAATTATTTTCAATGTTTTTTTTTTTTTTTTGTTCATTAGTTCACCAATAACGACCTGGTACTAAAACCAACAACATGTTAGTATTAAAATTGAAAATTTTTCTGATGTTCGCGCCGGGATTTGAACACTTGCGATCTACATCAAAGGCGAAGATGCTTGCCTCTGCGCCACGGTCGCTTTCTTGTAGCATTAAAAGTTATATTAGAAGCTCGATAAACATTTTTTTTTATACTTCTAAAATAAATTTTTTAAAGCCACATATATCTTTTTCTTTCTTCAGCATGAACAACAATTTATTTTCAAGTGAAATTGAAGAAAATACTCTTTTGTAGGAAAAAAAAAAAAAAAAAACACTAAAACTAACAAATGTGCTAATATGATTCCAAATATCTTTATAGAAGATTCAGAGGATTATTCTTCTGAGGTTGAAGTTACCAACTAGGAAAAGAGTCCCCACAATCCGCTGGATATGAATATATTGTTTTGCAAAGACAAAATGCCAAAAGTTGTCCTTTACAGCGCAAACACTTTTAATTTTACAACTTATACCAGCTTAGTTTCTAAGCAGATGTCATTGCTTAAGGACTCTCCCTATTTCCGTTCAAAAGTTGAAGACTCAATGCAGGTCTTTATTTAAATATGAATTTCTATATACATATACTGAATTATTAAAATTAATATTTTGGACAAATTCCTTTGATCTGTTTCAGTCTTTAAAAAATTAATTATTTTCAGCCCCACGTGAATATTAGAAATAATCTTTACCATGCTATAAGTGTTGACTATGGAACTACCGATATTTGGACCAAGATTACTCATGACCTGAGATGGTCCGTATGAGAATTTTTTAGGTTTCGACTGTCAAAAAGTTGTAAACGTCGAAAACGTTATGTACTTGTATTGAACGTATAAAAAGTAGTAAAGGTCATAAACCTCGAAAAAGACTTGCTTCATGTTTAGTTTCGACAACACACATATACGTTTTAGATTTATTGCTGTTGCTATTTTAATATTCCAAAATTTATGTATGGTAGAAAGTTTTTGCTTTGAATTTTTTTTAATGTCAGCGCCATGTGGACCTTGTTAAGAAATTGTTAATGCCTCCAGCATTAGTAAGGGGGAACAAAAACAGAGATGGTTTTTGATGTTCTCGCTAGGATTCGAACTCAGACATTTTCTTTTACCTATTAACCTATGCACAAAGGCGGCCATAATCATAAATTCACAAAAGTTTACAAATGGTTCTACGATTTCCTTATTATTTTAAATTCTGTCAAAAACTAGTTTTCTTGGTTAGGTTTACGACGTTTTCGACATATGTATTATGCGTCGGAAATGTATGTCATAAACTACAGACCATCTCTGGTCATGGCTGCTTATGTTTATTTTAAAAAGTTCAATTGTACTATGAGTTAAGACTGTTTCAACATATACTTTTTACTCATAAAATACTAATTTGTTTTTGGCCGTACAGAAGATCGAGGCGCTTGGAACGTCATTATACGTTCGGCTAGTGGAACAAATATTCTGTAATAGCCAATTAAAACATTTTATCGAGTGAAGATAGCACCTCGAAGTTTTGCATAAATTCTTATTATTGATGTGGGTGTTCAGCCCTAAAATGCGCAAATTGTGTTCGAGTGTACTAAAATGTTGCCCAAAGACTTCTGTTGACATTCAACCCATAAAACCCTTCTCTAGATTTGTCTTTTTGTTTTAAGTACCTGGAATGAGCTTTTAATTTCAATTCAGAAATATATTAGTACAAAGAACATTACAAATTCTCTTCTTAGAAAGAATCGGCCAAGACAAATATAAAGGAGATTTTTTTTTATATTTCCTCAAGTAGCAATCATGCGACTTGATCTTTTGTAATTGATAGCCTCCTTAAGCATATATTGTAAGTACTGTGCCCGATTGCCTTCGTCAAACCAATGTCAAGTCACACAGCAGAAACGGAACCTTTTATTTAATAAACAACAATCATATTATTCTATTTTTAGAACATGCAAATGCAAACAATCCATAAAGAAACAGGTGCAAACTTTTACAACAATAGTATACTTCATTATCGAATTAATTCATCTTATACGAAAGCAAAATGTAGTAAAATAATTTTTTTTTTTGGTTTGGATTGAGTGGTGGGTTACTCAATTACATTACAAATGTTAATTATTTTCTTTAGTTTATATACAACTATAATGCACAACGACTTTAAGTCATAAAGCAATTTTTAAGGTTTAACATTCATTCTCAGCGAATATGACTATTAAATTATGACGAAAATGTTGTAGTCAAACAGCAGCTTATGTTGGTTAAAAAATAAAATCGAAATGCGTGCTGAACCAGTAGCCCTCTGTTTGTTTAAGTAAACTTTCACTGTTTTGGATATTAGCGAATTTAGTTGACAATATTGACTCTTATCCAAAATCCAAGCATTTTAGCGTTTGGGCGTAGAATATGAATTAGTGACAAAGGTTTTTGTAGTTAAAGACCTAAGTTCAATTTTTAATTTGGAACCATAGTTGCTTAGTCAAAAATTTTTAGAATTAGTCGCAGGTTACGATTGTGACAACCGCTAAATGTGTTTTATTTTTGTCCATACAAATTGACCCTTTCTAATGGACAGAGGTCTATTGAAATAAATGCAGTCATGTATAATTTGTTGCCGACCTCTTGCTGGCAATAAACACACACAAACACTTACATATGTATGTATATAGGACGGCTCACATATCATTAGCTTGATTAGTTGATCAATGCAATTGGTATTCCGCACCGGACCAACGTCTAATTTGGTCAATTGAGGGTTAATAATTGCACTGACACAGAACCACAAAGCGATTTGAGTGACAATGTGAGAGACAGTTTCAAAAGTCCGCGACGTGTGTGAATGTTTTCTGTTAATACACTACAGACTAGAATGCAATTGAAAATGCAATAACCGAAAACCAACAGAAGAAAAAAAAAAAACAAAATACATCAAATACAAAATAAATTCTATTCGTAAATAACAAATATTTGTTTCCTTGTTAAGGCCTTCCAAATGAAGTAACAGCCAACAAGCAAATATTCATCCAAACATGAGTATGGGATATGAAAAAATAAAAAAATCACAGCCACAGATAGACTTACTAATCCATATGTAAGTGTGTTTGTGGCGGATAGTGTGGCTGTGTGCCTACCTTTATAGCTTTTGTTGTTCTAGCTTTGTGTTTTTTGTTAATGTTTTATTTCATGCACACATACATTCATGGAACGAGCGCCATGGACACACACTCACAACATGCGCGTATTTGCAGACATACCTAAATATGTAAGCCAGCACTTTCATGCACACAACGAACACACATTCTGATTCTGATTATGCTTGTTGTGTAAATAACCCGTATAAATGCTGAATGCCAACGGATAAACGGCAAAAACAAAACCTACTCTAAGCACACGAACTGCGGTGGTAATGGCAACAACAATAGTAACCAACCGCCGCGCTACTTCTTATTAAACTAAACTTCAAAAAATGAACTGGTGCTCCTATTGCTAGTCAAAGCGCAACGCAGTGAAGATGGTGCCTAACAGTGAGGCGACCATTTACCATAATGAATTCGGTTTGGAGTTTTATGGCGTAGTTTTAAACCCAAACATGCACTTACAAGGGGCTTTAATTTGCTTCATTATCGAAGTTGCCCAGTAGAGTTGTATGCATTCATCAAATAGCAGTATTTCTTCGAAAAATAAATTTGGGATTATATTAACAAAGCCAAAAAAGGATAGTTCTTGGATATTATAGGCTAATACATATATTGTAATTCACGGTTATCGAATGAAACAAAGGACCGATTTATATGGGGGCTGAATAAATTTCTGTGGACTTTTTGACAAAACAACATACATACATATGTATTTCAAGACAAGAAAATTTTCCAAGATTTTTGTTTTTTTTTTTTTTGTTTGTTCTTTCAGTCTTACTGCGGTCCTTTTGCCATTTCTGGTTCCAGAGTCAAATCAACATCTCCGTTTTTTTAAATCGCATATGAAAAAGAACCTAAATCAAATACATAAGTTGCTTGTTTTTTCAAAAGATTAAAAAAATCCTTTTGACAATACAACAATTTCATGGTATGCCTCTATTTTTTTAGGGAGTGTTTGAATTTCAATTTCAGAAAAAACACATATGTAACTCGACATAGAATGCACTAAGCTCATTTTCTTGCTCAAAATTAATTTGACAAAAAAAACATAGGTATACGCTAGTATTATTTCTATTTTTTTTAAACAGTAAGGGTACTCTCTTCGGCTTTTCACTCGAGCAACCGTCAAACTCCATATAAAAATAAGTATAAGCTAGAAACATGTGAAATAAATAAATGCAAGTTTTTACGCTAATAGCTTAAAAGGATCACTTCAAAAAAATTAATCCTAGTGTAATATGCATGTAAGATTGAGTTAGTACATAGGCTACTTTAGGTTAGGTTTAAGTGGCAGTCTGCCATCAGACTCACTTTGACGTTTTCGTCCATTGTGATACCACAGGAACAGAGGAAGGAAGATGCCTTCTAGTTCCTAGTGTTGAACCATACAGATCGCTTTAAAAAGCCAAACAACTTGTGAATGTTCACATCCGCAAAATCAGACAGGTTATCAAAGAAATGAGAACCTAACCGACTGCCAGTGCGGGACACACAAAGAGGTGTTATATAGTCTCTTCTTCTTCGATGTTTTCACAGCTTCTGCAAAAGTCGTTGCTGGCAACCTTAAGTCTGCCAGCAGTGACCTGTCATGATAAACACAATGACTGAGACGTCTGTTGTAACCAATGACAGCAAAGCGGCAGGCCTCTTCAAGTCTAGATTAGGCCACATAGTTTTGGAATGCTCACAGCCCCCTCTTTGCGGCCACCTATCATTCGTTGCCATTCAGGCCTGACCCTAAAAACTTATCTTACATGTCGCTAGAGGCATACCCACAGATTTCAGTTTCCCTAGAATGTGTGAGGTAGTTCCTAGTCTCGCAAGCTCGCCCGCTTTACAATTCCATGGGATATCTCTGTGGTCCCAGAACAGGTGAATTTTGAACTGTTTAGCCATCTCGTTCAGAGATCTTCGTCAGTCGAGGGCGATTTTTGTGTTCAGAAATAAGTTATCCAAGGGTTTAATGTCTGTCTGAGAATATATTTATGCCAATCGTCATTATGACATTATATCTTTGCCATTCCGCCACTTCCTTAATTGCAAGGATCTCCGCTTGATTCACACTGCAGTGGTAGGGTAACCTTTTCGATATGACCAGTTCTAGATCTTTAGAGTACACCCCAAAGCATAGTTCCAATGGGTTCTATCAGGAATGGTGGTACAGTACTTTTTACCAAAACGTGGCTCAGTTAGGGTGTGATCCACAATGCCTGGAACATCGGATATTGTATCAAGGATAACACGGTGTCCGTAGCCGCCACATGGCCAAAAAGAAAGCTCCCTTAGCCTCACGGCAGTGGTCGCCGTAACAGCCACAACGTCAACAGGCATTAGATGTAGCAATAAATTCAGTGCATCAGATGATGTTGTCATCAGTGCAGCTGTGATGCACAAACAAGCCGTCCTTTGGATCCTTTTTAAAAAAGCCGTATGTGAACCTTTTTCTTCCAGAGGCAATAACGTATTGTTTATGGCTATATTCCAAAGTAGAGGAGACAGTACACCTTCTTGAGGTGTTTCTCTGCTGATCCACCTGTTAAGATCCACAGATCCCCATCTCGCTGTAATGCATATTTTAGTAAGTAAGTTATTAACGAACTTTCTTACGGCAAAGTTGATACCTAGAAATTCCAACTCCTTCATCATTGACTTCGGTTTTACATTATTGAAAGCACCTACAATGTCACGAAATGCTACCACTGTATATTCCTTGACAGCGAGAGAACCCTCTATGAAACCGACTAGATCGTGAAGGGCTGTTCAAGAGTCTTCGTGTGGTGATGTTTTCCTGCTTTCGGAATGAAAATGACTTTCGTGTCTCTCCATCCCATAGGTATATATGACATGCTGAAACAAGCAGAGTATATCTCCACAAGCCAAGGAACCAGTCTATCGGATACAGCTTGCAATTCATCCGGGGATACATCATCCGAGCCTGGCGACTTAAAGGGTTCGAAACTTCTTATTGCCCAAAGATTCTCGGCTCAGACACAACTTCCCTACGCCACGTCGCACAGTGGGCCAAATGGCAAAAAAATTGGAAATAAGTCTACAACTTTTTATCTGTTGATTTTAGCCATACAAAATGTTCTAGACATTTGTAGAGGAGGACATAGGCTTTCAGAAAAGTGCTGTTGTTGGTCCATATCTTTAATACAGGGTGAGCTACAGGGTGTCAAAGTTGACCACTTTTGACTTCTCCAAGCTTCTGGGGGCCATAACTTTTGATCTACTCAACCGATTTACATGATTTAGGACTCTAGAGAAAGAGCTTGACAAGATCTAAAAAACTTATGCATAAAGTACCATGCCATCGTGTACTGTTAAGGAGTTATGAATTGTTTAATTTTAAAATATGAAAATTTGGCCTTGGTTTTTTTCAGTGTTTTTTTAATAACTCCGTCAATTTTAAAGCTATAAACTTCATACTTCACACAAATTATGCCAGCATATGTGTGCATAAAATACAAAAGGAATCACGTGAATATCTTTAGCGGTTTAAAAATGGCATCGTTTTCAATATGAAAAATATTTTTTTTGTCAAAAAATTGCAAAATTTTTCAAAAAAGATACTCCCATTTCCTTTAAGTTTTCGCAAACTTTGGCCATCAAAGCATTATCATTTCTTTCCATTTTCACAAAGTCGAGGTATTAAGAAAAGTTTTAAGTGCTAATTTGGCTAATTTCGATATCAAACAACACCGTTATCTTAAGACCAAAATGGCCAATTTTTTTACTAAACTTCAAAAGTTTCTCACTGGAAAAAAAGTTCCACGGGGATTTTTTCGCTTTTTTTGAACTTAAATGAAAGCTTAAAATGTTCCCAACATTTTAAGGTATGTCTCGCCATATCCTAGCCATAAATGAGATCGTAGCGATCAAAATACTGAAAAAAGTCAATTTTCAAGTAGTGCTATATTCATTGCTAAAAAACAAGTATTACGTCACATTTTATTGCAAAGATGTTAAATAAACTTTTATTTGGTAACACTTCTTCTACAAAACACAAAAAGAATCATGGAAATATCTCTATTCTATTCCATTTTATGGAACCGGCAATAAAAAAGTCAATTTTTCAAAAAAGTCGAATTTCCCAAATTTTGTTTTTGTTGTCCTAATTGCACATGACACACTATAGCCATATTTACGCAACATACCTTATCGTAAAGGAAATTTTCATACCTTTCCAACGATGTATAAAACATTTCTCAACTCGGATTCTATCTACTCTAAAATTCATTTACACTTCATTAAACTCTATATAAAAATGTCTATTTGTGAAATGGAACCTTATATGGGGCCTACACTAAAACATTGATAGATTTGCCCAGGGTTTACAATACAAATGTGTTAGAATAAAAAAAGGTCTCCTGCCAAAGTTTAAAAAAATTGGAATAAAAATATGTGTTTTAGAGCGAAAACACTTCGCATCGGCGTGCGTTTATATGTATATTAGCTACTCCCAAAATAAAAAAGCATTTTAGTTTTGTATTATTTGATTTTATTCTCTACCAAATAATCTAAGGTATCAAAATTTAAAAGCTCTTTAATTTGAATGGCATCGGGATCGTCCTTATCTATATCGTCACATATTTTTGGTAGCCATTTAGTTCTGATGCTGTATAGTACCGGATCAGACGATAACAATAAATATTGAAGTAAATCATAATTTTGGTTAAATTTGGTGCTCTTTCGGGTATTGAAAAGCCGGAACTGTTTAACATCTCTATTACGGGATTCCTGAGCTTCTTCTGTAAGTTCTCCTAACGGAAGTATGTTGTATTCCACAATTTCCTTGCCATGATGTAAGACTTTATGTACTGTCGGTGTTAAAGCTTTCCACGAATATAAATCAGATAAAATGTTTTTTGTGTCATTACTATAAGCTTCAAATTTGGTTGAATTTATCATCTTTTTGCTATTGATTACAGCCAAAATCACTTTGAATCGTCTTAGCAAGTGTTCATCAAGACCGGTTATTTTAGATGTCGATACGGGGTCCTCAAAAAACCGCCTTGCCGAGTTGCCATCATTTGTGCTTCCGTATCCGTAAAGAGGTTTATCTATTATAAGTCCCTTTTGTTTAAACTCCAACTGGATTCGATTCTTCTCTTCCTGCCTCATTTTGTGAAGATCTTGGTTGTTTCTAGCAGAGACATCGCGGTTTCCAGGGCTAGTCCGATATTTAAGGTCATACGATAAATGCAAACAATACTCCATGAATCGAATTCTACAGTGCAGGGGCGAAATACCGAAATTGAGCGCATTTTCGTTTACTAAATTTTCATCAGACTTGTCCTCGAATTGCCCATTCTTCTTGCCACAAATATTGCATCTCCAATTGGACATAACGCCAGTTAATGCGTTTGCCACCTTTCCATCGATCATAGTGAGTTGTAGTTGAAACGAAACTTTTATATTTCTTCCCAATTGGTTTATAACAATCATGGGTAATGCAGCAATTTCTTCCTTTATTTCGTTCACCAAAGATCGTGTTGTGTTCCGGTCTTCCTTTGTATACTCAAACCGAATTGGGCGACATAAATATTTTGACCCAGGTGTTCTATTTATCCATATATCTTGAAATGCATTTTCTTTCGATGATGAAGATTGGTCCTTGTACAATCTCATTCTCAATGGTACTAATGATGCCATGAAAATTGATGCGAAGTTGGTATCTATTTCTGTTTGTTGCTTATATTCGGAAAATCCAGATGATCCATCACAACCCCATTTGCTGATCAAAACCACTTCGGAATTATTACATGTGTTCAACTGTTCTTCAGTAAAATTAGAAATAATTCTAACAGCTGTATTTTCAACAAGATCAGCAAGTTTCACTCTTGCTTTTAATTCGTCCACGTATATATTTGATGGCACCATTTTCGTCCTGGTGTTGTACAATTTATGTTTTGAGGGTAAACAACCCCATCCTTTTTCACGAAGAGCCTTCCTCATTGTTGAGTATTTGTTTCTTGAGAGGCCTAGGTTCAAAATCAGGGCCAGTGCATCTTCCTCCGTGAATTCTGTAGTCGATTTTGGAGTTGGAATACTTTCTACCATTCTCTTTACCCTTTTCGGAGATGCTAATGGTAAAACATGGACAATTCGTCCAACATTTTTTGGTTGTGTTTTTAACAATGCTGTTTTGAACGTATCTTTTATTAAATTTGGCGGATGTGCCGCCAATAGTTCCTCTTGTTTTTTCTTTTTGGTTTTCTCCGTAACTTCGTCGTATGCTTTGCTAGGCCGGCCGGGAATCAGCGGTTTAATTTCAATAAGTAGATCCGATTTCAGCCACTTCTCATACATTTTGAAAAACTTGATTTTTGCGAATGAACATTCTGGCAACCTTCTCTCAAATGATTTGTAGAATTTTTCAAGTTTGTCTAAAGCGTCTTTATTTAGCCTTATTCCATATATGTGGTCCAAAGTGTAAACAAGTTCCTTAAATGACTCCGTGTATGATTTGGAATCATTTTTGATGTCCCATACAATTTTCGAAAGAGTGGAATACTTCAGTATGACTTCCATAACTTATAAATGTCCTTTACGCCTCTACAAAATATAATGAAGAAAATTTGGATTTTGTTCAAATATTTATGCAATATATTCACAATTAATGACCCATTTCAGGTATCAGACGCAATCGTAAAAAGGGGTCCAAAGTGCCTCTTTTTACTTACTCTTCTGTAATTATTTACCTGGACTCGAATTTGGTTAAAAAAAATGACAATGAATTTTTTATGGGTAGGTTTTTTCACATTCATTGATACGGTGGATTTCCTGGGAATTCGACATAGCGAAACAGGTAACATTTGTCTGCATCAAATCTTAACACAAATATATATATATATGCAGGTATATTTCTAGGTTACTTTTTATTCAAAAATCATCAGCTTACATTAAAAATAGATGTAGGTACTATACAAACGCACGCCGATGCGAAGTGTTTTCGCTCTAAAACACATATTTTTATTCCAATTTTTTTAAACTTTGGCAGGAGACCTTTTTTTATTCTAACACATTTGTATTGTAAACCCTGGGCAAATCTATCAATGTTTTAGTGTAGGCCCCATATAAGGTTCCATTTCACAAATAGACATTTTTATATAGAGTTTAATGAAGTGTAAATGAATTTTAGAGTAGATAGAATCCGAGTTGAGAAATGTTTTATACATCGTTGGAAAGGTATGAAAATTTCCTTTACGATAAGGTATGTTGCGTAAATATGGCTATAGTGTGTCATGTGCAATTAGGACAACAAAAACAAAATTTGGGAAATTCGACTTTTTTGAAAAATTGACTTTTTTATTGCCGGTTCCATAAAATGGAATAGAATAGAGATATTTCCATGATTCTTTTTGTGTTTTGTAGAAGAAGTGTTACCAAATAAAAGTTTATTTAACATCTTTGCAATAAAATGTGACGTAATACTTGTTTTTTAGCAATGAATATAGCACTACTTGAAAATTGACTTTTTTCAGTATTTTGATCGCTACGATCTCATTTATGGCTAGGATATGGCGAGACATACCTTAAAATGTTGGGAACATTTTAAGCTTTCATTTAAGTTCAAAAAAAGCGAAAAAATCCCCGTGGAACTTTTTTTCCAGTGAGAAACTTTTGAAGTTTAGTAAAAAAATTGGCCATTTTGGTCTTAAGATAACGGTGTTGTTTGATATCGAAATTAGCCAAATTAGCACTTAAAACTTTTCTTAATACCTCGACTTTGTGAAAATGGAAAGAAATGATAATGCTTTGATGGCCAAAGTTTGCGAAAACTTAAAGGAAATGGGAGTATCTTTTTTGAAAAATTTTGCAATTTTTTGACAAAAAAAATATTTTTCATATTGAAAACGATGCCATTTTTAAACCGCTAAAGATATTCACATGATTCCTTTTGTATTTTATGCACACATATGCTGGCATAATTTGTGTGAAGTATGAAGTTTATAGCTTTAAAATTGACGGAGTTATTAAAAAAACACTGAAAAAAACCAAGGCCAAATTTTCATATTTTAAAATTAAACAATTCATAACTCCTTAACAGTACACGATGGCATGGTACTTTATGCATAAGTTTTTTAGATCTTGTCAAGCTCTTTCTCTAGAGTCCTAAATCATGTAAATCGGTTGAGTAGATCAAAAGTTATGGCCCCCAGAAGCTTGGAGAAGTCAAAAGTGGTCAACTTTGACACCCTGTAGCTCACCCTGTATTAAAGATATGGACCAACAACAGCACTTTTCTGAAAGCCTATGTCCTCCTCTACAAATGTCTAGAACATTTTGTATGGCTAAAATCAACAGATAAAAAGTTGTAGACTTATTTCCAATTTTTTTGCCATTTGGCCCACTGTGCGTCGTCCGTTGGTGAATTTCCCGGGAAATGTATATCAACGAGTAGTTCTAGTGATTCCTCATTAGACATTGTCCATACATTCTCTTACTTTTGAATAAACCTCAGATGTATCCTCCAGGGAGCTGCAGAATTCAAACCAGGATTTGTTCTGAGTCTTTCTCAGAACAAATCGCCCTTATATATTCTTAGCTCAGCCTTATAGATTACCCATCGTGTCGGTTTATCGCCTTTATTACAGCAATTTGTAATATTTTTGATAAGCAGCTCACCCCTTTCGTTGACATCCGAACTAGAAGGAAAGAAGGAATATCTTCCTTCTTGACTAAATCTTGTGCTGCATCTGGCCAGATCTAACCAATCTTTTTTAGCGCACAACGATACATTTCAATTGAGCGTTGATCCCCGGAGGCTATAAGTCTGTATCGGCCCCGATACCAGCCTGCATTGCCACAAACTGGAGGAGACCCGGAAAATTGCTCAAGAACATCGGACTATACTGATGACACTACTATCCCTCTACTATCTACTATCCCTCTCCAATTATTTCTAGGTATGCCGCCCTGTTTTTCTCCCTTGTCGTCCCTAGCGACATTAGCAAAGGTTCTTGGACCCATCTTACTAGTTCATTTAGGCAAGGGTACCCCTTGCCAGGTGACCGCAGCCTTGTGGGGTAGCCTGTGCAGGTAATCCCCGAGCCCAATTTAGGGAATTTCTCTCTCACTATTGGTGAGAGTCTCAGGATCATTTCTACCACGCCTTTGAATAAACCTGAGAGCGATGCGTCTTCTGTTATTCCAACCTCTTAAAGAGCGTATTGGTTTGCCGGGACCTTATCCTTAAGACTCGAACCTGGTGTCTTCGTCAAAAGATTTGGATCGGGAAAGAATTTTAGCATACTACTTCACATTTTACAAAAAATAAATTATTCCAAATAAATAAAATCGTATATGTTTTTCTGCAGTTTAGTTTCCTGCTTAGTATACTTAGCGCAAATGAACTGGAAAAGACCTTGCTAAAATTTTTAATAAGTTGGAAGGGAGGTAAATAGCACAGATGCTACACAGATTTTACACAGGAATATGATTTTTTTCTTTTCCAAACAAAAAGTGATTTGGAAACAACCCATGTATCGTGGAATAAAACAAAGGCTTTGTCAAAAGATGGAGAGATCTTGAAGTTGTCCTATTTTCGAGCTGAAGTTTATGCTTTTAGTCATATTTTGGTCATGATATATACAAAATCCCGGCCGATACGGGATGACTGCGAGCAACACCCATGCTGGAACTTTGAGCTCCGACTTGTGTGGTGCCCATCGTTATCACGGGAAGCTTAGCGCGTCCAAGGTTGCGGATGGTGGAAAGCTCCGTCTTTATGCGGAGTAGCTGCAAATGTGGCCGAGGGCAGTCAGCTATTTTCGAGAGGAGAGTCTCAGTGAGGAGTCAGGTGGCACTGGCTCTTAATTATTGGGTTACCCAAAAAGTAATTCTCGGTAATATAGTAGTAATATAGTCGGCGTTGACAAATTTTTTCAACGGCTTGTGACTCTGTAATTGCATTATTTCTTCTGTCAGTTATCAGCTGTTACTTTTAGCTTGCTTTAGAAAAAAGTGCGCGAAATTTTGTTTACATTTGTTTGTTTGGGGTCAATTTTAATATGGGTACCACATGTATTGAAAGAAATTCATATAACAAACCGAATCAACGCTTGTGATATGCACCTTAAACGCAATGAATTCGATCCGTTTTTAAAACGAATCATAACTGGAGATGAAAAATGGATTGTTTACAACAACGGTAATCAAAAACGATCATGGGCCAAGCATGGTGAACCAGCTCAAACCACTTCAAAGGCTGATATCCACCAAAAGAAAGTTGTGCTGTCTGTTTGGTGGGATTGGAAGGGTGTGGGATATATTGAGATGCTTCCAAGGAACAAAACGATTAATTCGGATGTTTACTGTCAACAATTGGACAAATTGAATACTGCCATCAAGGAGAAGCGACCAGAATTGGTCAATCGTAAAGGTGTCATATTCCACCAGGACAACGCTAGACCGCACAAATCTTTGGTCATTCGCCAAAAACTGAGTGAGTTTGGCTGGGAACTTTTGATTCATCCACCATAAAGCCCTGACCTTGCACCATCAGACTACCATTTATTTCGATCTTTGCAGAACTCCTTAAATGGTAAAACTTTCGGCAATGATGAGGCTATAAAATCGCACTTGGTTCAGTTTTTTGCAGATAAAGACCAGAAGTTCTATGAGCGTGGAATACAAAATTTGCCAGGAAGATGGCAAAAAGTTATCGAACAAAATGGCAATTATATATTTGATTAAAGTTCATTCTAAGTTTTATTAAAAATGCATTTACTTTCTTTTAAAAAATCCGCAATTACTTTTTGAGCAACCCAATAAATACTGAGTGCCAATGATACTCGAGATGACAAGGCGAGTTATTGGCGCCTTCAAATAACCAATGGCCAACATCAGCGTCTGTTCTCTGGTTAGGGTCGGCTGGCGGCGAGCATGGGATCTTGGAGCAAGCGGCTCGCCACAACGAGGGATACGTGTGCAATCCCACAAAACCCATGCGGTTGGGGCGCTGGGCCAGTAACCCGCCCCCGGAAAACTGAGAAACAAAGGAATAGTAAAAACAGACCCCCCATCGTTGACGACCCACGCAAGCGAGAAAAGGACCATGATTTGCGTATCTGCACCTGGAATGTCCGCACTCTTCATAGAGAAGGTGCAGTATACGCGCTGGCGGATGTATTAGAGAAGTACAAGGCAGATATAACAGCCTTACAGGAAGTGCGATGGACTGGGAATGGCGTCACTACAACACCAAACGGTGACGAACTATACTATAGCTGCCATAACACGAGGCATGAATTTGGCTGCGGATTTGTAATTAGTCGGAGACTGAAACACCTTCTCTCCAGCCTTACTCCGGTGGATGAGAGGCTGGCCACAATCCGCATAAAAGCCAAATTCTTCAACATCAGCCTTATTTGTGCCCATGCCCCGACGGAAGACAAAACCGAGCAGACCAAGGATATTTTCTACGAGCGCCTAGAGAGAGAATATGACCGCTGCCCCGCCCATGATATTAAAATCGTTCTGGAAGATTTTAATGGGAAAATAGGGAAGGAAGTCATTTTTGGTCCAACAGTCGGAAAGTTTCGCCTCCACGAGATAACGCCCAGTAGTGGGTTGAGGCTTATAGATTTCGCCGCGGCAAAACACATGGTAGTTAGTAGAAAAAGATTTCAACATAAAAATATTCACAAAGCCACATGGCTGTCACCCGATCAAAGCACGAGAAACCAAATTGATCACATTGTGATAGATGGAAGGCATTCATCCAGCGTGTTAGATGTACGATCAATCTGTGGAGCGAATATAGATTCCGATCATTACCTTGTTGCCTCCCCATTTGAACATGGGGAGGAAAGTACGATCTGACACTGCACGGAACCTGGACATTGAAAAGCTGCAAACACACCATATGGCAGCGGCATACTCCACTCGACTGACCCAACTGCTTCATGGAAGCACTCCTTGTTCAGATGATATAATGGCGCAGTGGCAATCTATTGCCTACTCCATGGAAAATGCCGCGAAATCCGTACTTGGGTACCGGAAGCCTCCTCTAAAAAACCTATGGTACGACCAAGAGTGTCGAGAAGCTACTGAAGCCAAGAATGCGGCATATAGAGCAACCCTGCAATCAGTAGCAACACGCCAGATGAAGGAGAGGTATCGGGAGAAAAGGAGAGAGAGGTGAAACATCTATTCCGCAGAATGAAAAAGGAAATAGAAACACGTAAGTGTGAGCGAATTGAGATGTTCAGGAGTCAGAATGAAGTCCGGAAATTCTACCAAAGAATTAAACACCAAACCGATGGCTTTGGTGCAGGCACACCCTCCTGTAGAGACAAAGAAGGAAATCTGGTAACTGACACAGATAAAATGCTGAGGATATGGAAAGAACATTTTACCCAACTGCTAGTGTCCGATGTTGGCGGCGAAGAGGATACCGCAGAACCAATCCCTGATGATGGTATAGAATGTTAACCTCCTAGTCAGAATGAGGTCCAAATAGCAGTAACCCGACTAAAGAACAACAAGGCAGCAGTAGCCGACGGGTTACCCGCTGAACTATTTAAGACCGGAGGCGACACGCTGATAAGGTATATGCATCAGCTTATCTGCGCAATCTGGCTAGAAGAACGCATACTCAATGATTGGAATACTATGCATACTATGTCCTGTACACAAGAAAGGAGACAAAAAGGAATGTGCCAACTACAGAGGAATAAGTCTCCTCCCAATCGCTTATAAGATACTCTCGAGCGTACTGTGTGAAAGAATAAAACCTAAAGTCAATGAGATAATTGGGCCCTATCAATTCGGCTTTAGACCTGGTAAATCCTCCCTAGACCACATATTCACACTGCGCCAAATCCTGGAAAAGACCCGAGAAGGACAAATTAACACCTACCATCTCTTTGTTGACTACAAAGCCGCCTTCGATACTCCTTTACGTACAAAGGTATTTCAAGCCATGTCTGAGTTTGGTATCCCTGCAAAATTAATAAGACTCTGCAGGATGACACTTGCTGATACGCGTTCCTCAGTAAGAATAGGAAAGAATCTCTCCCAACCATTTAATACCAAACGAGGTTTCAGACAAGGAGGCGAAGGTGTGATCTCTTTTATATCCTGCTGGAGAAGATTATACGAGATGCAGATGTGAATAGATATGGCACACTAATCATAAGAGAACACATGCTACTCGCCTATGCCGACGACATCGATATCATAGGTCGGTCACCGGAAGTAGTAACTGCAGCCTTTGAACGAATCGAAAGAGAGTCAGTAAAAATGGGTCTGGAAGTAAATGGAGATAAGACGAAATGGATGGCTTCAACTCCCCAAAAACCTTGCACAACCGAGCAGATAAAGAAAATGGAGAAAGTTGGGAACCACAACTTTGAGATAGTCAGTAACTTTATCTACCTCGGCACCTTGGTAACCGAAACGAATGACACCAGTTTTGAGATAAAGCGAAGAATAATACTGGCATACAGATGCTACTTTGGACTAAGTAAGCAGTTTAGAAACAAGGCCACCTCTCGACAGACGAAGACTACACTTTACAAGACACTGATGAGGCAGTGCTTGGAGTATTTGAGAGAAAGATTCTTCGTAAAATATATGGACCAGTTTGCGTTAACGGAGAATATAGGCGACGTATGAACCACGAGCTGTATAACGACGATAGCATAGTTACACACATCAAAATACAACGGCTGCGTTGGCTAGGTCATGTTGTCAGTATGGATGAAGAAGCTCTAGCAAAGAAGTCTTTTGAAGGCAAACACGGTGGTACACACAAACCGGGAAGACCAAAAGCCCGATGGAAAGGTCAAGTTGTGGGAGACACCTCGAAACTTGGTGTTAGAGATTTTAGAATGAGCGCGGAAGATCGAGGCGCTTGAAACGCTATTCTACGTTTGGCTAGTGGAACAAATATTCTGTCATAGCCAATTAAAGTAAAAGGTAAGTACAATATATACAAAAATATTCCAAATGTAAATAAAGGACATATTATTATTTAAAAACAAGCAAACGCGTGCTAATTTCGGACGAATCTTGGAAACCCACCACCATGGATTCTGCAAAAAATTAATACAAAATATATTAAGTTGAATGTCATAATTTTATTCTACATACCGAACCAGCAAAAATTAAAGCTTTTAGGAATCGAACAAGGATAAGCGAGAGACCGGTTTATATGGAAGCTTTATCAGGTTATTGGTTGATTTGGACCATACTTGGCACAGTTCTTGGAATTCATAACAGAAACTGTGTGCAAAATCTTAGCTAAATCGGACAAAAATTCGGCTTGTTAGGGCTCAAGAAGTCAAATCGGGAGATCGGTTTATATGAGAGCTACATCAGATTGTACACTGATTTGAACCGTACTTGGTACAGTTGTTGAAAGCCGTAAGAGAATACCGCATTCAAAATTTCAGTCAAATCGGACAAAAATAGTGGCTTCCAGAGGCTTAAAAAGTCAAATCGGGAAATCGGTTTATATGGGAGCTCTAACCAAATTTGAACCGATATGGCCCATTTGCAATCCCCAACGACCTACACTGATGAAAACTGCCTTTGCCAATACCGCCTGGTATTATTTTGTTCCTGTCATTGGCAAAGATACAATATTGACGCCATTATAAAACATTTGTAAACAAACAAATAAAATATTTTAATTGAATTTGAGTGCGCAAAATGTGAAAATGAAAATATTAAAAATTCTAAGGACATTCTACATCAAAAACATAATAGCCTCGTATGTGGAAAACGATGCTGTGTTGATGTATTCATATGAAAATCACTTCTGGGAGTCAATGGATATGGAATCAATTGCTGAATACAAAGAATTGAGTTTGGTCACGGTGAAATATTACCTTTTGTGATTATTAACAAAAATAATAAAAATAAAATTTGATTAAATTTATTTTCAATTGTTTTTTTTTTGGTTCATTAGGGGTGGAATAATCAATAACGGCTGGGTACTAAACCAATAAGGGTCTGGTGCTTAAACTAACAACAAATTGGTATTAAAGCCAATACCAGTTCGGTAATAAGGCTAGTACCAAACGGTACTAATCATTTTATGTTTCATCCATACCATCCGGTGTTGTTTTACTATCAATACCGTATGGTACTGAAATGAGCACTTTGATATCAAATTTTCAACGGGTGTACATCAATACTAACTATTTGGCTAGCTTTACGCGTTCGACCGCTATCACGTTTTCGACAGACGGACGGACATGTCTAGATCGACTCAGAATGTCGAGATGATCCTGAATATATATTGTACTTTGTGGGGTCGCAGGACAATATTGCGAGGTGTTTCATACGGAATTACAAGATTGATACGAGTATATCCCCATGCTATAGTGGCAGGTATAATGAAAGGGTTGCGCTTTGTTTGTTTGTTTGTACACTCAAAAAAGGTGAAGCCTTGGTTTATTTAAAATAAATTACTATTGTTGATTATTTTTAACTCGACCTTATTTATTCAATATTGTTGTTTGCACTTCAATCTCAACTCTAAACAACATTATTCATTTACTTTGAATTAAGTGTAACTTTATATAGCACTAAATTAAAATGTTTTTTTTTAGTTTTTAGTTAACAAAGATCTTAATAAAACTACATCAAATTAACTTCGTAACGGTTCAACGATAACTAAAAGGAGCTAAACTACTCTTTATTTAGTGAATATGATGAACAATCGTGAACATTATTTTCAACTGAGCTCAAAATAACTGATAGAATAATATGTTCAAAAATTTTACGGTATGTTATTACATCTTTACAAACTTTTTGCAAAATCTATGCTTTTAACTAATATGCGTGAAATAATTCATTTAATTTTTCTCAGATTTTCGTATTAATTCTTTGTTTTATTTTAATAATATATTCCGAATTTACACTTTGCTAATATATGTAGAAATATATTAACTATTTCACACTTTTATACCCTCCACCGTAGGATGGGGGTATGCTAATTTCGTCATTCTGTTTGTAACACCTCGAAATATGCGTATGAGAACCCATAAAGTATATATTCTTGATCGTCATGTCATTTTAAGTCGATCTAGCCATGTCCGTCCGTCCGTCCGTCTGTCTGTCGAAAGCACGCTTACTTTCAAAGGAATAAAGCTAGCCGGTTGAAAGTTTGCACAAATATTTTTTATTAGTGTAAGTCGGTTGGTATTGTAAATGGGCTAAATCGGTCAATGTTTTGATATAGCTACCATATAAACCAATCTTGGGTCTTGATTTCTTGAGCCTCTAAAGGGCGCAATTCTTATCCGATTTTATTGAAATTTGGCACGTAGTGTTTTGGTACTTCCAACAACTACGCTAAGTATGGTTTAAGTCGGTGCATGTTTTGTTATAGCTGCCATATAGTCCGATCTTGGGTCTGACTTCTTGAGCCTCCAGAGGGGGCAATTCTCGTCCGATTTAACTGAAATTTTGCGCGTTGTGTTTTGGTAGCACTTCCAACAACTACACTAAGTATGGTTTTAATCGGTCTATGGTTTGATATAGCTGCCATATAAACCGATCTTGGGTCTTGACTTCTTGACCCAATAGAGAGCGCGTTTCTTATCCGATTTTATTGAAATTTTGCACGTAGTGTTATGGTAGCACTTCCAACAACTACGCTTAGTATGGTTTAAAGCGGTCCATGTTTTGATATAGCTGCCATATAAACCGAACTGGGGTCTTGAATTCTTGAGCCTCTAGAGCGCGCAATTCTCGTCCGATTTAACTGAAATTTTGCACGTAGTGTTTTGAAATCACAACAACAACTGTGCTAAGTATGATTCAAATCGGTTCATAATCTGGTATAGCTGTCATATAAACCGATCTTGTATCTGACTTCTTGAGCCAATAGAGCGCGCAATTCTCATCTCATTCTCTCGCAATGGCTGTAATTTTGCATTAGATGTTTTGTTATGACTTCCAATAACTGTGCTAAGTATGGCGTTAATCGGTATAGAACTTGATATAGCTGCCATATAAACCGATCTGGAATCTTGACTTCTCGATCCTCTAGAGGACGCAATTCTCATCCAATTTAGCTGAAATTTTGTACAACGGTTTCTCTGATGACCTTCAATATACGTGTCTAAAATGGTCTGAATCCATCAATAGCTTGATACAGCTCCCATATGAACCTATCTCCCGATTTTGCTTCATGAGCCCCTACAAGCCGCAATTCTTATCCGAATGAACTGAAATATTACACAATGACTTCTACAATGTTCAGCATTCATTTATGGTCCGAATCGGACTATAACTTGTTTGATATCAATTCACAAAGCAGTAACCATCATATTTTTACAAAAGTTCCATTTAGCCATATTCACATTATTTTAAAGACTTATTTAAATACTGTTAAAAAAGAAATTAAGATGCTAAGTACTGATATATAGTTTTATTTTCTAACAATTACCAAGAAAAGTGCATGACCGTTTGTGTTTTAAAACTGCGAAAGAATCTGCATGTATTCTTTTTTCTTTAATTATCGGTTGGAATTCGATTATAAGAGCAAAGAGAAATTAATGTAAAATCAGATTTAATTGTTATTTTCATAGTTCAGTAGCTATTTTAACTACGATACAATAAACAAGTATAAAGGCGTTAAGTTCGGACGGGCCGAACTTTGGATACCCACCACCTCGGGTATATAAAGCGTGATTTTTTTGAGGTTAGGATTTTCATGCATTAGTATTTGACAGATCACGTGGGATTTCAGACATGGTGTCAAAGAGAAAGATGCTCAGTATGCTTTGACATTTCATCATGAATAGACTTACTAACGAGCAACGCTTGCAAATCATTGAATTTTATTACCAAAATCAGTGTTCGGTTCGAAATGTGTTCATTCACCGTAACGTTGCGTCCAACAGCATCTTTGAAAAAATACGGTCCAATGATTCCACCAGCGTACAAACCACACCAAACAGTGCATTTTTCGGGATGCATGGGCAGTTCTTGAATGGCTTCTGGTTGCTCTTCACTCCAAATGCGGCAATTTTGCTTATTTACGTAGCCATTCAACCAGAAATGAGCCTCATCGCTGAACAAAATTTGTCGATTCACTGAAAATGATTTCACTGAAAATGATTCACTGAAAATGATTTGCAAGCGTTGCTCGTTAGTAAGTCTATTCATGATGAAATGTCAAAGCATACTGAGCATCTTTCTCTTTGACACCATGTCTGAAATCCCACGTGATCTGTCAAATACTAATGCATGAAAATCCTAACCTCAAAAAAATCACCCTTTATGTAAACAATCTTCCGTCAAAATTCGGTGAAAATTTCATACCTTATGTCCCATATCAGTTATACCCAAATATGTTCCGATTTGGACCAAATACTACAATATTAAATACATTAGCTATATGTAAAAATAAACCGATCTGAACTATATACGACACGGATGTCAAAAAGCCTAACATAAGTCACTGTGTCAAATTTCAGTGAAATCGGATTATAAATGCCCTTTTTATGGGGCCAAGACTTTAAATCGAGATATCGGTCTTCATGGCAGCTATATCGAAATCTGGACCGATTTGAGCCAAGTTGCATAAAAATGTCAAAGAGCCTAACACAAAGCACTGTCCCAAATTTCAGCGACATCGGACAATAAATGTTTCTTTAATGGGCCCAAAACCTTAAATCGAGAGATCGGTCTATATGGCAGCTATATTCAAATCTGGAACGATCTGGGCAAAATTAAGGAAGGACGTCGAAGAGCCTAACCAAACTCACTGTCTCAAATTTCTTGGACAATAAATGCGTCTTTTAAACCTAAAACCTAGATATCGGTCTATATGGCAGCTATATCTAAATCTGGACCGATCTGTGCGATATTGCAGAAGTATGTCAAGAGGCTTAACTTAACTCACTGTCCCAAATTTCGATGACATCGGACAATAAATGAGCATTTTATGGGCCCAAAACCACAAATCAAGAAATCGGTCTATATGACAGCTATATCCAAATCTGAGCCGATCTGGACCAAATTGAAGAAATATGTCAAAGTGCCCAACACAACTCACTCTCTCAAATTTCAGCGAAATCGGACAATAAATGTGCCTTTTATGGGCCTAACACCATAAATCGGAGGATCGATCTGTATGGCAGCTATATCCAAATCTGAACCGATCTAAGCCAAATTAACGATGAATGTCGATGGGCCTTACACAAATCACTGTCCCAAATTTCAACAAGTAAAAAGGCGTTAAGTTCGGCCGGGCTGAACTTTGGATACCCACCACCTCGGGAATATACGTAAACCACCTTTCATCAAAATCCGGTGAAAATTGTATCCCGTCCCATAGCAGTTATATCAAAATATGTTCCGATTTGGACCAAATACTTATAAGTACAAGTAATTGTTCAATTGTGTATAACAAAATATTGATCTTTTAAGCTTTGTCTAAAAATAAACCGATCTGAGCTACATACGACACGGATTTCGAAATGCCTAACATAAGTCACTGTGTCAAATTTCAGTGAAATCGGATTATAAATGAGCCTTTTATGGGGCCAAAACTTTAAATCGAGATATCGGTCTATATGGTAACTATATCCAAATCTGAACCGATTTGGCCCAAGTTTCAGAAAAATGTCGAAGGGCCTAACTCAACTCACTGTCCCAAATTTTGGCGAAATCGGACAATAATTGCGCCTTTTATGGACCCCAAACCTTATATTGAGAGATCGGTCTATATGGCAGCTATATTCAAATCTGGACTGATATGGGCCATATTGCAGCAGGAAGTCGAAGGGCTTAACCTAACTCACTGTCCTGAATTTCGGTGACATCGGACAATAAATGCACCTTTTATGGGCCCAAAACCTTAAATAGAGAGATCGGTCTATATGATAGCTATATCCAAATCTTAACCGATCTGTGCCATATTGCAGGATTATGTCGAGGGGCTTAACTGAACTCACTGTTCCAAATTTCGGCGACATCGGACAAATAAATGAGCATTTTATGGGCCCAAAACCTGAAATCGAGAAATCGGTCTATATGGCAGCTATATCCAAAATTGGTCTGATCTACACCAAATTGATGAGGGATATCAAAGGGCCTAACACAATTTACTGTCCCAAATTTCAGCAAAATCGGATAATAAATGTGGCTTTTATGGACATAAGAACCTAAATTGGAGGATCGGTCTATATGGCAGCTATATCCAAATCTGAACCGATCAAAGCCAAATTGACGAAGGGTGTCGAAGGGCCTAATACAACTCACTGCCCCAAATTTCAGCAAAATCGGATAATAAATGTGGCTTTTATCCCGAATTTCAGCAAAATCAGATAATAAATGTGGCTTTTATGGGCGTAAGACCCTAAATCGGAGGATCGGTCTATATGGCAGCTATATCCAAATCTGAACCGATCGGAGCCGAATTGACGAAGGGTGTCGAAGGGCCTAACACAATTTACTGTCCCAAAATTCAGCAAAATCGGAGAGTAAATATGACTTTTATGGGCCTAAGACCTTAAATCGGAGGATCGGTCTATATGGCAGCTATATTCAAGTCTGGACCGATCTGAGCCAAATTGACAAAGGATGTCGAGGAGCCTAACACAACTCACTGTCCGACCCTATAAAGTATATATATTCTTGATCAGCGTAAAAATCTAAGACGATCTAGACATGTCCGTCCGACTGTCCGTCTGTCCGTCTGTATGTTGAAATCACGCTACAGTCTTTAAAAATAGAGATATTGAGCTGAAATTTTGCACAGATTCTTTTTTGTCCATAAGCAGATTAAGTTCGAAGATGGGCAATATCGGACTATATCTTTATATAGCCCCCATGTAGACCGATCCTCCGATTTAGGGTCTAAGGCCCATAAAAGCCACATTTTTTATCCGATTTCGCTGAAATTTGGGACAGTGATTTGTGTAAGGCCCGTTCATCGTTAATTTGGCTTAGATCGGTTCAGATTTGGATATAGCTGCCATACAGATCGATCCTCCGATTTATGGTGTTAGGCCCATAAAAGGCACATTTAGTGTCCGATTTTGCTGAAATTTGAGAGAGTGAGTTGTGTTGGGCACTTTGACATATTTCTTCAATTTGGTCCAGATCGGCTCAGATTTGGATATAGCTGTCATATAGACCGATTTCTTGATTTGTGGTTTTGGGCCCATAAAATGCTCATTTATTGTCCGATGTCATCGAAATTTGGGACAGTGAGTTAAGTTAAGCCTCTTGACATACTTCTGCAATATCGCACAGATCGGTCCAGATTTAGATATAGCTGCCATATAGACCGATATCTAGGTTTTAGGTTTTGGGGCCATAAAAGACGCATTTATTGTCCGAGAAATTTGAGACAGTGAGTTTGGGTAGGTTCTTCGACGTCCTTCCTTAATTTTGCCCAGATCGGTCCAGATTTGAATATAACTGCCATATAGACCGATCTCTCGATTTAAGGTTTTGGGCCCATAAAAGAAACATTTATTGTCCGATGTCGCTGAAATTTGGGACAGTATTTTGTGTTAGGCTCTTTGACATTTTTTTGCAACTTAGCTCAAATCGGTCCAGATTTGGATATAGCTGCCATGTAGACCGATATCGCGATTTAAAGTCTTGGCCCCATAAAAGGCGCATTTATAATCCGATTTCACATATGCTTTTCGACATCCGTGTCGTAAATATATCAGATCGGTTTATTTTTACATATAGCTAATGTATTTAATATTGGGTTGCCCAAAAAGTAATTGCGGATTTTTCAGGTCGGCCAAATGAAGTTGATGATGACCAAATCAAAGCATTAATCGAATTGGATCGTCATGTAACTGAGTGTGAGATAGGAGAGAAGTTAAATATACCAAAATCAACAGTTCATTATCACATAAAAAGTCTTAGACTGGTTAAAAAGCTTGATATTTGGGTACCACATGTATTGAAAGAAATTCATTTAACAAACCGAATCAACACTTGTGATATGCACCTTAAACGCAATGAATTCGATCCGTTTTTAAAACGAATCATAACTGGAGATGAAAAATGGATTGTTTACAACCACGTTAGTCGAAAACGATCATGGTCCAAGCATGGTGAACCAGCTCAAACCACTTCAAAGGCTGATATCCACCAAAAGAAGCTTATGCTGTCTGTTTGGTGGGATTGGAAGGGTGTGGTATATTTTGAGCTGCTTCCAAGGAACCAAACGATTAATTCGGATGTTTACTGTCAATTGGACAAATTGAATACAGCCATCAAGGAGAAGCGACCAGAATTGGTCAATCGTAAAGGTGTCATATTCCACCAGGACAACGCTAGACCGCACAAATCTTTGGTCACTCGCCAAAAACTGAGTGAGCTTGGCTGGGAACTTTTGATGCATCCACCATATAGCCCTGACCTTGCACCATCAGACTACCATTTATTTCGATCTTTGCAGAACTCCTTAAATGGTAAAACTTTCGGCAATGATGAGGCTATAAAATCGCACTTGGTTCAGTTTTTTGCAGATAAAGGCCAGAAGTTCTATGAGCGTGGAATACCAAATTTGCCAGGAAGATGGCAAAAAGTTATCGAACAAAATGTCAATTATATATTTGATTAAAGTTCATTCTAAGTTTCATTAAAAATGCATTTACTTTCTTTTAAAAAAATCCGCAATTACTTTTTGGGCAACCCAATAGTATTTGGTCCAAATCGGAACATATTTGGGTATAACTGATATGGGACATAAGGTATGAAATTTTCACCGAATTTTGATGAATGATGATTTACATATATACCCGAGGTGGTGGGTATCCAAAGTTCGGCCCGGCCGAACTTAACGCCTTTTTACTTGTTTGATACACAGGTTTTTAAAGGCTAAGTTCGGCCGGACTGAATCTTTTATACCCTCCACTGCATTGGAAAAAGTGCAGCTAATAGACAGGGTTCTCGAGCGTGGTTAATGTGGTATTTATATCGTAAAGTCGTTTTCCCCAATAAATTAGGTACAAGTACAAAGTACCAACGTACGGCCCTTGAACTTTCACACCTTATATGGCTGACGTGTAATTGTAACCAAATAACGAAACGCGTTCCATAGCGGTTGGTGTGTGTTGCGTTCTCTAGCTTTACATTTCCACTTGGAACGAAGATTTACGATCATTGATCTCGTCACGAAAGAAAAACTTGACAAAAATTGCAAAATTTAATGATCTTCGCCCTAGCAGGCAAAAAACTTGAAATTGATCGAAGTTATTCTTTTTATTTTTTTAATTTCTTTAACCCTCAACATAACAATGATGCTTAAGTATAAAACAAGAAGTAGTCATTTGAATTAAGACTAACTAGTACTTTATTTAATATATATAATCATGTGTTATTTCTAGAGCTTGTTTCTATTTGCTGTCTGGTGCCACTAGGTACCTTGCCAAATCAGCAATTGGAACTTGTTTGCCTTTAATAAAAATATGTTTATGTATTATTATAATTTTTTTTTTGTTATGTGAAATCTACATGTACGTACTTTCAACTATTGAGCTTAAGTCCTCATTTGTCAGTCCGTGAATCGATTTTCACCAAAGCATATTGAAATTTTGTTGTTGATGTTTCGTTGGTTTTGTCTCTTGCAACTATGACTTTGTCGTCAGCGAATGTACATTCTTAATATGGGGGAAGATCATACGTATATAGTAAATACAGAACTGGACCCAATATCCTGCTCTGTGGGACTCCTGAGTAGATGGATCATTTAATATGACTCCATCAGCTTGCAATAACTATCCGAAAGTTTTGATTTAAACTTGTGTATTAGCGATGTGTGCACAACTCCGTCGAAAGTCTTGGATATATCCAAAAAATACAGCAGAACATACCTCCTTTGTTCGAAAGCTACTTCAATATCATGTGTTATCCTGTGGATTTGTTCTATGGTGGAATGACCTTTACTTGGTATTAAATTCGTTTTTTCAATAAAAGAGTTTAGATGTTTGCCTATTATTTTTCAAAGAGTTTACCGATGGTAAATGGTAACAGTGAAATAGATCTGCAGGAGCTAACTTCATTTAGATCGTTCCATGTTTTGGAACCATTAGTACTTCAGCGACTTTCCAAGCTGTTGGCACATACTTTAAAGAAATAGCTGCGGTAAAGATTTTTGTTATTTTTGCTAATGCTTTTACCGGTAAATTCTTCAAAATTTTTGGCGTAATCAGACTTTTTATTTTTGAGGCATTTTATTTCCTGAAGTATCTCCTTTAAGGTAAATTTTGAAATTATTTCTTGACAATAGGGAAATTAATTAGGGAAATTATGTCTGAGCCGAAAATCCTTTGGGCGATAAGAAGTTTCGACTCCTTTAAGTCGCCAGGGCCTGGTGATGTATCACCGGTTGAATTACAAGCTGTGTCTGATAGACTGGTTTCCTGGCTTAGGGAGATATACTCTGCTTGTATCAGAATGTCATATATACCTGTGGGATGGAGGGACACGAAAGTCATTTTCATTCCAAAAGCAGGAAAGACCTACCACACGAATGCAAAAGATTTTCGTCCTATTAGTCTGTCATCCTTTATTCTGAAGACTCTTGAGAGGTTGATAGAAACATATCTTAGGGCAAAGATCCCTGGAGAACACCTGCCGCGGCAGCAGCATGCATATCGTAAAGGCACTAAAACAGCCCTTCACGACCTAGTCGGCTACACAGAAGGTTCTCTCGCTGTCAAGGAACATGCAATGGTAGCATTTCTTGACATTGAAGATGCTTTCAATAAGGTAAAACCGACGGCAATCATGAAGGAGTTGGAGTTTCTAAGCATCAACTCTACCGTAAGAAAGTTTATTAATAACATATGTACTTGCTAAAAGATGCACTACGGCAGGCATGGGATCTGTGGATCTGAAAAGATGGGTCAGCAGGGGAACACTTCAAGGAGGTGTGGTATCTCCTCTACTTTGGAATATAGCCATTAACAATATATTATTGTCTCTGGAAGAAAAAGGTATAAAAGTGGTCGCGTATGCTGTAACAGCAGAGTTGTTTTCCGAAAGTGGTCTAGGCGTTAATCCGTGCAAGACAAAAGTAGGAGATACAAGTTACAGTGGCACCTTTCTCCTTGGGAGGAGAGAATGTTCCATTTACAGAAAACGCAAAATATTTGGGTATTTGCTGGATAGGAAATTAAACTTCAAATCCAACATTTTGGAAAGGGCAAGAAAGGCAACTTTTGTCCTATACACCTGCAAAAGAAACATGGGCAAAAGTTGGGTATATACTGCAGTTGTCAGACCTATAATGCTATATGGTGTTGTGGTCTAGTAAACGGCTGTTCAAAAGTCAACCTACTGTTCAACAGTCAACCGGATCCAAAGGATGTCATGTTTGTGCATCACAGCCACACTGAGGACAACACCATTTGATGCACTGAATTTTTTGCTACATATAATGCCTGCGGACATTGTGGCAAGACAAATTGCTGCGACCACTGCGTAAGGCTAATGGAGCTTTCTCTTTGGTCATGTGGCATGCGCACACATTGTAAGCCTTAATATTGGGTTGCCCAAAAAGTAATTGCGGATTTTTCATATAGTCGGCGTTGACAAAATTTTTTCACAGCTTGTGACTCCGTAATTGCATTCTTTCTTCTGTCAGTTATCAGCTGTTACTTTTAGCTTGCTTTAGAAAAAAAGTGTAAAAAAAGTATATTTGATTAAAGTTCATTCTAAGTTTTATTAAAAATGCATTTACTTTCTTTTAAAAAATCCTCAATTACTTTTTGGGCAACCCAATACAATGTTTAATGTTCCATGCAGGGTGGATTTCACCCTACCTGAGCCGCTTTTGATAAAAAGTACTGTGTACTGTGGGGTGTACTCTTAAGATCTAGAACTGGTAATATCGAAGAAGGTTACCCGATCACTGCAGTGTGTACCAAACGGAGATCCTTGCAATTAACGAAGTGTTGGAATGGTTAGTATATAATTTCGTTACGACGATTGACATTAATATCTTCTTATACAGCCAGGCAGCCATTAAATCCCTGGAGAAAGTGTTTCTGAACACAAAAACCGCCCCTGACTGTCGCAGATCTCTGAATGAGTTGGTTGAACAGTTAAAAATTCACGAGTCCTCGGTGCTGGGCCACAGAGATATCCCAGACAAGCTTGCGAGACTGGAAACTACATTACACATTCCAGGAAAACTGGAATTACAGATATGCCTGTAGCGACGTGTAAGCCAGGTTTTCATGATCAGACCTGAAAGACAACGAATGATAGATGGTCACAAGGAGGTGGCTGTACTATATAACTCATCAACCAAATTTGTTATTAAGATTAGGTTGAAAAGAGGGTGCAGATATTATTCCCCCTCATGCCACTATGGACATACACCTAAGCAAGTAATCGGCTTGTTGTGCTCTCTAAAAACTATGAAGTAACCTCTAAAGAGAAAATTTTAAGTTAGGAATTCCGTGCTGCTTACAAAATCCTTAATTGATTTTAATACCACTCCCCTAAGTTAGTTCATGTCTGGTATTGTGTCTCCACCTAAGTGCCGGTATCTGTTAGACGCGAAAGCCGGGCAATGATAAAGGAAAAGCTCCAACGTTTCATCATCTTCCCCGCATGCCCTACACATGCTATCACTTGCCGCACCGATTTTACATAAGTGAGCTCGTAGTTCTATGTGTCCCGTTATGATACCAATAGCTTTACTGACCTCCTTCTTACTTCCTTTTAGTAATAGCCTCGTCTTTTCACGGTCTGGATCCCCCCATAGGATTCTCGCCGTCCTCGGTCTGCGTCGACCTGAAAGGCTTAGGGTTAACCAAGTTTGTTGACGGCAGTCCTCTGGCCTTCACCGCCAAATCGTCTGTCCTTTAATTTCCCATTACTCCGTTATAGCACGGAACCCAAACGACGCGGATTTTCCAATCCTTAGAGAAGGCGTTAACCTCCTTCTTACACTGCAAGACTGTTCGTGACCTTACCGTCCTGGTTGTTATTGCCCTTATGGCAATTTTACTGTCGGTAAATATGTAAATATCTCAGTCCCTGGGTTCTCAATGTAGACCCCCAGGCCTACTCTGTCCTCTAGCTTTGATCCATCCGTGTAACATGATCTTCCAGATGGCAATACTGGGGTTCCGTCAATGCAAGACTGTGTCGATGGCAGCAGTGCCTCGCACTCGACTTCAAGGTTCATCGGAAACCTCTTCCCTTCCTTCCAGGTTTCCTATCGTCGCCTCGATTATACCGCGATTGTATGAGCTGCTCCCATCCTCAATCCATTCTTCCATCGCCTTAAGTCTCATAGCCGCAGATGCTGCCTCACACTTAATCTGTATGTTAACAAGTCCCCTTATCATTGAGCCTAAAAACTTGAATCGCACTGCACTCATTAATATGTGAGAAGTTAGCCCCTGTTCCTTAGTAGAATGTTCATGGGAAAAAATTTCCAAAATTTGCAATTTGTACATATCCGAGAACAGTAGCAAGTCACATTCAAAATAAATGCACACTATAGACATGATGCAAATGGCACGCTCACACCTTATACCAGCAGTCGTTGTTGACGCTTACAGTTTTCACCGACCAAAACATAAAATGCTTCCTTAAATTTGTTGAGCTTTTGTTAGTGTTTTTGCCGATGAGCATAAAATGATTGCTAATCATATCTATAATATTCTCCAGTCCCCTAGTGGGCGTGGTCCTCATTCTCTGAACAGGCATATTCTAGTCTACTCTGAGATTGAGAATTGAGACCTTTGGGTCTAGCCCAGTCATATGTCATATACAAGACCCTTTCGGCCCTTCTGCATAGCTCGTTCGGATCTTTATCCCTTAGAAGTTTTATAACATCGTCTGCATAGCAGACTGGTTCAAGTCCCACCTCAGCAAAAATATTTGCTTAACCAGCAGTTTTGGTTTGCTGAAAATGGGAAAGCAGACATTACTGCTGTTTCGGCCAGTTATATCAGCAAGCAAAATCTGCTGTTTAAGTACAAAAATCTGCCTAAAAAATTATCATGCTATTTTTTATGTTTGCCTCTTACTTGTTTTGATTACTTTAGGCCTAATTTTTAAAATGTTGTTGGAAGAGATGATTTTAATATGTGAATATTACTGTAAAGAAACTACCTGATCTAAAAAATTCCTTGTACACATGACATCGCATCCATTGGTACACATTTCGAAATGTGGCTGAGCTTGCTTGCATTTTATGTGACCTTTTGTTTCTAAATTTAAAGAAAAAAGATTATGGAAGTATACATTCAGTGGTGAGGATAAACATCCACTGAGACACACATTTGCATTTGTATTTTATTTTTTCTTCTGACGTCCCCTTCATAATTAAGCAGCAGTCATTTTCAGCAAACGGCAGACTTTTCAGCAGTATGCTTGCTGTTCTAAAATTGCAGAATTATTTCTGTAATAGCAGCAAAATTAACTACTAACAGTCAGCAGACAATATTTGCTATTTCCACAGACTTTTTTCTATAAGTGTGTGGTTAGTACTATTTAGTGCAGTGCAATGAAATTTGTAGAAACATTTCATCTATTCAGGACATCGAAGTTGCAGGCTTATGTAGAACATCTGTCGTCAGGATTGTCGTGATATGTTTTTAACAAATAAGTGTGGCCACCCACCGTAATCCTCTCATGTGATTGGCAAAATAAAATTAAACCAATTATTAATAAAATTACGTTCACAGATCTTAATAAATTGTATAGGGTATCTATGCCCACACATGTTTTGCAAATTTTATTTACATTTTCACTTTTTTCCTCGCATAGTTTTGAGAAGTTGGCGAATGGCGTTACCACCTCATGGCAAACAAATAGACTTTCACTGGAAACTTTATGTATTTCGTTTTATTTTTGTCCTAAACGGCTTGTCTATCCAGTACTAACATAAAACACAGCAATTGATACAAGTCATATAAATGAATACATTGCTTACGAATCTCTTTACGAGACCAATGTATAATCTCAAACTGAATCCAAATGTAAATGCCGTGTCGGTACGGGTTATTGTTAACCGATCACCATGGTATTTCGTGCGTATTGCAATCAAATCGAAAAAATATAGGTGATTCGTTAAAAAAAGAAAAAATAAATAAATAAAAACTTTTGGTGTTTTGGGACACTTTTGTCGCATATACATATGTATATAGTAATTGTGTAGTGTAGCAAAATTTGTGTGTTCCACAACCATTAAAAGGACTTCTTCGATGGGGCGTCCTCATTCATTTAGATAACATAACCGAGACAATGCAAACGTTGTATTTTGATACGTTTACTTATGCAATCGTCGTCATGCAACGCATACAGTTCGTGGTTAATAGCCGCCGATATTTCCATCAATTCAAACTGGTCCATAAATTTTATGAAGAATCTTTCTCTCAAACACTACACACTACGCTACTGCTTTCACAAGAACCCATGCCTCGCTTCCATATAACAACGCGGATAGTGTCAGTGTCTTGTACAGAGTCGAGATGTGGCCTTAATGGCTTGCTTAATCCAAAGTAACATCTGTTTGCCAATAATACTATCCGCTCTATATCAAAACTGGTGTCATTTGCTTCGGTTACGGCGGTGCCGAGGTAGACAATATTGCTGACTATCTCAAAGTTGCGGTATAATCACGACATTTGTTTTATAAATGCAAAATTCGATTATATATTGTTATGATTGATTGTAGTGATTGTATATTTGAAAAATGCAACAGCCTGGATGCTGGTTTAAACAGTTTTCCAATATTTTTCATACTTCTTTTGTATCACCACTAATGTTTTCACGGCTAACAATTTTTATTGATTAATATTTTTCATACTTCTTTTGTATCACCACTAATGTTTTCACGGCTAACAATTTTTATTGATTAATGCCGTGGATTTGAAGCACAGACGGATCGAAAACAATATAGAACTTAAGCCGCATAGGCAAGATTTTTCCCTTTACATTTTTCCTTTTGTATATACTTTCCGAACTCAAAAGTTGAGAAGTATTGAATTTGTGAATTCATAGCACACCATTTAATCTCTATTGCCAAACAATGGCAATAAACTTAAAACGATTTCGTGATTTAAAATCATCACTTATGTATGTAAATAAATTGCTAATATTTAAAATGTGTGGTGGTTTCTTCCAGGTTGTAGCAAGCATAGAAGGCATAGCCGCAGAAAATAGCAGCAACTTCTCTCCATTTTAGTCGCGGTCCACCTTCAAGCGAGATGCGAGTTGAATTAACATTAACAACCAACACAAATAATAATAACAAGAGGCAGAATAAAAGTTTTCCAACGGTTTTACGTCCTCGGCAGCACCTTAACGCACCAATTGCTTATGGGGGTAAAACTTTATTCGTACAATAACTTTAGACGAGTTTATGCGATTCAAAGACATAAGCAGCAACTTCGAAAATAACAATGTGTTTGAGTTATCCATTTTAGAGTGACCAGTTTTGTTTTCAAAAACCAGTTTCTCGGTTTTATAGCTGAATATGGTAATCGGGTTCTTAAAAATTCCCACTTCCCATTTTCGATAAATCGGTTTCAAAGCTGTTCCCATACCAACACTTCATTGTGATAGTTGCCACTTTTTCTGTCTTATACATTCTCGTTAAAGACAATATTTAAAAAGAAATATCAGCTTCAGATTCGTAAAACACGACTTTCGTTGAAATTTTAATTAAAAATTTAGAAACATTTAAAATTAATTAAACATCCTAAATAAAACATCGTTAAAATGTTCCAGTTCTTTTAAAAATTACCTTTAAAGAGAATATCATTAAAACGTTTGTCGTAGTATTAGATATGTGGTGCATCAGATCAATTGTTGAATGGAAACAAGAACAGTTATTCTCGCATTTTCGATAACATTGGTAGTCTATATAATGGTCTATACGAGGTTACCTCAGTGGATATTTGAAAATGCAAATTTGCCCACGAAAGAATAGGGGCAAATTACATTCAACGTACATTCTTTTTTCATATGATATAGAAATTAGTTTTAATAGTGGTTGTTGTAGCAGTGTTGTGTTCTACCCCTTGTCTGCTTGATTCTGTTGAGTATCAAGATCCCGGAACTTTGCGACTAGGGAGGGTCCAGAGGGAACTGGGTCATAGTCGAGTGGGTCTGGTCGGCCAGTTTAACAAGTGATGCGTATTGTGTGGTCCCTGGCCACAATCGGGACATATATCCTGCACGTTGGCATCAATCCTTGCTCTGTAGAATTGAGGCGGCTGCATCCGCCGAATAGCAATTGACCCAGAACTACTTTGGTTTGCCAGGAGTAGTCAATTTCTTCAGGTTCAATGGGAGGCGGTCGTTCTCCAAGGACTATATTCACACGGGAACCATTTACCGCATCTGATACCGTATATGCATGAATGTTATCTAGACCTGCTTGATATGCCGCTTGATCTAGAGGTTCTCTCCTATAGAGCTGGACCTCACGCTTTAGATCGTGTAGATCCCCCTTAAGGTTTCTGGACGGTGGATACCTATCCACATGATGATAATTTGGAAGGCCTCTACGATAACAGCCCAGAAGGTATTGCCTAGACAACTAGTAGTAGTTATGTCATCGCATGGTCTTACCCTCGTCTACGAGTTCCACTGCCTGGGCCGGGAAATTGGGCCGCGCTTGAGTTATGAGCTGATAGGTTATGAAGTCGGTTGGACGATCGATAGTGAGAATTATGGGGAGGTGGTCTGATCCAAAGAAATGACCGGTGCTGGATACGTCACTCAGGAAATCAGGGGATGCAGTGGAAATGTCTGGTTAGCTGCTGCAACTCATCGTAATCCTAGTGGGGGCATCCTTATTCACCGTGCAAAACGCGGAGCCTTCAATCTGCTCTGCCAAAGCTATGCCTGTTATGAACGTTATGCGCATTAAAATGTCCCAGAAACAGACGGTTATGGCTCACTTATGTCGGACTTGTAAGCTTGGCCATTAACTGGTTTACAACTACCGCTGGTTGGTAGTATATTCACATTGTATAGCTGACTTCTATCCCCATGCACTCCATGTTGGGGCACTAGCACCAGGCTCAGGAGAGAAGGGTCTATACTGCACGGAATGATGTATCCCGAAGGCAAATCCCCATCTTCATTCGTTAAGCGATCCTTAGGTAGCACATTGCATCCGTGACAACTTTGACTCTTTCTGACTCATAAAATCTCCTATTTCGTCGATCTGACCTCTCAGAGGATTGCAATTCAATTACAAGAAATATACACTAACCCGACATATTGGGGCTGGGGTGCTGCTGTTGCGTATATTGGTGCACGGGAGAGGTCAGAGGGATTACATAGTCTGACGACTTCGACGCCGAAGGCTTGTGACCCACTGCTGTCTACTCCCACCTATGCAAAGCCTAGGTGGGAGTATTATTGGCGAGAGTGCGAGAGGTGACAGGTTGTGCTAGAGATAGAGTATGCTAAATGAGATCAATATTGGGACTGAAAGAGGGTGCAGTATTTTTGCTTATATGATGGGTCCCATATGTTTTAAGTTAAAAAATCAACATTTTTTTGTATGTTTCTGTGTTAGTGTAGGCTTAGAATTTTTTAAAATATATATTGTAGGAAATTGATATCGAAATTATAGGCCAAAAATCTCACTTACTTTCCTTAATTGGCTATGACAGAACATTTGTTGCACTAGCCGAACGTAGAATAGCGTTCCAAGCTCCGCAATCTTCTGCATTTTATATTCTCTGACACCAAGTATCTAGGTGTCTCTCACCAATTGATCTTTCCATCGGGCTTTTGGTCGATGGAAAGATCAAAAGATCACCATTCTGACAACATGACCTAGCCAACGCAGCCGTTGTATTTTGATGCGTGTAACTATGCTATCGTCGTCATACAGCTCATACAGTTCGTGGTTCATACGACGCCTATATTCTCCATTAACGCAAACTGGTCCATATATTTTACGAAGAATCTTTCTCTCAAATACTCTAAGCACTGCCTCAACTGCTTTCACAAGTACCTATGCCTCAGAACCATATAACAACACGGGTAGTATCAGTGTCTTGTATAGTGTAATCTGTCGAGAGGTGACCTTGTTTCTAAACTGCTTACTTAGTCCAATGTAGCATCTGTTTGACAATATTATTCTTCTCTTTATCTCAAAAGTGGTGTCATTCGTTTCAGTTACGGCGGTACCGAGGTAGATAAAGTTTCTGACTATCTCAAAGTTGTGGTTACCAATTTTCTCCATTTTCTTTATCTTCTCGGTTGTACAAGGCGTTTTGGAGTTGAAACCATCCATTTCGTCTTATCTCCATTTACTGCCAGACCCATTTCCCAGATTCACTTTCGATTCTTTCAAAGGCTGCAGTTACTAATGCCGGTGACCGACCTATGATGTCGATGTCATCGGCATAGCTGAGTAGCATGTGTTCTCTTGGAATTAGTGTGCCACATCTATTCACATCTGCATCTCCTATAATCTTCTCCAGTAGGATATTAAAGAGACAAGGTTTTCTTGTCTGAAACCTCGTTTGGTATTAAATGGTTCGGAGAGATTCTTTCCTATTCTTACTGAGGAACGCATTTCAGAAGTGTCATCCTACAGAGTCTTATTAATTTGGCAGGGATACCAATCTCAGACATGACTTGAAATACCTTTGAACGCAAACGAGTATCGAAAGCTGCATTGTAGTCAACAAAGAGATGGTATGTGTTGATTTGTTCTTCTCGGGGTTTTTCCAGGATTTGACGCAGTGTGAATGTGTGGTCTAGGGCGGATTTATCAGGTCTAAAGCCGCATTGATATGCGGCTGTATTGTATGCGATGGGAAGGAGACTTATTCCTCTGTAGTTGGCACATTCCGTCTTGTCTCCTTTCTTGTGGAAATAGTATGCTGAGGTTCCAATCATAGGGTATGCGTTCTTCTAGCCAGATTGCGCAGACAAGCTGATGCATATGCCTTATCAGAATCTTGTCTCCGGTCTTAAATAGTTAAGTGGGTAACCCGTCGGCACCTGCTGCCTTGTTGTTCTTCAGTCGGGTCTCTGCTACTTGGACCTCATTCTGACTAGTAGGTAAACATTCTATACCATCATTAGGGATGGGTTCTGCGGTATCCGCTTCGCCGGATCGTGACATCAGGTGACAGCCATGTGGCTTTGGGAATATTTTTGTGTTGAAGTCTGGTGCTACTAACTACCATGTTTATTGCCGCGGCGAAATCTATCAGTCTAAATCCATTACCAGACATTATCTCGTGGAGGCTAAACTTTCCGACTGGACCACGTCCCAGAACGATTTTAATATCATGGGCGGGGCAACAGTCACTAGGTACTCGTAGAAAATATATCCTTAGTATGCTCGTCCTTATCTTCCGTCCGGCATGGGCACAATTAAGGCTGATGTTGAAGAATTTGGCTTTTATGCGGATTGTGGCAGCCTCTCATCCACCGGAGTAAAGCTGGAGACAAGGTATTCCAATCTCCGACTAGCCACAAACCTACAGCTAAATTCATGCCACGAGTTATAGCAGCTATAGATAGTATAGTTCGCCCCCGTTTGGTGTTGTTGTAACGCCATTACCAGTCCATCGCATTGCATGTAAGGTGGTAATATGTGCTTTGTACTGCTCTAATAAATAAGGCAGCGTATATACTGCACTTTCTCTGTAGAGAGTGCGGACATTCCAGATGCAGATCCGCTAATCATGGTCTTTTTATGGTTTGGGTGGGTCATCAACGTTAGGGGGGTTCGTTGTTATACCCTCCACCATAGGATGGAGGAATACTAATTTCGTCATTCTGTTTGTAACTCCTCGAAATATTCGCCTAAGACCCCATAAAGTGTTTATATTCTTGATCGTCATGACATTTTAAGTCGAACTAGCCATGTCCGTCCGTCTGTCTGTCGAAAGCACGCTAACTTTCGAAGGTGTAAAGCTAGCCGGTTGAAATTTTGCACAAATACTTCTTATTAGTGTAGGTCTTGTAAATGGGCTAAATCGGTCAACGTTTTGATACAGCTGCCATATAAACCGATCTGGGATCTTGATTTCTTGAGCCGCTAGAGTGCACAATTTTTATCCGATTTGGCTGAAATTTTGTATGAGGTGTTTTATTATGACTTCCAACAACTGTTCTGAGTATGGTTCATATCGGTTCATAACCTGATATAGCTGCCATATGAACCGATCTGGGGTCTTGACTTCGTGAGCCACTAGAGGGCGCAAGTATTATCCGAATTAGCTGAAATTTTGTACAACGGCTTCTCTCATGACCTTTAACATACGTATCGAATATGACATGAATCGGTTTATAGCCTAATGCAGCTCCCCTATAACCCGATCTCCCTATTTTACTTCTTCAGCCCCTAAAGTGCGCAATTCCTTCCGGGGCGGGTTACTGGCCCAGCGCACGAACCTCATGGGTTTTGTGGGATCGCAACAATGTCAAGGGCCTCCAAATCTACAAGAAAGGACATATTGCCGATTTTAAAAAAAAACATGGATCTAAATGAATGGGTTTTAGAAGTAGAGTACGAACATAACATTCAAACATTAAACAAGCCGCTGAGAGTCCGCCTTGTACCTGAGTTGACATGTTGACCAATAATGGCAATATAATATTGAAATGAAGGGTATATGACAATAGATTAAAATTTGTTTCGTCTACATATAAAAGCACTAACCAGTATATATGGTAAACACCTTAAAAAGCTATACAAAGTCAAGTTTCTAGCCCTCGCCCCCGATAATAACAATAAATTAAAGAAGAGTGGTATGAATCCTATAATTAATAATGAAAATGAAAAAAAAAAAACGTTTTGGGCTCGGTGCCTTTGCGGCTGTACAACCGAAAGGTATTGCCAAGTTGTGTATGCCAATAATGTTTAGTACATTTAAAGCCAAGATACACCCATGAGACCTATAGTTTAGATTATTAATACAAGTAAATTTTTACTCTGTGTATTGTAGAAGGCACAGCGAAGTGTGCTTGGGTGGACTAGTACATCATTATTTTCGGACAGATTTCTTGTAACACTAATAACGGAGTCAGCAACCATCATAACTTTTTAGGGTTATTCATAAATTTAATGCATTTGTTTCCATACTTGAGATGGAATACGTACTCCGAGTTGTATATAACTCAAATAACTGCGTCTAGCGAGAGAAAAAGAGTTCGCACACAAAAAGTAAGTAAGCCGCTGCATAGCCGTATACGCTAATCCTCGACTACAAGTGCGTCCTGAAACAATTTTTATACTATCAAATCTAAGGCAAACAGAGACCTCATCACTACTCACACAGTAATTTAAGGTCGGCTGTGCATATTCTCCCATTTGTTGTAAAACACAGACGACTCTTTGGCGTCCTGTTACAAAAGTAATGGGTGCAACGTCACAGATAACTGTTGGCTTTTACTGCTTGATTCACTATATGCATTTTTTTTATTGGTTAGTCGTGTATACTCCTTCAGCCATTGTCGCCATTACAAGATATAGAGAGGAGGCGAATACCAACAAAATTGTTCAATTTATAAAAGAATTAATGATACCGCTCTTTACCCAATCCTCTTCCACAAAATGCGTAAAAACTTATAGCTTTAATATTCTAAGGCAACTTCCTCATTATTAAGGACGACTTCAACAAGAACACAGAGCCATACACTCATAGTGGCACCAAAATCGAGATTGTGTCGGGAGTGACTAGTAGGAGGAGTTCTTAAATAGCTGGCACTGAATAAATAAAATAAGAAATGTAGAGACCAGCAGCAACGAAGTGGTTTGTAGTGTATTTTACTGATTAATCATTGCTAAATTCTGTTAAAATGGCAATTCCACTGGCAAAAAATACCCACAAAAAGAGAGGTGAGGATACTTAATTTAAGTGATGAATTATCTTTCTGCTGTTCAGATAAAAAAAGCTCGACATTAACGTCAAAACGTCAGCTAATAAAAAAATTGTCAGTTGGCATGCATAAATTTTGTAAGCAATATGAATCCGTATTTGGATTCGAAAGCCCCGTTAAAATACAAAAAAAATTATAAGTCAAATATCTCGGCAACATTAAGAGATATTTGTCACAGGAAAGCATGTTTTGCTGACTGATTAGTCAGTCAAAAGATATGTAAGTTGACTTCTTCGAAAATATAGCAAATTGTATAAGCTATCCGAATTAGTTAAAAAATTGAAAATCAACCCGCAAGTGCCGTCGCAAATGAAAAGGTAACATACTAACCTCGGTGAAAAATTAGAAAAAATAAATATTTAGATGTATATATATTTTTTTTATATGGGCACACATGGAAGTTTGCTTTCTGTAGGATACATTCAAGCAAGGAAAACATTTATAAAATCGGACTATAAATGCGCCTTTCGCAGCAAACTTACATGCATCCGGACAGCTCTATCCCTTTGTTCGACATACGGTGGAATAAAATGGCGATACAAGAGGGAATAGGCGGAAATAGGTTATAACCGAGTGTTTAATTTTAAAATAGCAAAATTTCTTATTAATTTTACCGTGTTTTCTAAATAACTCTGCCAATTTTAAGCAACACAACCAAATTCAAAACAGCAAAAATATGATTGCTAAAACAGCAGTTTTTGTCTGCTGTAAATGGGAAAGCAGACATTACTGTTGTCTCAGCAAACATAGGGCTGCTGTGTTAGCAAACAGTTTCGGTCAGCTTTATCAACAAACGAAATAAGTTTAGAATTAAGTTTCCTATCCAGATCACTCCTAATCTTTTGACCATGCCAGATACCGAAATGGTATTATTGAAGAAATGTGGTGCATCAAATTAGCCCACATTCGTCTTTCTCGTGAACAATCATATTTCTGTCTTCTCTGGGTTAACATTGAGACTCCTGGGTATAGCCCAGTCATATGCCATATGCAAGACCCTTTCGGCCCTTCTGTATAAATGGTTCGAATCCTACTTGGTTTGGATCCTTACCCCTAAGAGTATTATAGAATCGTCGTTTCAGTTTGGACATGGGTTTTTGAGAGAAAATTTTTTAATCGTGGGCGTCATTAACGATATCGACCAGGTGGCAGAAAAGCTTCCAGAAGGCACGTTATGCTGCTCTGGTAATCTTATTGTATTCCTTGAGCCGTGTGTAATACACATCCAAATAAACTTACGCCTTTTTACGATGTGCTCTGTTAAAAATCTGCGGATCTCTTTCCCAATATTGCGAATCTCTCCGTTCATCTAGAGTTTTTCTTCGGCTGATTTCTTTTCTCGAAGAGGACTACCATCTTCGAAAGACTCCAGTATTGCCATCGTAATCCTGGTGACATTGTCGTCAATGTCTTCTATGCTTGGACAATCAAAATTATCTTGCCTTAGTCTTCTTCTGAGTAGTCTTCCCAATTTTGGCCAGTTGGTTTTCGGAAGGTTATCGGATTCGGCGCTGGCCATGCTATCCTTAACCTAAAGTAGCTATGGTATTAGAAGGAATGCTCCATGGAGACCATCCAATCCTGAACCTCGGCGATAAGATTTTTCGAACATATTGTCACATCTAAAATCTCCTCCCTAATCCTATTAACAAAGGTAGCGGTGTTACCAATAGGTCGTTAGTATTCAAGAATTCCGCCAAGGCTTGGCCCCGCTTGTTGATGTTGGTACTTCCCCTCGAAATGTGGTGAGAGTTCGTATCGCACGCTATCAGTACCTCATTTCCTGTCAGTTTTGTTTTACAGACCAACTGTTGTACCTCCGTCTCCCTGTCTCATCACTGTTGCATCCGACGTTTACAACTCTGGGGAAAACATACAATTCAAATTTTTATGACAAATAACGCAGGTCCTCGGCCGAGTACCAGTGTGAGCATGGACTAATTGGTAGTTGTTATGGTTCAGTCAATAGGCAATATGAATGGGCTTCTTGGGAGTTGGTAATGGTCTTATCGTCTGCTCCCTTGCGTTAGGCGGCATTGAGTTCTCTGTTACTGCCTGATGTTTCAGCATTAGGGTCTTTGTCCATCCTAGTCTTCCTAATCTCGAAAAAGTCGCTGATGGTTCCGTCGTTGGGTCCCCGTTGGTTAGGCTGTGTTGGGTCTTTCGTCCCTACACTGCCTGATATTTTAATATTAGGATAGTTTGGTATTAGGATCTAGTCTTCCCAATATTGATAGAGTCGGTGATTGTCTCGACGTCGGCCCCTGTCCGTTACGTGTTATTGAGTGTCCCGGCACTGCACCGCCTAATGGCTCAATATGAGCATATATGCCTATCCTTGTCTTCCCAATATTGAAAAGATTTAGTCTTAGCCAAACTTGTCACGGAGACTTGACAAGTCTATGCCCACCACCAGGAAAGTTATTTCCCCCTTCTCCACCCTGTGGAAAACCTCCCATTTCTCCACGACCAAACCAAGATTTTGCTTGTTTAAGACTTCCATCATGCGTTCCGTCGCGATTTCGCAGCCCACATCCTTGATGAAGACCGTGGGATGTTCATCTTTCTCACAAGGTCGAGCTTTACGCCCCAGGGAGTGTGGATACTTCCAACGAGCTTTTTGACGGTATCAATACATTTCGCTGACGCAAAGTGTAGCGTTAAGTTGTCCCCTCTATACTGCAAACCGTATCTCGGAATAGATACCTATTACGAAAAATTTTGAAGCCTTTCAGGAGAAGGCTCAAACTGGACCCATCATCTGCGGTGGTGGCATCAGAACGCAGCATGTTGTCCACTCCTATAGGCGTGGGTGCCTTGGCACCTGTAGTAGAGAGTAAAAAAATAAGGAAGAGGCGGATAAACCAGAGGGATGTACAGTTCGATCCCAACCTTTGACTAAAGGTGGTGTTTCCGATTTAGGTTAAGACAGCGACATTGTCAACGAAACAGTTATCGGCGCCGAAGCGAGAGATGAGTAAGGCGGGATGATGGCCGAAGTGAGCGATGCCATTTCTAAGCTCACAAACAGATCGAAAAAGCGATCCGGTGCACGACGAAGGAGACAGAGGAGTATGTACCGGCAGCGCAATCGGACGAAAGCGCAGAATGCTGGAAGGGATAAAACTGACATTTCAGAACTTTCCTGAGTAACCGCGAATGTATGACATGTTTTTGTAGATTTTTGGAGTGCTATTTCTCCCATATTTTTCTTTGCGCGTTTTATTAGATTGTCTATTGTTCTTTGCGGGAAGTCATTTTTCTTTAGAATAACTCTTATTTTGTCGTTATTGGTATTGGTGAATTTGCTTGTCACTTATATCCAAGACTCTATTAATGAAATTTCTCGAAGTATTGATAATTGTCATTTTCGGGTGTTTTGAATAAAAAATTATTAGTCTTCCAAATGCAGTTGCCTTTTGATGCCTATGCATTTTTAAGCTATTTCCTCCTCGAATTACCAAAGTGTCCAAATATGCGAGTTTGAAATCTTCCCCTAATTCCCCCGTGAATTTGATTTGGGTCTTTTATGTATTTAATGTTTCTAAAGTACTATCTACGTCCGTTTGCTTTAAAATTGCGAACATATTTCGTCAGGATTTTTGGTCTTCTGTTCATCTTATTTATAGATTTGTCTAATAATTCCTCCATGATGATGTCTGCTGTGACGGGAAAAGCAGGAGATCCCATAGGCATGCCTTTTCTCTGTTTGTATATTTTGTCTTTAGATTTGAAGTAGGCCGTATCTTTAATACAAAATTCCAGCATTCTGATAAATATATCAATCGGCATTTTGGTGTATTTTTCCAATGTATTCTATTTACGTAAAGTTACCCTAATTGCGAACTTGATCGGCACACTTGGAACAAGGATACAACGTCAAATGAAATTAGGGTTTCGTCGTCCTCCACAGATATCTTGTGTATCTTGGCCTTAAATTCCGTTGCATCTCTTACTTCTTTCTCTCCAGTGAATTTATTATGTTCATGTTCAACATCATCAAAGCATCTACCAATGAATTAGTTTTCGTTTGTAGGCCACAAGTTAAATCTCTTTTTGGCCTAGTGTATGTACATATATTATTTAAAGTACTAAGCATCTTTCTTCTGTAGTCGTCCATGGTCATTACTTCTGTTTTCCACCCTTATCAGCACTAAATATTAAAATATTCTCATTCGTCTACGACATATCTATCCCTGTAGTTCAGCTCTGATCTTCTTAAGTGGTCGTCTATCAATTTTGACGAAGTCCATATTTACAACTGTCCAATAAATTAAAAAAACGAGTTCTTTGCCCGACATCTCTTCTTAGGCAAAGAATGATATAAGAAAAGATTTGCTCTGCTATTAGAGCGATATCAAGATATGATCCGGTTTAGACCACAATTAAATTATATGTTGGAGACCTGTGTAAAATGTCAGCCAATTCGAATAAGAATTGCGCCCTTTGGGGGCTCAAGAAGTGAAATAGAGAGATCGATTTATATGGGAGCTGTATCAGGCTAAAGACCGATTCAGACCATAATAAACACGTATGTTGATGGTCATGAGAGGATCCGTTGTACAAGATTTAAGGCAAATCGGATAATAATTGCGACCTCCAGAGGACCAAGAGGTCAAGATCCCAGATCGGTTTATATGGCAGCTATACCAGGTTATGGACCGATTTGAACCATACTTAGCGCAGTTATTAAAAGTGATACTAAAACACAATGTGCAAAATTTCAGTCAAATCGGATGAGAATTGCGACCTCCGGAGGCTCAAAAGGTTAAGATCCCAGATCGGTTTAAATGGCAGCTATATCAGGTTATGAACCGAATTGAATCATACTTAGCACAGTTGTTGGATATCATAACAAAACACGTCGTGCAAAATTTCATTCCAATCGGGTAAGAATTGCGATCTCTATAGGCTCAAGAAGTCAAGACCCAAGATCGGTTTATATGGCAGCTATACCAGGTTATGGACCTATTTGAACCATACTTAGCACAGTTGTTAAAAGTGATACTAAAACACTATGTGCAAAATTTCAGTCAAATCGGATAAGAATTGCGCACTCTAGAGGATCAAGAAGTCAAGAGCCAAGATCGGTTTATATGGCAGCTATATCAAAACATGGACCGATATGGCCCATTTGCAATACCAACCGACCTACACTAATAAAAAGTATTTGTGCAAAATTTCAAGCGGCTAGCCTTACTCCTTCGGAAGCTAGCGTGCTTTCGACAGACGGACGGACGGACGGACATGGCTAGATCGACATAAAATGTCGCGACGATCAAGAATATATATACTTTATGGGGTCTGAGACGAATATTTTGAGTAGTTACAAACAGAATGACGAAATTAGTATACCCCCCATACTATGGTGGAGGGTATAATAAATCATTACTCAAAACAGAAAATGGCATTTTTAATATTGAGGTCAAATAATTTTACCTAAAAATAGCTGCAGCCTTATTTCAAACTGAGTGTTTTTTTAATGATATGGATTTAGTTTCCTTAAAAATACAATGTAGTAAAAAGACTTTGTATTTTTAAGGAAAAGTTCGTTGCAGCAAACTTTAATCTATTTCTATTTTTGTATTGAAGTGAGGGACTATAATCGTTTATTCAAGTCGCGATATCCTTGGGATTCGAATGCAAAAACCTTGATTTCATTAAAATGATTCATGCATTCCATATTTTAAAACACCGTTTACTTGATTAAAATCCGCACTACGTCTTTGATGCAAAGACGCTATCCTTGTTAATAAGTCGCATATCTTTGGCTGTAAATTGTTAACAAAATCCTAAAATAAGGGACAAAAGCTTTAGGTTTGAGTAAACTTTTTTTGAGTGCATATGTTACAGTTCCCATGTACGAGTATATGAAACTCTATAGTTGCAGATTCATTATAAAACCTCTGTTTTTAACAAGTATAAGCGTGCTAAGTTCGGCCGGGCCGAATCTAATATACCCTTCACTATGGATTGCATTTGTCAAGTTATTTGCCCGGAATCTCTTTATAGGAAAAGAAAAGATAATGGATAAGAATTGTTGTGCTATTGGGATATATAAGGTTGTGAAACGATTCGGGTCATAGTTTTCTTCGATGTGGAGACCATAGTAGATGCAATTGTGCAAACTTTCAGCCAAATTGGATAAGAACTGCGCCCTATGAACCGACTCAGATGTTTGGCACGTCTGGTGAATGTCATAGGAGAACCCGTTCTGCAACACTTCAGCCAAATCAGGCAAGAACAGAGACTCAAAAAGTATATTCGGGAGATCGGTTTATCTGCGGGCTATATCATGTTTAAGCCGATTCAATCCATATTTATCATGTAGGTTAGAGGTTATAAAAAAAAGCCACGGTGCAAAGTTACAGCCACGTCGAATAAGAGTTGCACTCTCTAGAGGCTTAAGAAGTTTACAGTCCCAGCAGTCTCATATATCTAAATATGGACCAATGTGGTTCATTTACAATCCCCAATAGACCTACACACATAGGAAGTATTTTTGAACAAATTCCAGGTACCTAGCTTTACTCCTTTGATAGTTAACGTGCTTTCCACAGATAGATGGACGGACATGGCTATATCGACTTAAAATATCATGGCGAATATATATACAATTTATGGGATCTAATATTTCGTTGTGTTACAAATGGAAAGATGATATTAGTATATCCCTATCCTATGGTGGTGTGTATGTCAACATTTCTGTGGAAATTTGTCGAACCAAAATATCTCCAAACCAAATACCACACAAAACGTGTTGTGTATCTATTTAAGCAAATGTGGAGAGCTTATTAGCTAAAAAAGTCTTTGACGTTTTTCTTACACCAGGTTTTAAAATTCCATCACCAAACATTTTTAATTTTTTCTTGTGGCAGTTGGATTCAATAAAAAAGTAGAGAATGTATCGAAATATATTGTTTTGTCAATAGCACTCTTTAACAAAATTAGAGGCATACAATGAAATAAAATATTTTGTCAAAATTCCCTTTTTGTATTTTTCGAAAAACGGGCAATTCATTGATTTATGTTCTTTTGTCATATGCAACTTCAATAAAGCTGAAATATGTTTATTTGATGTATTGGATAACTTCGGGACCGGAAGTGACAGAAAGATCCTGGTAAGACAGAGAGAATCTCCTTCTAGGTATACGTTAATGATAAAAGTCCCGAAAAGTTTTCTTATTTCGAGACATGTTTTGTCAAATGTCCACAGATGTGAATATAACAAAAATGAAATTATAATATATGCCACAAAATTCCGGACCCATTGCATGAAAACATCAGTAGTCTCTGTTAAGAGTAACTCCTCATTATTATGGAGTAAAATCAAGCAATTAAAAACCAACAGTAGAAGAAAATATGCAAAAGTTCGTATTCTCGTTGTTAGGAACATTTTTATTAAATGCAAAAAGTGGAACTGCAGTTGTTAAAAAGTTCACCGTCAAACTACAAAAGCTTTGTTTGCGAGTGGGAGTTTATATTTCAATGGCATATTTCTGTGTGTGAATTTATTGACACTTGAGCACACCTGTGACCGCACTCCACTTCCGTTGAGTCACTCTGCACTAACATGAGACGACTTTGAGGAATTTATCACGTAATGGCCAAGTAAACTTGTAAACAAGCAATCAATTCTTCAGTACTTTTCCAAAGCTAAGACAAAAACACAAGCCAAACGTATCCGCCTGGTGGGCGATGGACTTAATACGAGCCAAATTCAATTGGTCCAAAGCGATGGCCAGAAAAAAAAAAACGGAAACATATTCGAATATTAGGAGAAGGGCTGTCATCGATTGACAAGCGATTTAGCTTGGAAAGGAAAATCTTGAGGACTTTTAAATGTCGAAGCATTGCAGTCCCAAAACAATTAGAAATTTTTGAAAGCCAATTAAAACTTGAATTATAATTACATGTGTGTGTATGATTGTGTTAGTTGGGTTGCAAAGGTGAATATGCATGTGCGAGTTCAATGCTGAATATGATATATGATGTTACTCGTAGCCTCTCAAGCATATGTCAATCTGTGTGTGAGGGCAAAATATAACAGTGACTTGCTTGACAAGACTACAAACACAAATCGTCTATGCTGTTACTTAAAGTGAAATCGAAAAGTTTTCTCTCAAAGGATAAAATCTGTAGGTGGCAACGACGCTATTTTTGATGATGGTGATCCTGCTGCCTTCCGCTTTCATGCACACCTTGGCGAATAGGGGGAGCGTGGTAAACTGAAACTGATAGAAAAAAGTCCGAATTATCGCTACCAAATGCTACCGCTGGTGTTACTGGAAATGTCGACACTTTTTTGACTGTTGACTATCCTAGCAAGTTTCCTATATTCACACTCTGACAAAAACACTCTCTGCCAGAGTCTCGTTGGTTTTGTTGCTTTTATCTGTGGAAGTTCATTTATAAGCGTGAACGCAGGTTTGTGTATCTGTGAAAATGCACCTAGTTGTACAAGTTGTTCAACAGAGTTTTTTGTGCCAGTGTAAACTTGTCTCTATAACTGTGTCGGCAAGTCTCTGAGTCTGGCAGTTGTTGTGTGAGTGCATGTGTCCGTATGACTACAGGCACAAAAGTGGCACTGCATAGACAGGAAAGAGCGGGAACTGGCAGACAGTGGGGTGCAGCGGTGAAGAAGGATTTTAAACATACTCATCCACTATTTCATATTCCATTGCACTCCATCCGTACACGTGTAACCGACTTTAGCTCAGTCGTGTCTGACTGAATGGCTGGCTGTCTGGTGGTTAGGCGCCGCCACGATGCGGCCGGCGTTCAGTTGCTTGGCCCGTTTTTATTTTCTAGTTTTTTATGGTTCTGTTGAAGTTTACAGATACCATTGGCAGCGCTCTGCAAAATGGGCAGACTGTGTGTGTTTGTATAGTGTGAGCCGAGGCTTTGTTTGTGTCTGCGTCTGCGTCTACATCGACGTTGTCGTTGCAACCTCCTTTACCACCGCTTCTTTGGCCCATTGCATCCCCTATTTCAGCAGAGAAGGTCTTTGTGTGCATGTGTTCCCATTTACAGCTGAAGATGGTATTGTAATTTCTTTTGGCATTCTCTTCTCCTCTGCAGCAGGGAGTCTTCAGGGGCTCTCAGTGTGTCAGTGTTGGTGTCTGTGATTGCGCGTGAATCGTCCTTTGTAAAATTGCACACTGGTGCGTATGTATGTGTATTTATGTATGTCTATACTTATTAGAGTTGAAGATGCTATTGTAGAATTACTAAAGCACGAATAGCGTAATAATAGCTGTGGCTGTTCTTTCACTTCCCTTTTTACAGGGGCACTTATTTGTCACTCAATACGCATTGTTTTTGCCCTCATCATTTATTAGCGTGTCCCTTCACCTCTAAATGCAGGATGTTACGCGTGTCCACCAACACTTGAATATATATTGAGACAGCATAGTTTTGATGCTATGTACTTATTTTATAAGCAGTAGCCCATGAAAAACTCTTAAAGCTCAACATTTGACTTTTTCTAGGTCAAAAGATTTGCTCTTTAAAATATTTTGATATGTTAATGAATATACACTATACTGTACCGTTGTGAATCTTGAAAATGAGTATTAAACGCAAAATTGGCGATTCGTTGGCTTCATAGCCCATTGCGTTTACAAACACATGTATATGGAACGGAGCAACAAAAATACTTGAAATCATAGATATTAAGTATTTGTTTATTTTTATTAAATAAATTAGTTAATGCCTCAGCTCCTTAAAAATGCACAATGGAGCTAAATGGTAACATGAACATTCATTTAATTTTACTCCTTTCACTTTGCAGCTATTAGTTAGTCTCCCAGAAGAATTTAAATACTTTGCAAAAGAAGTTTCGACAATTTATGATGTTCTCTTGACCCATCATATCTGATTCGTTGCTATGTAAAATCAACTTAACATCATCCAATTTCTATATCTGAAGCATTTCTCGTGTTCCTAAGTCGACTTTAGACTAATCGATTAGTCGCCTTTTTGTGTAAAAAAGTCGAAGACTTTCATTGATTAAAAGGTCGAATAATCGATTTTGTAGTCGAAAATAAAGCTGCACAGAGATACAAGTTTTGTTGCTGCTAGGTCAGAATTTTTTCAAATTTTTCTGAAATGTATTTTGGTAATTTATTCTCAAGTGCTACGATTCATTGCTCTTTGGTCTATTCTTGTTCTCATATATATTTTTATACCTTACACAATAGGATGGGGGTATACTAATTTCGTCATTCCCTTTGTAACACCTCAAAATATGCGTCTAAGACCCCAAATCGTATATATATTCTTGATCGTTGTGACATTATAAATTGATCTAGCCCATCCGTCCTCACAAGCACACTAACTTTCGAAGGAGTAAAGCTAGACGCTCGCCAATCTTGGGACCTGACTTCTTGAGCCTCTAGAGGGCGCAATTCTTGTCCGATTTGACTGAAATTTTGCACGTGGTGTTTTAATATCATTTTCAACAACTGTGCTAAGTATGGTTTATTTCGGTTCAAACCTGATATAGCTGCTATATAGACCGATCTCCCGGTTAGACTTCTTGAGCTTTCATAGAGCGCAATTCTTTATTCCAATTTAGTTGAAATTTTACATATATCTTTTTTGTATCATTCCAACAATGCTAAGTATGGTCTGAATCGGTTAATAATCTGACATAGCCGATATATGAACCTATCTCCGAATTTGACACTCTGGAAAATTTTGGAGGTGGTATTTTTCTATGACTTCTACCAGCCATGACAAGTACGGTCCATATCGGTCAATAACTTGATGTATCTCATATATATATTGAAGAAGTCATTCAAAGAACTTGACAAATGGGATCCATAAAAGAGGGTATATAAGATTCGGCCCGGCCGAACTTAGCAGGCTTTTACTTCTTTAAATTGAGTAGTTATTTAAAAGTTTAAACGTTATTTAACGGAAGGCAAAATTTGATAATTTCATTACATGGTTGAATCGATTTGATGAACTTCGTCAGCGGTATCAGATGGCAATAACAATATCCAGCGATAGGCAAGTGGCGGGTTATAAACGATATCGGAATTGGAAAATCCAAGGCAATTTCTAATTACCATGGCGATGTAAATGAGTTAAAGGAAATTTTGTTAATATTCCGACCTTAGATGTAGACTCGACATTTTACCAAGACACTAATAGGCTTCCGGAAAGCACAAATGTTGATTGCAGTTTTGAGTTTAGATATGTATCGCACGACGAAGTTTTACATTATTTGTTACATGGTCAAGTCAAATGCTTTTGGTTTTGATAACATTGACCCTAGATTAATATTAGTTATAAGTTAATATTAGTTCCTCACCTTGTACCTTATTTTACTCATCTCTTTAAGTCAATTCTAATCTTCAGTGCATATTCGACTATTTGGAAAAGATCAAAGATAATCCCAATCCTTAAATCGAATAGTGATTTCCGTGCGATTTCTATATTATGATAACACTCGAAAGTTTTCGAGAAGATTTTGCATAAACAAATGTCCGAATATCTTCATCATGAATCTTTGTTGTCCGATAAACAATCCGGGTTTCGTGCCCATCATAGTTGCGATAATGCATAAGTTGAAGTTTCGGAATCAATGAGAAGTGAAATTGATAATGGCAATGTTAGTTTTCTCGTCCTACTAGATCATTCAAACGCTTTTAACTCGATTAATCATCATACATTTTATATGAATCTCAGAAGATTTTTCAATATCAGCGATACTTCTATCAAATTGGTTCAATCATATCTTAGGAATCGGCAACAGTCAGAGTATGTAGAGTATTCAATATCAGAGCCAATTCTAGTGCCCAAGGGAGCTCCACAAGTCGCAATAATTGGCCCGCTCCTTTTTTCGCTGTACGCCAACGATCTTTGTACCCAGCTGGTCCATAGCCAAATCCTTATGAATGCTGATGACGTTCAGTTATTCCTTAGCGGATCTGTTAATAATTTAGTGAATGTGTTGCAAAACTCAGCGAAGACGTGTTTTGTGTCTTTAAGTCGGCTACAGCAAATGTTTTATATCTGAACCCCCAGAAATCGAAAGGATTTAAATTTTAGATTAAGAATTTAGGTCTGATTTTTAACAGTTCTTTAACTTGGTCAAATCATATAAATGCTGTAGCCGGGCAGACATATGCAAAGCTGCGTGCACTATGAATAACACACTCTTATAGGCCTATCGAGATTCGAATTCTGTAAGAAAAGACATTTCTAATTCCTGGTCTGATCTAAGGGTGTGAACGTTTTTCAAAGCAATCGAAAATTAAGTCTAGTATTCAATAGCATTATTAGGTATGTCTATGGTATAAAAAGGACTCAACATGTTTGTCACTTGGCTATTTCCCTTTATGGCTGTAGCTTCGACAATCTACTAAGAACTAGATCTCTACTATTCTTACATAGAATCATTTGGAAGCAAACACCTAAATACCTCTATGACAAATTAATATTTGCCGGATCTAGAAGGAGTAGGAAACTTGTCCCTTTTAAAAGAAGAAGCTTAGTATCTGAATGGCAGTTTTATACGAGTACCATACGTCATTGGAATACTCTTCCTCACAATATCCAAAACATCAGCAACGCGTCAATTTAAAAAAAAAAAGACTTTCCATTTTTCTTCGATATTAGCTGTTTTTATACCCTCCACCATAAGATGGGGGGTATACTTATTTCGCCATTCTGTTTGTAACTACTCGAAATATTCGTCTGAGACCCCATAAAGTATATATATTCTTGATCGTCGTGACATTTTATGTCGATCTAGCCATGTCCGTCCGTCTGTCCGTCCGTCTGTCTGTTGAAAGCATGCTAACTTCCGAAGGAGTAAAGCTAGCCGCCTGAAATTTTGCACAAATACTTCTTATTAGTGTAGGTCGGTTGGTATTGTAAATGAGCCATATCGGTCCATGTTTTGATATAACTGCCATATAAACCGATCTTGGGTCTTGACTTCTAGAGCCTCTAGAGTGCGCAATTCTTATCCGATTGGAATGAAATTTCGCACGACGTGTTTTGTCATGATATCCAACATATGTGCCAAGTATGGTTCAAATCGGTTCATAACCTGATATAGCTGTCATATAAACCGATCTGGGATCTTGACTTCTTGACCCCTAGATGTCGCAATTATTATCCGATATGCTTGAAATTTTGTACGACGGATCCTCTCATGACCATCAATAAACGTGTTTATTATAGTCTAAATCGGTCTATAGCGCGATACATCTAGACATCGATCTCTCTATTTTACTTCTTGAGCCCCCAAAGGTCAAAATTCTTATTCGAATTGGCTGACATTTTACACAGGTCTCCAACATATAATTTAAATGTGGTCCAAACCGGACCATATCTTGATATCGCTCTAATAACAGAGCAAATCTTTTCTTATATCCTGTTTTGCCTAGGAAGAGATGCCGGGAAAAGAACTCGACAAATGCGATCCATGGTGGAGGGTATATAAGATTCGGCCCGGCCGAACTTAGCACGCTTTTACTTGTTAAATTTAATTTTTTTTCTTTTAAGCAATATTATTATCTTACCTGTTCTAAAGTTTATTTTAATTATTTTCTATAATAATATTCGAAAATGTTTATTCCTTCAAAAATTGTTTTATTATTTCTTAAGAAGAAAATATGACTGTTCTTAACTATAGCTATAAGATTTAATCTTGTTGTGTGGGCATTCATTAAATAAATAAATAACAGAATAAATAAATAAAACAAGTAAAAGCGTGCTAAGTTCGGCCGGGCCGAATCTTATATACCCTCCACCATGGATCGCATTTGTCGAGTTCTTTTCCCGGCATCTCTTCTAAGGCAAAAAGGGATTTAAGAAAATATTTGATCTCCTATTAAAACGATATCAAGATATGGTCCGGTTTGGACCACAATTAAATTATATGTTGGAGACCTGTGTAAAATGTCAGCCAATTCGAATAAGAATTTTGCCCTTTGGGGGCTCAAGAAGTAAAATAGAGAGATCGATTTATATGGGAGCTGTATCGGGCTATAGACCGATTCAGACCATAATAAACACGTTTGTTGATGGTCATAAGAGGCATATCGGATAATAATTGCGACCTCTAGGGGTCAAGAAGTCAAGATCCCAGATCGGTTTATATGACAGCTATATCAGGTTATGAACCGATTTGAACCATACTTGGCACAGTTGTTGGATATCATAACAAAATACGTCGTGCCAAAATTCATTCAAATCGGTTAAGAATTGCGCCCTCTAGAGGCTCAAGAAGTCAAGACCCACGATCGGTTTATATGACAGCTATATCGGGCTATAGACCGATTCAGACCATAATAAACACGTATGTTGATGATCATGAGAGGATCCGTCGTACAAAATTTCAGGCAAATCGGATAATAATTGCGACCTCTAGAGGCTCAAGAAGTCAAGATACCAGATCGGTTTATATGGCAGCTATATCAGGTTATGAACCGATTTGAACCTTATTTGACACAGTTATTGAAAGTAAGAATAAAATATTGTACGTCATGAAAAATTTCAGCCAAATCGGATAGGAATTGCGCCCTCTAGAACTCAAGAAGTCAAGTCCCCAGATCTGTTTATATGACAGCTATATCAGGTTATGAACCGATTTGAACTATACTTAGCATAGTTGTTGGATATCATAACAAAATACTTCGAGCAAAAATTCATTCAAATTCGATAAGAATTGCGCCATCGAGAGGCTCAAGAAGTCAAGACCCAAGATCGGTTTATATGGCAGCTATATCAGGTTATAAACCGATTTGAACCATACTTGGCACACACAGTTGTTCAAAGTACCAACAATTTTCGGTATTTTTGCTCTAAAATCCCCATTTTTGTTCCAATTTGTTTTAAATTTGGCAGGCGCCATTTCCTCGACCTGGTATAAGTATATTCCAATCCATGGACGAATCGTTCGGGTAAATTATAAACATTTTTAATGCATTGTTATTTTTGAACCAATATATTGGGTTGCCCAAAAAGTAATTGCGGATTTTTCATATAGTCGGCGTTGACAAATTTTTTCACAGCTTGTGACTCTGTAATTGCATTCTTTCTTCTGTCAGTTATCAGCTATTACTTTTAGCTTGCTTTAGAAAAAAAGTGTAAAAAAGTATATTTGATTAAAGTTCATTCTAAGTTTTATTAAAAATGCATTTACTTTCTTTTAAAAAATCAATCAATTACTTTTTAGGCAACCCAATATAATAGGAAGATACGTTAAAAGTGAAAGAACAAGTGAATTTTAAATTAACTTTTTAATTGGAGCATGTAGTTCGAACTTATATTTGTACAAAATTCCAGTTGCAGTAGAAACGCCATTTTTTATATCGTTACTGTGAGATGGGATGCTCAGCAAATAAAGGCTTAAAGTCATGCCCAAATATTTTACACTGGTCGATAAAATTATACTTGCCCCGTCAGCATAAATAGATATATCGTCACCAGATTTATAAACCTATAGCTTGAATCGTACAAACTTGGTTTTGCTTGGATATATAATTAATTTATTTTTCCTTCCAAATTCTACTAAAACCGCGGCACCATAACTTTATAACTGTCTAACAGACGAATGTCATCAGCGAATAAAAACAATTTGCCATGCAACGTTAAGTGTTTCAAATCATTCTCATATATTTGGAATAAAAATGGACCCAGCACATTACCTTAGGGGACGCCATAATTCATGGACCGTACAGAACTTTTCGCCTCACCAACTGACGTCGGGTTCTAAAGTCATAGCAGTTACACCAATATTTTCCAAATTTTTCCCAAAATACTATGGTCAACCGAACTCCTTTCGTGCCACAATTAATATTGCTGCATATAAAATCAGCTATATCTACAGCAGCCTCCTCTGTACCTCACCTAGAATTGTCTTTGGAATATTATATTATTATCCTCTATCCTTTGTTCACACTGATCATTTATATATATATTAGGGTGATGATAGGTATTGATGTAGGTCGTTGGGGATTGCAAATGGGCTACATCGGTTCAGATTTAGATATAGCTCCCATATAAACCGATCTCACGATTTGACTTCTTGAGCCCCTAGAAGCCCCAATTTTCATCCGATTCGGCTGAAATTGAACATGTAGTGTTTTATTATGACTTCCAACAACTGGCATAAGTACCGCCCAAATCGATCTATAACCTGATATAGCTCCCATATAAGCCGTTCTCCCGATTTGGCTTTTTGAGCCACTGGAAGCCGCAATTTTTGCAAATGAATATTTGTACATAGTGTTCTGTTATGATTTCACAAACAGTGCCGAATACGGTTTAAATCGGTCAAGAACCTGATATAGCTCCCATATAAACCGATTTGCCTTCTTGAGCCCCTGGAAGCCTCAATTTTTATCCGATTTGGCTGAAATTGAGCATTTAGTGTTTTGTTATGACTTCCAACAATTGGCTTAAATACCGTCCAAATCGGTCTATTCACCGTTTTCCCGATTAGATTTTTGAGCCCTTACAAGCTGCAATTTGTGTCCGATTAGGCTGAAATTTTGAACGCACTGTTTTGTTATGGCTTCCAACAACTGTGTCAAATACGGTCTAAATCGGTCTATATCCTGATATAGATCCCATATAAACCGATTTTACTTCTTGAACCCTTACAAGCCATAATTTTTGTCTGATTTGGCTGAAATGATTATTCTGTTATGACTCTCAACAATTGTACCAAGTACAGTCCAAATCGGTCAATAACCAGATATAGCTCTCATATTTTAGCATAACCCATGGTTAATTTTCAAGTTTTTTGCCTGTTAGGGAGAAGATCATTAAATTTTACAATATTTGTTTGTTTCTCTTACGAGACGAGCTTTGAAAATGGAAAAAACACATGCATTGGGAAAAAGTACAGCTAATAGACATGGTTGTCGAGCATGGTTAATGTGGTAATAATGTGGTATCATAGAGCCGTTTTCCCAATTAATACGATTCAAATACAACATACCAACGCACGGCCCTTGAAGCCATCACACCACATATGGTTGAAAGTCTTCTAACCAAAATGAAACGCGTCCCACAGTGGTTGGTGTGTGTTGCAGTCTCTGGCTTTTCTTTTCCATTTGCAAAGAAAATCTCCTATCATTGAGCTCGTCTCGAAAGAGAATCAAAAAAAAACTTAAAAATTATTATTTCACAGCCTTCTTTCAATTAACATGCATAACATGCAAAATAAAATCTCCTGTCGTCCTTTGACAAAGGAAGTTGCTGCGGTGCGCCACTACTTTAAAATAATACTGTGTGCTGCATCCATGTTCATTTTATAAGAATAAAAACTATACCCAGGAAAATTAAAAAAAAAAAACATTGTCGACAGCATAATCTTCGCAAAAGTCAAAATTTTAATTACATTTTCAGTGGCCTTTTACACACGTGAAAATATTTGGTCAATACTTGCACCTCTTTCGAGATCATAAAATATACACATACCCAATCCCCTTCGGATTAAGCCATACATGTTAGCTGATGATACATTGATGTGACATTCTGATTCAATCAATGCTAAATCCTGATAAACTGGCCAAAACACCGCTCTCTGCCTTTTCATTTGCCATTTAAGCGTAAATATAAAATGTTTCCAAAAACAACTGAGTGCAGAATAGGTGACCGAACGAAAACTTCCAATATTTACATGGCGCTGTTGTTTTGCCGAAGATTTATGAGTGTTTACGTTAGACATGTTAATGAATCAATGTAAAAATGTCAAAAATGGGCCGTTCTAAGCTGCTTTATTTTGTATTTTGTGGCTGCCGTAACAATTTCATTTTTAAACAAGTAAGGAAAGTCAGAAGTCGAGCGACGCCGCTGAATAACTTCCAACACCAACTAGTCTACCTACAACTTTTAAGCATATCATTGCGGAGCTTAATCTGAATATGATCAGATATTAATTTTTTCCTTGCGGAGATTTCGAACAGAAACCTCATTTTGTAAAGATCGGATTGTGCTTATTGCAGTCATTAAAGCGGATATCGGATGACCTAAGGGAACTATGTCTAAATCTGACCCGATTTTGATGAAACTTGGCACACATATTAGGATAATATGCAAGATTTGGTAAATATAGCAAGCAAATGATGATCTGCATTCGAAGTTTTTTTTTGCAAAGGGGACGGAAACTTCGTTATTTCAATATATATATATATTTGTTAATTTTATTACAAAAATACATAGTTTGAGAACTTATTTAACAATATTTTAAACATTGATACTATTATTTCAATAAAAGTTTTATAATACTTTTGATAATATATATTATGTTTTGAAGGTAAAATAGAAAATGCCTTCATTTAAAAGTACGAGCCAATTTGGGCTCGTTCGTTCTTGGGCCAAATATGTGGCAAGTGCAAAATTTTATGGTATTCGGAGAAGGATGTGAACATGGACAGACAGACCGACAGGAGGACATGGCAAAAAAAAATTAAACCCTAACTCGATTCGTATACTGAACAAATGGTCTAAATCATCTCCTTCTTAGCGTTACAAGCAAATCGACAAAATTATAATACCTTGTAACAGAGTAGTGGTGATTGGTATAAAAATATAAGTAAGGTGGTGAGAGTATATTCTAAAAAAAAAAAAAAAATATAACAACTGGGTACAAATCCCAATAAAACGTTGGTCACTCAACCCAAAGTCTAGATGATTACGATAAAGCCTTTAAAACCCGTGTAGTTGTTTAGGCTGGCCCTTTGCGTTCGCTCTTGAACGTGCTATAACAGGTTTGGTAGGCAAGCGACTGTTTGATAAATAAAATAGAATATTAGCTGATAGTCTATGTAGCTAATGCAAAATTTTGTGTACTATTAAGCTTATACTAACTATGCGTTTAATAAATACTTAGATTAATAAATAAATAAAATAGAACGTCAATCAACAATTTTCTCCTTAATGTAGATTTGAAATTTCTTCTTAACGTAGATTAAAATAGGTTTATTTGACAGATTTCCCTTGAAGAACTGTCAAACATACAGCGGTCAAGAAAAGTATTCATCATTAGCAAAATTGATAATAAATTCACTTATTTTGGGTAATTGAAGAAAATTTAAAGTAAAGCAGTTTTATGCAATAGTTTATTTTTCGTAATATGTTTTAAAATAAATTCAAAAAATAAATTTAATTAGCGCAAAAAATGCAATTTTATATAATAACACCAAAAACAGAACAAAAAAAGTATTCATCATTGATGTGCTATCATCAAAGTCAAATTCAAATATTATTTGGGAATCCCCCTTTTCTGTTTTATTTAGTAAAGGAGGCTTTGCCCTTGACAGCAAATATTTAATTTCATTGAAAATATAGTTTTTGTCAAAATGGGTCGTAAGCAAAACGAGGTTTCTGATGAGGTAAAAGTTTTGATAATAAAACACCACAGGAATGGTTTAACTCAAAAAACTATCAGTGAAATATTAAATAGACCACGATCTACTATACAATCCATCATCAGAAAGTGGACAGAAACGAAAACTGTTGACAATAAACCAAGATCTGGTCGACCAAAAGCACTTTCAGTTGGAGATGTGCGTTGGCTAGTGCGGCAAGTTCAAAAAACTCCGAAGACAAATGCGACCATTCTTCGTAAAAACACTATGGAATATTTAGGGAAGGAAGTTACTACACAAACAATTCGAAATACACTCAAAAGGCATAGTTACAGAGGAAGAACTGCACGTAAGAAGCCCTTTATAAATAAAATAAACCGAGTGAAAAGGCTAAACTTCGCAAAAATGTATGTAAAACAGCCCGAATCATTTTGGAAAACAGTCATTTTTGCAGACGAGAGCAAGTTTAATCTTTTTGGGTGCGATGGAAAGGTCATAGTGTACAGAAAACCAAATACAGAGCTTGAAGAACGAAACACAGTTGCTACTGTAAAACATGGTGGAGGTGGTTTAATGGTTTGGGGGTGTATGGCGGCTTCAGGAGCGGGAAATCTTGAAATAATTAATGGAGTAATGGATCATAAGTATTACATTGACATTTTAAAGAGGAATTTAAAAGATAGTGCTGTAAAACTTGGGCTTGGTAATAACTTTCAATATTATCAAGATAATGACCCCAAACATTCTGCTTTAAATACCAAGATGTGGATGCTGTATAACTGCCCCAAAGTCATTAAAACTCCTCCTCAAAGTCCCGACTTGAACCCAATTGAACATCTTTGGGAACATCTCGAACGCAAATTGAGAACGCGCAATTTTTCGAGCAAGAGTCAAATGCAACAGGTGATAATGGAGGAATGGACTAATATAGACCAAAATATAACCGCTAAATTAGTCCAATCGATGTCAAACCGTTTAAAAGAAGTTATAAGACGCGGTGGTCGAATAACAAAGTATTAATTTTTTTAAATTATGTTATTTATTTTTTTGTTTTTATGCAATGATGAATACTTTTTTTGTTTAATTTTTTGTGTTCAGCTGTAAAATGGCCCTTTTTGTTCCAATAAATACTATTTTTTTCTTTAAAAACAATGAAATTGTGTACATATATATCACACAAGCACTACTGCATCATTAGTTTAATATGTTTTTATTCCAATTGTCTTTTGTAGACTTATTAAAAAAAACATTGAATGATGAATACTTTTTTTGACCGCTGTACCTATTTTAAGGCATCATTAAGTTTTGTGAATATTTTTTTGTACAAACCAACGATTTTAAGACATATGAAAATAAGGACATGTTTTACATCTGTTTGAGTTAAAATTTGTAGTCAACGTAAAATTTTGCAATACTCGTGCGTTTTTTCCTTCTTTTATGCGTTTTTGATTATATTCTACTTCTTTACATATTAGTTAAACAAAAAATAATTTATTTATTGCCGTCTTTTTGTTGCCGATTGGACTCGGCAATGAACAAGAGGTCCCGTATCATTGACTAAAAAATTTAATCGGACAGAACTCAATAGGGGTGATTTATTTACCCATTAAACGGATTCTCTCGCTTAGTTTGTACGGAGAAAAATTCTATCCCCGTTTAGCTAAGAAGCTAATCTTATCGCCGTTTACAAAAAGATACGGTTTCATCATTTAATTTGAATGAAAAAAACTAAAAGAGGAAGAAGGCAACATATTTATTCACTGATTAAACGTTCTGAAGTGAAACATTACTTAGGGTTTTAATAAATTATCATATTTATGAACTCCGACAAACATTTATTTAAAATTTAAATGATTTATTTTGTTCGTTTTTTAGATATTTCATTTTTTGTAGATATTTCATAAATGCGGTATCAGAGCTGCCAACGTAAAAGTATAAAGCATTTAGCAGGAAGAGCGTTTTATTTAATCATAAGCTAGCCAATGCACTAGACTGGTAAATAAAACACTGCAATTGATGTGAGAGAAGTACACCTAGAAGAATAAATTTGCTGATATCAGCAAACACCTTTGAGGGTACCCGTTTGAAACTATTCAACATCCTGACGAAAGTTAAGGCAATTTCTATACAATAGTATATATATATATATATATATATATATATATATATATATATATATTTTTTTTTTTTTTTTGATAAATGTTATGTATAGAAGCTAAATTATGAATTTTGTAGAAATTTTGTCTGATGTTGTTTCAAATCATTTAAAAAACAGATAGATCTATTATATCTGTCAGTTGATTAAATTGATAACATAGGTGCCGAGAGGGATAATTATTGGCATATTTGGTTCTATATTAAGAAATTTTCAAAAGATTAAAATATCTGGTAGGTCTGATAGGAACGCTAAAGAAAATTCGACTCAAAAAAAAAAAAGCAAGAATCTATTTCACCATGAATTAATTTAATGTAGGAAGCTTTAATCGGTACTCATACGAAGGTAATGAACTTGTGTCCCACCCATTTCGACGGAGACAAAATAGTAGAAATTGTTTTTGAACCGATTCTTTCAAATCAGAATGAATATTGTAGTACGGATCCCATACCACTGAACCGTACTCGAGATTACTTCTGACCAACGACGTATCTAAGTTTTTCGTCACAGAGAAATCATTAAGTTCTTTACTCCAGCGTTTCATGAAGCCAGGAGCACCACGTGCTTTGTTTACAACCATTGAGATGTGTTGACGGAAGTTTAAGCGTTGGTCTAGAAGAAATCCAAGGCCTTTAAAGCTATAGACAACTTCAAGTTGATTGGAACCCAAAAAGTAGCTAAGTTCCATAGAGTTCTGGTTGCACCATTCGTAAAGAGTTTCAAGGTCATACTGAAGATAACAATGTTCATCAGAGTCTGTCTTTGGTCCGAAGATCGTTACATCATCTGCATACATCAAAATATTCGAGTGCTTTAAAGTAAAAGGGAGATCGTTTATGAACAAACAAAATAACACAGGGCCAAGATGACTACCATTTGGAACACCTGAAGAGACAACAATTATTTTCGAAACTGAATTACCGAATTTAATTCTTTGAGTAGGTCCAGTCAGATATGATCTGATCCACTTTAGTAAAGATGGACTGAAACCGATATGGGCTATTTTTCTTAACAGTAGTTTGTTATTGACTTTATGAAATGCTTTACTAAAATCGCTATATATAGTATCCGTTTGGTAGCATTTCCTAAAGCCATCTTTGACCAAACAAGTAAATTCTAAAATATTTGTTATCGTCGATGAAATTCTTTACTTTTGTTCGATGCTATTAAGTATGGAACTCGATTTCAGAAGTCCGGACGCTAAACCCAAATCTCGACTGTTTTCAAACATCAATCGGTGATACTGCTGCAATTTCGCCTTCGATATTCGTACGGAGTTCATCTATCGTCGCTGGTATAGACTATTGCGTAGCGGGTAGCGATTCCCATCCACAGTAACGTGCCAGTCATGACTATTCCGGAAGAAGTGCGGCCCAATGACGCCGCCACTCTCATCGTCTCGCCCATGACAAGACAACACGTTCTCTGAATATATGTAATCTTCCTGCTCGAGAGATGTCGATATTATAATTTTATTAACTTAACCTTGATTTTTAAATCTTTAAATTGTTGGTCCTGGGTCGAAAACGGGCCCATTCTTTGAAAAATCTGAGTCTGAGTTAACAGCTTGAAAATTGGCTGAAATTTAGAACGCATAGTACCCTGAAACAACCTCAGCAAGAACCGTACAGATATGGCCCCATAAAAATTGAAAATAGGCGCCATATAAACTTCTTATATTTTTATCGGGTTTGGCGAAATTTGGTACTCACAGAAACGCATGATCTTTAAAATTCACCAGTGGATAGACCCATTAATAATAAAAAACTATGGTGATGAGTTACCAAGACTTGGTCCAGCCGAACTAAGCTCGATTTTACTTGTTTTGTATTCATTCACATAGGCTTATGTACATGGAATTGAGAAATGCAATTTTATTACGGTGTTACACAAGGGTCAAGCCAATAATAACTTTGTCAAATTTAAAATCAGTTTATTAAAGGAAAAACAGGCTATTTAGTGTTTGTGAAAACAAAAAAAAAACCCTTTTACCTATTTTCAGTTTATAGAGCTCTTTTAAATGTTTGTGAATAAGGCTATTATTATTTACGGGACCATGTATGTTTTTATATGTTCCCATTTGTCTCCCCATGATCTTCTTCCCATTGATTCTGAAAAAAAGAGATGAGGGAGTCTGAGGCAATCAACAAGCATACACTATAAAGGGAGATTTTTTAAGAGCTATAGAAAAGTTTTTCCGAAAAGAAAATAACAAATAAAATTCAGAAAAATGCAAATGGTCCATCCGCTGAGTCCAACTACTGACATACTCTTTCCAACATTTCGGCCTGTATCTCACGAATAAATGCTTCAATGTTGTCTTCCAATAAGTCAATTGAAGCGGGCTGGTCTGTAAAAACTTGAACTTTAACATAGCCTCACAAAAATAGTGTAAAAGCGTTAAATCGCACGATCTAGGCATCCAAATGCCCAGTCCCGAACGTGAAATTCACCGAAATCCCCCTCTCAATAAGTCCATTGTTACGCGTAATGTGTGACATGTGGCACTGTCTTGTTCAAATCACATATCATGCAAGTCAAGCTCTTTCATTGTAGGCAAAAAAAAAGTTGAATATCACCTCATCATTCTCAGTTACATTGCGATTCGCATCATCTTGGAAAAAGTACGGTGAAATGATGCCGCCAGCCCATAAACCGCTCCAAACTGCGACTTTTTTTGGATGCTTTGATAGCTCTTGCAATGCTTCTGGCTGATCTTCACTCCAAAATCGGAAATTCTGCTTATTTACGTCCCCATTGAGCAAAAAATATGCAAAAATGAGCGCGCGATAAACGCTCTTTAAAGAAAACGCAATTTGATAACAAAATTCAATAATTTTCAAATGTTGTTCGTTTGTAAGACGATTCGTGGTTAAATTACAGACCAAACTGAAGAAGTTTGACAGTGAAACAAGACACGAAACGTGCGAGAGTTGTTTAAACCAGTGTTGACAAAAAGATAATAGCTAAAAAATCACCCTTTACATATATTTGTGTTTGCACGATTTCGTGATGATTTTCTGGTATTGTATTGCTTCTCACCCAAAAGAAAAATTTATAACTAAACGAACGAGCAAGTACTGAAATAGCAACAACTTATTTTTGAGGTATCCGGTGATATCCTATTAAATAATTATTCGCATATTTACCGGTTGCTGATTTGACAGCGTGAACAGAAAATTTTAAAATTTTGTCGTTCTAATATTTCTCATGTTTTCTCATTTTATACTCTTTTATAAGGGGTGATTTTTTAGGAGTTTAGTTTTACGAGATGGCAGTACTGGTTGATAATTGTATCCAAGCGTCATCTGTGAAAGTGAAGAAGTGTTCAATATGCTCTGCCATTTTAATACGGAGAAATTCACAAACGTTCAAGAACTAAAAATCAAAGTAATTTATTACCAAAAATCGTGCTCGATGACAATATCTCGTTGGAAATCCACCCTTTTGTCGACAACTCGTCTTAAACGTTGAGACTCATTTTTGCTGAATGGACTCGTAATCAATCAAATTCTGTAAAGGGTAATCGACGCACTCAGAAAACACAACAGGTTGGTGTGGCTAATGCAATGGTGGCATAATCGGTTCACGTTTTTTCAAAGACAACCAGGGAAGAAGCGATTTCTTTAAATATTAGTTCTTGCTACATTTTGCGTTGGCTTACCAATCAGTTATTATATATATATATTGTTCTAATCAGTATGACATTGTTTTTTTATTAGACAGCGGAAACATTTTCAAATGTAGTTTTTTTTTGAGCATCAGAAAAATCTTTTTAATTCACATCGATTCATCAGCACACAGTGGGATAGAATCGAGCAAAACTAAGAAAAAATCTGTCATTTGAGAATGGGTAGAGATAATTCTTTAGGATTTTGAATGGCTAGAGCCGAAGTATTATCTTAATATACAAATAACATTAACTTTTTCGACGAAATTCGCTTTAACATTCGATGTTCTTCCTTCATATATACCATGTGAATTGGGATATGATACTATGAAATTGGAAGGCAAAGAGCTAACTTTACGTTAATTCTCACAAAGGGCAGTCAGTCGAGCCAATGACCATGAGAATGAATATCATAAGAAAATTAAGGATTTAATTAATTACTTAAAAAACTGCCAGGCAACAAATGGACTTGATCACAGAAAATATGCCATCGTCATGCATTTCTAGCGTGGCGAATGCTATCATCAATAATAATTTGTAGGGTCAAACTTAAATGCCAATGGCAAAAGTATATTAGATTTTATATTTGACTACCACAAGCTAATTCTTGCATTCCTCTTCTCTAACTGATACCATTGTTTCAAATTTAGAATTTTTTTGAAAAAGTTTATTAATATATGAGAGAAACCTTGCCATCTTAGCGGCGTCATTAAAGCCATCGACCTGTTCGCAGAAAAGCTTCCAGGAAGCACGTTTTGCCACTCTGGAAATCTTATTGTATTCCTTAAGCTGTGTGTAATACACATCATATTAGACTTTCGCTTTTTTACAACGTGCTCTGTTAAAAGTCTGCTGACCTCTTTTCCACTATTGCGAATCTCCTCGGTCATCCAGGGTTTTTCTTGTGCTAATTTCCTTTCCCGAAGAGGACAATTATCTTCGAAAGCCCCACCAGTGCAGTCGTAATCCTGCTGACATTTTCGTCAATGTTTTCTATGCTTGGACAATATATATTATTTTGCCCAAGTCTTTTTCTGAGTAGTCTTTCAAATTTTATATAGTTGATTTTCAACTTAATACGGAAATTTATCGGATTTGGCGCTGGCAGTGCATATCTAAACCTAATGTAGCGATGGTAAGAGAAGGAGTGCCGCTTGGGACCTTTCTTGTAATAATTGGATTCCACGGAAATATTATTTGAAACAACTTATTTTATTTATCGAATATAAGAATGAAAAATGATTATTTTCAATACATGACAACCAAGTAAATGTATCTAAAAAACGAAAAGTAAAATATTATTAGATTTTACATTTGCTGAGTGTTCATAAACAAATTATTTCAATACTCTCTCTCACTCTGACAAATGGAGTTTAGATATAAAAAACTTAAATTTATCAATGCCTAATATTTTAGTACAAATATCGGTTAATTGACCTGTAGCATTAACATACTGTACATT